>NW_023276807.1:170860843-171165177 GCF_003668045.3 Cricetulus griseus
TATGAAAAATGAAAAATAATTTTTTTAAGTAAACAAGAATTTAACCTTTCATTCCCAAAAAACAAACAAGTAAAAAACAGAGAGCTTTCTTAGAGACAACTTATAAAAGCATATGAAATTATCATATAGATTTAATCAAAATTCATTTCAGGAAGAACTTATTTGCCAATTGACCACAAAATAACATGACATCATTGGGCATGTGGTGAGGATTCCAGCCCTGGAAGAAGAGAAAAAAAGAGACCATTCAAACATTGGTTAGGAGGGCTCAGCTCCCACCAGCTTATATTTGCATAACAAAAAGATTACCCCAACTTTCTATAGTCTTGTTTGGCGACTCCAAGTAGAGTTACTAAGGCTAGATGCAATTAAATGTGTGTTTGATCATGAATAGGAGTGAACTGAAAAACAAGAGATTATACAGCAAAGCATCCCTATCTAATATTTAGCAATGACATTCAAGTGACAAAAGAGAAGATTTTGCAGCAAGATGGGGGTTTTCCATTGATTGAATTCGCTGCTAATCTTGGTTTCTTTGTTTATTGTTCTCATTAATTCGGCTAACTAACATATGCTGATGTTGGAAGATCTGCTTCTAAAGTGATGATGACAAAGGTAGTCTTGCTCTAACCTAATCTGTCTAGGTTCTGAAAGTGATTTCCTATGAAAGGAAATAGAGTGAGCCCTCAGATAAGTAGTGTGTGCTTCATTAACATAAGAAAAGCCACACTCCAGATTACTATAGAAATATGCTATAAAATCTAGGTTTTTTTTTTCTTCTACTTCAGCAAATTGAAAGGGTGTCTACTGTCACTTTTTGTTATTCTTCTGAATTAGAAATTCTTTTTAAGCAGCCTATATTTTAGGGATATCTTAAAAGGTGTTTCTTAAGTTGATCACCAAGTTAGAGAGGTAATGGGGGTATGGGTCAAAGCAGGTAATTTTTTAACCAAAGTAATAGCTTAAACTAATCTAATGATTTACTTACTAACTACAAGAAAATCATGGGGGAGTGATGTGCTTGAGTGATTTGAGAAAATGACAATGAATTTCCTATTGCAGCAATTTTATGAATTAAAATTTTCAACATAACTCTCTTGTCTAACCTGACCCTATTTTGTTTTGTGAAAGCAAAATATATCAACTGGAGGAAGAGAGAAGGAAAACAATAATCTATGTTTTCATGTTCAGGGATTATTTGGTTCCCTGGTAGGCTTGTCTTGCTTACTTATAATCATACCAAAATATTCATAATTTAAAAAATTGGCAGGAAATGAAGTAGCGATCCTTCTGTCCCTGCTGGAACATATCACTGAGTTGGAATTTTCTCCTCCCCTAGAGTCCTTTTAGCATGTGCCAGTTTCAAAGTCTGAGGATGCAAAGCGACAAGAATTGTATGAGAAACCACAAGGCAAGCATAGAGTTCTCCTGTGTGCAACCTGAAGCTCAAAAGCATTCCAGTTCTCGTCATTGAAATGTAGACATGTTTCTAACTTTTAAAGGCAATGCCCCTGCAAGTGTATGGGAATGGTAAAATAACTCTTGACTTCAGAATTCAGGTAATCATTCATTGATTTAGTAGGAACACCCTGAGCCCTGAGGATGTACCAGCTTCAGCCCTGGAAAAGCAAAGTGAGATGGGGCAATTTTTCTGCTTCTAAAGATCTTGCAGTCTAGTGGGGAATACAGACAACAAGAGGATAAAAAGTAACAGCCTGTGGAATGATCAATGATAGAGCTGTGACTTGGGTGTCATGGGGTCCCCCAGGAAAAGTTCCTAAGACTGACTGTGAAGCAAAGAAGCATGTTGATAGTGGACTAAGATCCAGTGTGTCTCAAAGAGGAAAGTACCAAGGGAAGGATTAGGGATAGGCTGGGTATCTGTTTTTGCTTAAGTCTGCCTCTTTGATCTTGCCCAAACCATTTGAAGTTGACATCTTTTCTGGAGAATGAAAACAGAGGCTTTCTAGGCAGGGAGACTGGGGGAATTGAGCAGAATGGTCCTGCAAGTTTTCTCAGCTTCTGGAATCAGATAAATCTAGCCTCAAAGCAGATATATTTACTGTCTGCATCTTCATTCACATTTTAATTGAAACTTTGCTAACTTTGTCAAGTCTAAGGTTAAATAACCCATAATGTTACCCTCATGTGGGAGTAATAGTTATGAGAGCAGTAGAGAAGGTTAAAGGTGATGACAGGAAAAATGGTACTGACACATCATGTTCAGTGGAGATGCCTGCTTACCGTGGGCAGGTCCTAAGTGCCAGTAATGGCTAAATTAATAAGTTAGTCTGCACTAGTCAGGGGGTGCACAGCTTAAAAATCCCCTGTGAATGTCTGTGAGTTTCCCTCTCTCAGGTGGCCCTCATCCAGTCTGTGATGCCCCCCATCACAGATGCTGGGTCAGGGGAGCTTTTCCTTTGTAATTGCATTCTCTGGGGCACTGGCCTTCATCTGCTCCCCATTTTGACCACATTTGTGTCTGTCTTTGCAGCAACTGAGGCACCAGTTTGCTGGTGACAGAACTATAATCTCCCACTGGAGTTGGAGAGGGATGTACCCCAAATCACCCATTGGTTTTCCTCCTTTGAGAATATAAACATGTGGCTTTATAAATTTCCTCTCATTCACCCCCCAAGTGCCCCTAGCCTTCATTTGAACCCAGACTCTTAGAAATGCCACTGTTCTCAGAGCAAATGAATTTATAAATTATATCTAGCTTGTAGTTTGGTTCCTGGTCATTAGAGTTACCATCATTGAAAATTGTAAATTTAAATCCTTTTTGTGCACTGCATCTAGATCCTGGCCATATATGTCCTTGGTCCACTTTCCTTGTTGCCATCCTTACTTCATAGGATTATTCCAAGGATGGAGTAGTAAGGCTTATGAAATGTAATTGTTAAAATGTGTCATTATAACCATCACCTGTTTCCCCACATTCTTTAAGAATATAACCACTGCTGGTAAGGGTATAGCTAGGACTCCCTATCTTTTTTCTTTGTAGTACTTAGGCATTGAATTTAGGTCTGCAATTATGCTAAGGCAAGTGCTTTACCACTGAGATATACTTCAACTCTTATTTTTCAATAATTTCAATGAAATTATCATCTTAAAGGGACTTATTGGTTAAACTTTGAATTTTCATCATTATGAAACAATGTCTGCTATAAATAATCTAACGGAGGGGAGTCTTAATTTGGCCCATGATTTCAGAGCTCTTGGTCCATCCTTTGTGGCTTCCTGGAATATGGGCCTGTCATGTGGTAAAACATGACTTTAGAAGCATTCAGTATGGTAACACAGAGATCCAAACCAGAAGATGCAGTCTAAGAACATGCTCCCAGTAACCCGTCATAGTAGCCTTAGAAGCCATTAAGGGTAGATGTCAGGGCTGCTGAAGCTCATTAAAGGAGACCTATTTCCTTCTGCTCAAAAGGATGATACTACTTCTGACTTTCGGCAGAGCCATGGCATTCCATTCTGCTCCCTTCAGAGTTAATTCCCCCAACCAAGAAGAAAGCTGATACTTAAAGCCTTGCTGAGGAGATGGGAGGAATAATTATCCCATAATGGGATTGTGTACTTCCCAGAAGCCCTTCCCTATTTAGTCACTGGCAGTCATCACTTCCTTGAGCTACGTAGAAAAGCCCAACTTTTCCCTTTTCTTTTTTGTATATTTTCCCAAAGCTTAGCCATGCTTCCCAGCACTCCGGGCTTATTTTATTTTTTCTCTGAGGTCACTCCCTACCTTTTGTCCTGAAGCTACTTATGAGTGGCATGGCTTTCCCCCTTCATTTTATCTGTCTCCCTCTTCCTAGTTGCTGCCAATATTTACAGCTTGCTTGCTCTTCTGTTTTTCTCGTAAATTCTAATGAATTGCCCTCAAGTTTCCATCCAAGCCTGTTTTTCAAATTCTTTTATTAATGAGACCATGAACCCATAAGAGGGACCCCCGGTTTCTAATTAGACCCCACCCCTAAAGTACCCTCAAAACAGTGCTACCAACTGAAGACCTTAGACTTGAACACATGAGTCTGAGGGAGACATTTCATGTTCAAACCATACCAGGATGGTCTTGAATGATGCTATTCAATTTCAAGGACTTTACCCTCTTTTTGTTTTTGTTTTTCGAGACAGGATTTCTCTGTAGCTTTGGAGGCTGGCCTTGAACTCACAGAGATCCACCTGTCTTTGCCTCCTAAGTATTGGGATTAAAGGTATGCATCACCACTGCCTGGCAACGTTACCATTTTTGTACTGTGGCTTCCATGAGACTCCCACTAACCATGGATGAATATTACATTATGTGCCCCCTGCAAACCTGTAGTTTAATGTGTGCCCATCAATAGTGTCAGACTCACTGTCATTGCTGACTTCTACTCATTATTCCTGAATTTCAGTTAGGGAATCTTAAAGCAGATTTTTCTTTTTTATGTTGTCCCTCACAAGGGACATTGGTCACAAAATGACTGCCACCCCTTTTACCAAAAGTATATGCTATCATCTTTAAGAAAATAAATGTCACAGCATACTACCATCTTGGGTAGAAGAAAAGACAACTAGAACTCCAAAGTTCATAAAACAACATTAGCCACAGATTTCATCAAAGTGGCTGAGTTGAGTTTATGAAGGACCTTGGAGCTTTTAGATTTCTCTCCAGCAACTACAATGAAACAGCTCTAATGAAGAGAGAACAATGCCAAAGGGCAGCTGCTTTGTTACTTTCTTTTTCACTTCTCTTCTCTTTGACATTTGAATCCCTCACCCTCATGTGGAGCATTCTCTGGAGCTCAGGAAAAGGAAGGTGCTGTAACAGGCCCTATACTGTGCTACCGGCTGGAGTAGCTCAAACATTACCTGAGGTAACCATGAGACTGTGCTGTTTGAATTTTAGTGTGCATAAAGAATATCTAGGAAAATCTTTAGAAGTTTCTGGGTCTATTCTTTTATTGGTGCCTTGGGGAGAATTAATGCACACATACATCCAAGATCTCCACTTGAGGAAGTGTCCCTTTTGGAAATGTCAGTTCTGTGATACATGGATGGAGGAGATGTCTAGTCCATGGAGGGTTGGATAGTACCTGGAAGAAATTGTCTTCTACATTTGTAGAAAAAAAAGGAATTCATTGTGCAATTAATAAAAATGACAAATGAGGTTTTAATGGAAATGTCATTTTTAGGGAAACCAGAAGAGAAAAATACTCAGGCCCAAGGAAATGACTGTCCACACAGACCAACCCACAGTCAATCCAGAAGGGTTTGTTTCTGCTACAGATTGGCTTCTTTCACTTCTTTGCTCAGCTCAGGACACCATAAGGAGCTCCTACTTTCCCCAGGAGTGTCTCTGTTCTTCCCACTCTTGTCATTCTCAGCTTCCTACTCTTGGGTTTCAGGTTCCAGTTTGACAGAAATAGGATATGAGCGTCAGTGCACCTTTCTTGACAAAATAATGGTCCAGGAGCCCCAGTGGACTTGACCACTTTCCCCAATCAGGGGAGGATGAGCTGTGCACCATGGAGAACTAGGAAATGCCAGCATGGCTCCCAATCAGGAAAGGAGCCTCTGTATACAGTGTCCAAGCCAGTGACCACCCACTACACCTAGTGTCCCATCTTGCTGTTTTAATCCATAGGAAAATGAGTCAGCACCCAGAAAACAAATTCTTCTGATTCAATATAAGGTATATTTTCAGAAGAGAAAACTATTTTTAAAAATTATTTTTACTAGCCTATTGATTCTTAATCCCCAAATAGGTCAACTCTCCTTCTGCATTGCTAAAGGTATTTGTGAGAAGCTGTTAAATTCAGTCACCACTTCGCTGCTTGTAGTCCTGACCCACTCTCATGCTTCACTGTGAATAAGAAATAATTCTGTTCTTAGCCTATTTTTCATTCACTGAAAATCTCTGACCTCTCTGTCCCAGGTTAGGCTGTCACCAGCCCCAAAGGGATTCTCAGTCTGGATGCATGGTTATTTTAAGATTTTAAATTACATAAGAAGCATCATTTTTAGAATCCTTTCCTAGGGTCAGCCCCACACAGGACATCCTTAAAATTGCAGCCACGAGTCTGTGAGCAGCTTTTGCCATTTGGTTTTTTTGATTAGTTCTGCAGAGGCTGCTGCCATGGGAACCAGAGCAGGTCACCTGGCAGCTGCATTTCTTGGAGTGACTGGGTGCAGCCCTAGTGGCACCAAGGAAGCTACAGAAGGAGCACTGTGCTTTGGACATGAGGAACAGAACTCCAACTCAAGTTGGCAGAGGCAAGTAAAACAGTTCACTAGTTCATCAAATTCAAATGCAGAAACAGAGGTGGGGCAAGTTCAGGTCTTGCTCTATGCTGGCTTCACCCTCGGTCAGAGCTTCTTCATTTGAAATCACCTGACAACTTATACAGTGGTCTTTCTGCCAAAGGTCTTTGGAAAGACATATTATGTCTTCCCAAAAGTTTTGATCTGAACATCATTGCATTTAATTGGGTTAAATGCCATTTTTTGCTTGTCATCTTGGCTAAGGACATGCCCTGGTATAATTAGGTGATCAAAAATTATATGCAATTCCTAGAATCAGCATCAACCATGTAAGAGCATGAACTAGGACCTACCCAGAGACATAGATTTCATCCACTATCTTAGTCTATTTTCTGTTGCTATGTTAGAAAATCTGAGATTAGGTAACATAAGTAAAAGAAGACTATCTAGCTACTGAGTTCAAGGTCAAGCAACCCCGCCTGTAGGGAACATTACTGAGTCAAATAATGGATTCAAGCAGCCAAAGCATGAGGGTAATGTTGCTTTCTAAGTGTGTGCTCTAGGGTCTGGAGATAAGGTTCAGTGGGAAAAGAGCTTGCTGATCAAGCACATGAACCTAGTTTGGGGCTCCCAGCATCCATGTAAAAATCAGGCACTGTAGTGAGTACTTACTTATAACTTGCAGCTCAAGGACAGGACTGGAGATATGCAGACATTACAGGTTTGCTGGCAACCCAATCTAGCTGAAACAGTGGGCTCCAGGTTCAATGACAGACTCTACCACAATAATATAAGAAAGGTAGAGTGTAATAGAGAAAGGCACTCAATGTCAACATCTGCCCTCCATGTATACACATGGGTAAGCACGTGCATACAAATACATACACCAGCACCACCACAAATATCTGCCCTTCATGTGTACACATGGGTAAGCATGTGCATACAAATACATTCACCAGCACCAGCACCATGTGCCCTGGTGATAACTGATCAAGTCACGAGAGAATGGGAACTCATTTCTGGAAAGCTGATTTCCAACACATTAGTCTGCTTATAAGGGCTCCTCTCCAGCTGTACTCCACTGCTGCACTGAGGAATCAAGGTTCTAACATGGGAAATTGTGATGGACATACTGACTCATAGCATCCTCTGAAGAAGGGGCAATGGATACTGTGGGAAAACCTGTTACTTAGCATTTGATTAAATATATCATATAAGGGATATCTACACCTTGCTGGACTTCTGGATTTGTGGAGCACCCATGACTTCCATGGCCCAGACATCCTCAGATACCAGGCTCTATCTGAAATACAGCCTGGGGAAGAGGTGCAGCAAAGAAAGTCATACTGAAACCACCTACTTGCCATGTCTGAGAGCCCAGGGTACATGATGTAAGAACTATAGTTGAAGTTTGCTCCATTCTGCTTTTGCAGATCACAGAATCTCACTCAGAAGTGAGATCTCACACAATACCTGTGGATACCTATGTGACATCTTCCATGTGTCAGCTGTTGTCACATGTTTCTTTCTTCCTCAATTCCTTGCTTCTCTTTGCACACTGTATACTCTCTGGCACTAAAGGAAATAGAGCAAGTAAAAAGTCTAAAGATGAGGGAGTGATTAAATATTCTTCTTGAAGGAAGGGACTGTATCTGGGTCCTTTCTGCATCTTATCAATTAATGGTGCACAGAGCCTGGCTGATACCAGAAACACCAATATTGATGGAGTTAATACACACCTAATTAACATCTGTTTTATTTTACTTTATCCTGGATACTATGTAATGCAATTTCCTAACACTCTCATAACAACCCAATGAGGTTGTCATAGTTTTTAACCCTCAGTTTGAAGATGGAGAAACTGAGCTACAGAGGAGTGACATGGATGGAAAGCAAGAGGTTAGCTTACATGAGGCAGTACAGCTTCAGAGTTCTTCCTATTTATTCTTGGTAATGCAAGCATGGAAGTGCATCTAGCCCTGTGACTACCAGCTAGATCACAGCTGTGTGGGGCAGTAGGATGATCCTAAGTGTCATTTCCATTCTTGACATGGAGTGATGGAGTGCGGGAACTATTTTCCAAGGAACATCCCCGCTCAAACCTGCCTGGCCCAGCATATTGGCTGCCCATCCATGTACAAAACCTACTCCATCATCACACAGAGTGACCTGTAAGCCTTCCCTGTACTTTTTCTTTTACATACTGCTTGGAGGACCTCTACAATCACATGGGGGCAGGAGTCAGCTGCTCATAACCCCTGTCTTACCTGAAGTCACAGTTGAACTTTTTAAGAGAATCTGGCTACAGGTTTGGGCTGGACACAAATTCTGAGCATGCTGAGTCACAATCCACCATCTGGTACAAGGAACAGTCTGGTCTTTAGAGACAGACATGAGTCTTGATGCTTCAGTCCCTGTATATTCATGACAGGCTCAAGAGTTTGATCCTCATCTGGAAAATGGGCCCCAAACAACCATCAACCTCACCCCAACACAGATGCTTTTGGAATATTGCCTGTTGATCAAGAATTGACAGCTGCTGAGCAACCATCCTCATGATTATGACTCTATGGCCCACAGATTCCCTTCCTTGGGGGGTCAACCTCAAGTTGAACATTCATAGGGCAACATACTAGGGCAACATGCTTGGCCAACTCTCAGAAGTCCACAGTGTCCTTCCCAGGTGATTGTTTGGAACACTCTGAAGCCATTTTACAGGTTCATGGAACCAGCCCTCAAATTTTACTTAGCTCCGACTACATCTTCACAACAATGTGGGTAATTTTACCATCACTTGGTGTATTATTTACTCCAAGTGTTACCACAAACAATTTTCTTACCCCTGCAAAACACAGTACCAACCAGGATGTGATGCAGAACAGACTGGACCAGAGCATGCAGAAGAGATTACAAACAGGAAAGGAAAATTTAACACTGGGTAGTAACTAACATTTTGCAGCATCTCTACACAGCCCCTCTTTAAGAAGGCCTCCTAACCCTTCAGTCTATTATCACATATAAGTCTTCCTATCCCCCTCATAGGAAAATGAGGCTGACCAATATTGCCTTATATAGACAGAGCTATGACTTAACCCAGAGCTCATAAAGGATGAGTCTGCCCATTCCAGCCAAATATGAGCTGGCCTCCATTCTTATACAAGAAAGACTGATGTATACAGAGCAGCATACCACATAACTGGTCATTAGTGAACTGCATATCCAATGTCACTTTCATAAAATTATATCACCTCATGATGGATGCATTAACATTTTAGCTTATGCAAATTTACTTCATTGTGCTCACACAGTGATGAAAGGACATCATTTAACAATGCATTTCAGTTTTGTGTCCCCATTGTTATATCTTAAGAACAGTGGTGGGAAGTAAGAACACACAGCAGCTCCTAAAGGTTAGAACTGAATCTTTGTTCACTATGCCTCAGTGGAGTGAAGGGAATTTCTCCATTAGTACCTAGTCCTACCTGCTGCTCTCCTCTTCCTCCTTCTTTTTGTCTATCCTAATATATAGAGCAATATGCTGTTAATGCATTGCTCAGGCTGTGTACTGGGGCTCCTGCGTATTTGTTGTCCAGTCAACCACATGTTGCCTGCCATATTCCCAACATTTTCTACAACCTTGATTCTAGTACTAAGGTCTTTATTAATTCTTTGGTGACAGAGCACATGATCCTTAGCAAGAACAGAGGGCCCAGGAGAGGAGAAGAAGGAGCCACTGAATAGAAGGAAAAGTTTAAGTGGATTTGGAGAAAACTAGCTTCCTGAAGGAAGGATCATATCCAGGAGGCACTTTACAGAGTAGAGCCTTCATTTATTGAGTTCTTTCTGTGTACCAGGTACTGTGCATGCCTTGGGATCTATTCTCATTCTTAAGTTAGTCATATAATTGTGTGTATTATTCTCATTTGGGAAGTTGAATTCCAGACAGTGTATAACAGGATCAAGACTACTCACACCATGATGTAAGGTTGATTTAGCTTAGCTGTGTTCTCAGACTCCATCTGCAGTTTTGCTTTGGGTCCTCCAGGCATGTCCCTTCAATCATAACCATGACATGGAAGGACCAAGAGGTATCTGGGGAGATAGCATGTAGGGAGATGAGATGTAAGCATGAGGACCTAAGTGGGGATCCTGAGCACTCTTGGTGATACACATTTAAAATCCCAGTGCAACATAGGCAGAGACTGGCTTCCTAACTAGCTGGCCTAATCACTAAGTGACTTCTAGGCAAGTGAGAGTCCCTGCATTAAAAAATAAGGTGGGGATGGATTCAGGAAGGCACTGTGTGTTGACCTATGACCTCATCGGCAATCATGAAAAAGTAAACATGCGTGCATACATACATATATATGTACATACATACATACGTACATACATACATACATACATACATACATGCATACATATGTGGGAGGCACTCCATTTTGCAGGCAAGGTTAAGGAGACACAGGACATGCATATGCCTTGACCAGCATTGCTTGTATCTCCTCACTTTTGGTGCAAGGAGGTTTCTATCATGGTGAGAAGCAAGTTCCCAACTAGGGCTTTCATCACACAAATTCCACTTCACTAGCTATCTGAAAAGTGATTAGGAAGGGTCCATTTTCTTAGTGAAAACTGCAGCAAGGTCTCTATTGAGACATGATACTAAGAATCATATGGGAATTGGCATTTATTCTATAGAACATAATATTGCAACTGAGTCCAGTTTTAGAGAACAGCTTTCTCAGGAAGAAATCAGGAAAAGAATGCCATTTCCCCAGAAACAAAAATAAAACAAACATATAAAAACCCAAAACCTAGGGATAAATCTAACCAAAGAGATGAAATACTGCAAAAAGTTAAGTATAAAACACTTAATCTAGAAACTGAAGATACCAAAAGATGCAAAGATTCCCACATTCATTCATCAACAAATTAAGCATCATAAAAGTCCATATTTTAGAATAATCACCTACAAATTGAATGAAATTCCTATTAAAATTTGAATTGAAATTTTCACAGACCTAGGGGAAAAAGTCCCCAAATCATGTGGAACACAGTGGCCCCTGGATATCTAAAGCAACCCTGATCAAAAAGAGCAATGTTGTAGATAACAGAATTCTGGATTACCAAGCTATAGTAAAAGAAGATATACAACATTGGCACAAAACTAGATGTGTACGCCAGTAGAATAGAAGACACAGTCCCAAACCCATGTAGATGTAGCCATTTGATTCTGACAAAGGAGCCCAAAATATACATTGGAGAAATAATAGCCTTTTCCCAAACAATGCTTCTAAGCCTGGATGTCCATATGCAGAGGGTTAAAATTAGATACCCTGTCTGTCATCCTTTCATAATGTAAAGCTAAAGTTAAAGGATACTGTAAGATCAAACACTAAAACACTGAGAGGAAGACTGCTCAAATAAAGGTGTAGACACTGACTTTCTAAATAGGACTCTAATCAGTCAGGAAACAATATAAGAATTGACCAGTGTGAGTGCATGACAGTTTGCATCTGTACAGCAAAATAAATAATTGTCCGAGTGAAAAGACTACCTACAGAGCTGGGTGGTGATGGCACAGTCAGGAGGCAGAGGCAGGCATATCTCTGAATTTGAGGTCAACCTGGTCTACAGAGAGAAACCCTATTTGGAAAAAAGACTACTTACAGGATGGTGGGAAATTTCCCATGGATTCACCTGACAGGAGAATAATATTCAGAATATACGAAGATTTAAAAACTAAACAGAAATACAAATGATAAATAACATTGATACATGGCCAAAACATGCAGCCAATAACTAATAAATAAACAAGTGATGACATGTCCAACATCTCTAAACCTTGAGGGTAATACAAATCTCACTTGTCAGAAAGGCCATCATCAAGAATACAGTTGGTAACAAATGATGGAGAGGGTGTGGTGGTTAATGGAACCACATACGTCACAAATACACTTTTGGTGGGAATGTCAGTTAGTGCGGTATAATGGAAAATCGGCACACTGATTCCTCAGGAATCTAAATAGAGATCTACCACATGATCCAGCTATACCACTCCTGGGTATAAACATGAAGGAATGTTAAGTCAGCTCACCATAGAGACAGTCACATCAAAAGTTCAGCATGATGGTACTGACAAATTATAGAATACAGACATGTTATAGAACTGGTGTGGGTATTTATTAATGAATGGAGGGATGTTTTTAAAATATGGCACATATTTTTAACACACTTGAACATTATTCAACTGGATAAGAAAAAAAGTATGTCATTTCCAGAAGAATAGAATTGGAAATTATCTTGTAAAACAAAATAAAACAGACTAAAAAAGAAAAATATTACATGTATTCTTTTTATGTACACTCTAAGTTAATACACACATATACACACAGAGATGGTAGATAGGTAGATAAATAGAGAGAGAGAGATAGAGAGAGAGAGAGAGAGAGAGAGAGAGAGAGAGAGAGAGAGAGAGAGAGAGATAAACGAATAGTGATTACTTAGAAAAAGAAAGGGACCATGAAGAAGGGGTCAGACTGTATAAAAGTAACTGGAGAGGGGATAATGTTATCAAAGTATATATAAGCATATAAAAATGTCACAATGAAGCACAAAGTTTTGTACAATTAACATACAATAATAGAACAGATTTTGTATATTGGAAGGAGGCGGGAAGAAGGAGGGAGAGGGACAAAAAGAGAGAGGTGGGGAGGGGAGAGAGAAGCTGAGGTCAAGCAGGGCTACCAGGGCAAGCAGATAAATGATAACTTTGTTTTATAATCTGCATTACCCTAACTGATGATTTAGAAAGTTGCCGTTTCCAAAAGCTGCAACCTGCAAAAGAAGTTATGCTGGCTTAGTTTTGTATCAGCTTGACATAAGCTAGGGTAGTTTGGGAAAAGGAAACCTAAATACAGGAAACACCTGCATCAGGTTAACCTGTAGGCAAGTTCTGTGGGGCATTGTATTGATTAATGATGGATGTGGCACTGTGGCAGTGCCACCCCTGGGTAAAGAGTCCTGGGATGTATAAGAATGCTTCCTATGGGGAACATGATAGGAACCAGTGTTCCTCCATGGCTTCTGCTTGAGGAACTGCCTCTAGGTTCTTGCCTTAAGTTCCCATTCCTTGATTTCTCTCAGAGATAGAGTGTAACCTGGAAACTGTAAGATGAAATAAACTTTTTTCTCTCCAACTTGCTTTAAACAAACTAGGATGGGAATTGTTACCAACAGAGGGGTATTTCTGACAATGTTGTTGAGATAATATTGTAAGGCATTTCAGAACCTTGGTTTAGAAAAGCTGCTGAGTGTTCAGAGCTGGCCAAGTGCTGTGGGAAAGTGGAAGATAATGATGAGAACAGCACAGGAGATGGAGGTCTGGCTTATGAAATTCCAGAGAGACGTTTGAAAGTCCACAACGACTCTATCATGGATGTTTGTGTGCCATTTTGAATTAAAAAATATGTGCTTTCTGGTCATCTGGGGCCAAAGAATCTGCTGTGATTAACAAGAACCCAGCATCTTTACTGGAATAATCAGTGAAGGTTAGCTTGCTCAGAGATGTGTCTCTTAATTGATTCTCAAGATTAACCACTACAATATTATATATATATATATATATATATATATATATATATGTTCCAAAATATAGTTATACATAGTAGAATATTATGTATAATTTATAAAATAGAATATATATATTCTAAAATATAGTCTCCCCAAATGAATTCCACAATGATGCAGTGGAGTAGAATTCATGTGAATTCTGTTTCTGACTTAGCTTAGAGCCTAGCACAGTGACCGCTTCTGATAGTCAGAGCATAGCTCCTGTGATTGAGGTAATAAGAAACCAATGGAAAGTGTTGCCTCTTATCACTCACCCTGATGATGGATACCCTATGCGGCACCTGATGGGAGGTGTCCTTTGTAGGGAGCCGGTTCCTGCATTATCCATTACAATAATGGTGCCTGAAGACACCAAGATGTAAATTACTTCACAGGCGCTGGGTAATCTCCATTCCTTTGATCTCTGCCTATCCCATGGCTCATTTGGCCTGAGGAGCTGAAGCCATTCATAGGGTAACACGTCCCAGGCGGCTGGTCAGCCTTTTTAAGGGATGGGCTTCTTAGTTCAGTGTCTCCGCTCTGGTAAGCTTATGCTCTCCCCTCACAAGATGCATTAAAGCTTCTCTGCAGAAGGATCCGAGTGTCCTGCGTGTATTTCTTGCCGGCCGAGAAAATACAGCGTGCGCGGGACATATGGTGCCGAAACCCGGGAACATATGAACATCTCTGGCACCGCGGAGACCCCTCTAACGGGGCGGATTCAGAACTGCAGGGTGGTAAATTCGGAGAGGTATGTTTTTTCTGGACTTTGGCTTGGGAATGTTGCTATTGTGGGAGGTTAATATAGAGGCTTCTATGCTTTTACTAGGAGCTATTTTGACTTTTCTCACTGTTGTAACAATCTTAAAGAAGTCCAGAATTACATATCAGAAACCGAATGTGGTGAGAGATGGGGCGCGCCTAACAATAAAATATAAGGAAAAAGGACCTCCCGGGATGTCTAGTGACAAGGGAGTGAATAATTTGTTAAGAGAAACAGCAACAAATAAGAAAAAAGGACCTCCTGGGATGTCTACTGACAAGGGAGTAAATAATTTGTTAGATGATTCTATAAATAAGTTTAAAGCTTTAAATCTTGATAGCTCTGATGACTCTGAAAGCTCAAGAGATAAAGTTTTAGAGAAAACAGCTCAGCTAGGTGACTCAAAACCTAGCCTCTGCCCTACAATGAAACTAGAGGCCTTGGAGCTGAGCATCTCAGACTCTGGGATTTTGGACTCTAGCAAGGAAGCAGAGCTAGAGGAGGAGACAGCACGATACCACCCCGATAGATATCGGCTGCCAAAAGTGAAAACAAATATGAGGCCATCGCCTATTAATCCAGCGGGTGTGCTTCCATCAGCACCCCCACTATTTGGTACCGACTCCTTTTTACCATCAGAGGAGCGGAGAAAATTACAGATGGCTTTCCCAGTCTTTGATAGGGGAAAAGGCCATGCCTGCTATTCAACACTTCTTAAAGGCCTAGAATGCCTGGGGCTTTAAAGCCTCATAAACATTGACGCTCGGGCCAAGCGTCTCACCTCAAAACCTAAAAGGCCAAAAGGAAATGGCAAAATGGAAAGATATCTTAACTGATCTTTGGAGAGGCCCGGATCCTATTCTCATAAGATCCAGGGGAGCTATTATGTTTTCCCACAGGATGAAGAAAATCCTCTGTGGATCCCAGAAAGACTCAACCCGAAGAGCCCCTTCGGACCTTCAAAAGTCGGAACTCCACCCTCTCCCCGGGAGTTGAGAGCCGCTATTGTTATCCAGATTAACTCCTGTCCTTGGCGGAGAGATTGTATCGCTATAGGGGTGGGGGTGGGATTGTTTGATGCAGCCGTTTGCGGATTGATGTTACTTCTGGCTGGTATATAAGCTCCAGGGCTCAAAACTAAAGAGAGATCGCCCAAGCGCTTATATTTTGGCTAACTATGCTTAAGCAATAGGCCGCCGGCCAGACAGCTCTTGCACACCCGGAGCCTAGGCTCATTGCACAGGGTAGAGTGTCTGGTTTGAGCAGCCCCAATGAGGGATGCTGAGCCAAGGCATCGCACAGAGTTGCCTAATATACAGGCTTCTCTGGGAGGTACGTTGACCTGCATAAGGGTTACCTGCCCGAGCATCCCTTTCCCAGAAAAACGGCAGAGGACAGGTCAAGAGCGCTTCGGGTCAAGCTAACAGCCTGATGGCGACTCTTGTACACAGTCTTAATGTTTGATTTGGGAAGGTTCAACCTCTGCCTCTATCCCTCAACATATGGGTGACCTATTTGCTTGTAAAAATATAAAGCCTTTTCATTAATTAATAAAAAAAGGGGGATATGTAGGGAGCCGGTTCCTGCATTATCCATTACAATAATGGTGCCTGAAGACACCAAGATGTAAATTACTTCACAGGCGCTGGGTAATCTCCATTCCTTTGATCTCTGCCTATCCCGTGGCTCATTTGGCCTGAGGAGCTGAAGCCATTCATAGGGTAACACGTCCCAGGCGGCTGGTCAGCCTTTTTAAGGGATGGGCTTCTTAGTTCAGTGTCTCCGCTCTGGTAAGCTTATGCTCTCCCCTCACAAGATGCATTAAAGCTTGTCTGCAGAAGGATCCGAGTGTCCTGCGTGTATTTCTTGCTGGCGAGAAAATACAGCGCGCGGGACAGTCCTTCTGTATATATGTTTCTCTAATAGGTTGATGAATAAAACACTGATTGGTCAGTAGGCAGGCAGGAAGTATAGGCACGGCTACCAGACAAGGAGATTTCTGGAGAGATGACACAGAGAGAGGCTGAGACAGAGAGATGCCTTGTAGCTGCCAAAGGAGTAACATACTGGATTACAGGTAAGCTACAGCCTTGTGGCAAAACCTAGTTTTTTAATAGAAATGGGTTAATAATTAAGAGAGAGTTAGCCAATAAGAAGCCTGAGCCATTGGCCAAACAGTTTATAATTAATATAGCAACAGTATGTTTATTTGGGGCTGAAGAGTGGTGGGACCAGGCTGGACAGAAACTCCATCTATAGGCACTGGCACATGGTTATGGAGGTAAAGTTGAGAAGGGGTGAGGAGGCAGTTTTTAAAATGGAACAGAGTGGCCTCACTTAGAGGATGATACTGGAGCAAGTGCTCGAGGTACGAACAAATCAACAGATCTTTGAGGCAAAAAGAAACCAAGTGGAGGAAACAGCTATAGAAAGAGGCCTAGGGCACCCAATAGCCCTTATCCAGCAACTGGTGGAAGTAGAAGCAGACACCCACAACTAATCACTGAACTGAACTGGAATCCAGTTGCAGAGAAGGACAAGTGAAGAGCAAAGGGGTCCACAGGCTGGTGAAACCCACAGAAACAGCTGACCTGAACAGCGGGGAGCTCTTGGTCCCCAGACTGATATCTGGGATACCAGCATGGGACTGATCCAGACCCCAGGAACATGGGTTTCAGTGAGGAAACCTCGGAAATCTACAGGGCCTCCTGTAGAAGTTCAGTACTTATCCCTAGCATAGGTGTGGACTTTGGGAGCCCATTCCACATAGAGAAATACTACCTGAGCTAGCACACATGGGGGTGGGCCTAGGCCCTATCCCCAAAGGATATAATAGACTCTGATGACACCCTATGGAAGGCCTCACCCTCCAGGGGGAGCAGAAAGGATATGTGATAGGTAGGGTTTTAGTTGAGGGGGAGGGGTGGGAGAGGAGGGGAGGGAGAGGGAATTGGGATTGTCATGTAAAACAATCTTGTTTCTAATTCAAACAAAAAAATCAGAAGAAAAAAAAAAGAAATGAAAAAAAAAGAGGCCTAGGGTACTGCCACTCTTGTCATTTTTAGGGGACATGGAAGAGGCCAGTATGGGCGGAATGATGATAGTAAGAGAAGAAAAGAGTTCTGAGAGGAGACTCTGGCTATGACAACCAGTACCTGCAGGCCATTTTTAAGGGTGCTGGATTGTGGACTGCTTCACAAATATCCTGACAGCTTGGGCTTTAGAGTCAGACAGGTGAAGCTGATCTCAGCTCTGCTCTACCCATGTAACTTTGAAGAGGTTCTCACCTTCTTTGACCCACTCTTCTTCATCTACAGAGGGATGATGTGCATGGATCACTTAGTAGAAAGGAAAGCTCAAAATTTTATGCAAAGTGACTTGGGTCTAGAAACTTAGATGTACCCCTTCTACATTTGGACTACCATAGAAACCCTTTATCCTGGAGGAATTAGTGGAGTAGCCAAGGAAAGTGCATCTGCATGCCTGTCTAAGTGAACATTACAGGGCAAACTGAGCAAACTGTCCACCCAGGTGCCACAAGGGAAGGAGTAGGATCAGTAGAGAAGCTCTTTGTGGAGATAGCCTGAGGCCCCATGCTTCCTGCCAGCATTGTCTTTTCCAGGTTTGGTGGCCTGTGGATGTGCTCCCTTTTCTGATCAGTACCATTTCTAGAAATGTCCCGCGCTATATTCTCGCCGGCAAGAATCACACAGGACATTCGGATCCTTCTGCAGGAAAGCTTTAATGCATCTTGAGAGAGGAGAGCATAAGCTTACCAGAGCGGAGACCCCGAGCCAAGAATCCCGTCCCCTAATAAAGGCTGGCAGCCCCGCCTGGGACGTGTCACCCTATGAATGGCTTCAGCTCCTCAGGCCATATGAGCCACGGGATAGGCAGAGATCAAAGAAATGGAAAATTACCCAGTGCCTGCGAAATAATTTACATTCAGTGCCTGCAGGCACCATCATTGTAATGGAGAATGCAGGGACGGCTCCCTACATAGAAATCCACCCAGGAGCCTGGGTTCTCAAGAAGTCAGCTTCTGGTCTCCCCATCCTTCAGCACCATCCAGCCAGGGCCTGAGCAGCTCATTTAGTGAGTTCCAGGGGGAAACTAGAAGAGCCTGTGTAACTCTGTAGTGAGGATGTCAAGGATATACTGGGTTGAAGACTTGAGAAGTTTTGTCCTAACTGCCACCTGAGAGATATGTGGCTAGAGACATGAGTAATTATTCAGGCTTACCCCTCTCTTGCTTGATGACCATCACAGTTGATATTTCTGTGACTGGATTATGTCGCAAACATTGCTCAGAATGATTTGTGATGTTTTATTTTCACCGTCTTCAAATAAACTATAGGTTTATGATTAAATCCTTTGTGGAAACTATGGACAGAGAACTTTGAAAGCTCACACCACTTGCAGATGACAGAGGGGCTTGAGAGCTCAGGAAGCACATTGGCAGGATTGATGTGAAACACTCTCCATTGTGGCTCACAAGTTTTCATTTCATTTACCTCATCACTGTATTTTTTTTTTTTTTCTGGGGAAAGTTGCAGGCTTGGCTCTGACTTTATATTTAAGATATTGGCTCCAGATGCTCTGTGGTGGTGTCCCTTAACAGTAACTGATAATAAAGTGGTTTAATTGGATAACATAAACGCTGTGCAGCCTTCTGAAACCAGACACTAAAACTGCCAAAAGTTTGCAGTCACTTTCTGAACAACCTTTGCACAGGATCTACATAAAACCCCACCAGGGTCCTCGGAATATCTCTTTCTGCCTTAAACCACTTGGAATCCCATTCAGAGGCCAAGTGATGGTCCTTCCATAATATCAAACTGTTGATTCTCTGCTACCTTGCAACATGGGACAATCTGAATGAATCTCACTGGGCTGAGCCACAGGCAATCTATTTCATAATAATTGTTCCCTGGGTTTTCAGCTATTTCTATGAATGTGGTGTGCTCCCACAAGCATCTTAAACTCTAGCAATTCACAGACCTGATATTTTCTTGGGAAAAGTCTTATTTCTGGGAGCTTTCTGGGAGTTCTAAAATTGGTCATTACCATCAGGTATCAAATCACAACACAGTTTTTACTTGTGGGTTTTCCTAGTAGCTTCATTCAAGAAATGTAGAATTTGAGATGTAGAGATAACCTCAGACTACAAACAGGAATTCCAGGCTTAGTTTCAGCTGTGCCCCCACCCCTACCCTCATCAGATGCATTTTTCTCCAGTAAGTCTTGATTTCCTCTTCCATAAATAAAGCGAGGAATTACAAGGGTTGCAAAGTAACTGGTATTCTGAACACAAGCTAACCATGTTCTGCCGGGGAAAGGGAACAAATGGGAATGAGAGGCTGGGCTGTGCGGAGACAGCTCAGTTGGTAAAGTGATTGGATCTACATTACCCGTGTAAAACCTGGGCGTAGCAGTGCACAGTGATGCTCGTGCTGGGGAAGCAGGGATAGGTGGATTTCTAGAGCTCATTGGTGAGCCAGTTCAGCTGAATGATGAGTTCCACACACATCATGTCTCAAAAACAAGGTGAAGGGCAAGTGATGAGGACATTTGACTAGACCCTTTGCCTCCAGAGCCCCGCCCCCCAAACACACATGCACACAGAGTGAGAGGGACAGACCTTTGTCCTCACAGTACTTCCTTCCATTCTATGGCAGATCTTGTGACCCCAATAGTGAGTTTTCCAGGTCTGCATTTTCTTCGTGATCTTTTTTACTTTCTCATTGAAAGCCAAGTCTCTTACCTCTCCCCTTGTACTGAGGTGGCCTTGGAATAGCTTCTTAGAAGAGAGCTTGTGGACATTCAGACAAGGTCACGTGGCCTAAGATGTTTGCCTTTCGGGCCCCATCCCCACAACATAATGAGGAAGCAAATCTACATCTGCTGGATGCCTGCTGGCTCCATAAAGTCCAGTATGTCATAAGCCTTTACTATTGGTTATGATCAGCATAAAGTGGAGCAAATGTGACCATTTGAAGTAAAAAACAGAAATAAACATGAAAAGCTAAAGAACAACCCAAGGCAGTGCTTCGGGTATCCGAGTGACTGACTGAGATTACTAGTGGGAAAATTCAGAAGAGAGCAATGGCTGTGGGCTCTAGGGATCAGGGAAACTTCACATGGAGGGACTTGAGACTGGCTAGCTAGAAGTGGAAATTTTAAGTGAACAGAAAATTTGCCCCCAAAATTTCAGTATACAAAAGGGGTGGGGGAGGCAGGATGGATAATAGCAATTGCCATCATTTTTTAGAGTCACATGATGTGCAGTATTGTCTAATACTAGTTTGATATCTTTGTGATGAAGAAGCAGGCTCTAAGAAGTTACTTAAATTCTCCAAAGCCTCAATATTGGCAAGAATCTAAATAGTGAGGAACTCAAGCTGCTTGGTTCTATAGCACAAAGTACTAGGGAGTGCTAAAGACCCTCAATTATCTTACAGGCTTATACATCTCATGCAAAAGTGGTATTTCAACTATCCAACTGCAAAGCAGCCTTGAACTAAGTAGGTGAGTCTGGATAGTAAGCAGGAAAGCTGAGCAGCATGTAACAGAAATTGATGAAGAATAAATATTTAATGCTCCTTGACTGAAAAGAAATGGCCTGGAAATGATGTCAAAGCATAGTGTTCTGTGCACTTGAATGCAATCAAGGATTTCAGAGAAGCTGCTAACCTCTCCTGGAACATCTCTAATTATGGCAGTTTCTGTAGGTGTACCCTATGTAGCTTTGGTGCACCCAGTCTGCTAGAGTGAGTAATTGGCATCTACTTCCTTTCTTCCAAGAACACATTGGTTTCTTTAATATTGTCTCTCCTGGTTGATAATAGGTGACACAGACAAGTTAAGAACAGGGAAGGTGTGAGGCAGGGAAAGAGGACTGGACATTAGAAGCTGTTTTCCTCTCACTCATTATGTGACACCAGGCTCTTATAGCAGGTCTCCAAGACCCAGCTTCCCCATTGATAAAATGAAGTGAGATAGATTGGCTCTAAGCCACAGAATATGTTTATCTTCGGTTCCAAGTTCATTAATAAACAATGGCTACTTTGAAGACAGTGTCAAGAAGGATGGGAGGCAGAGCTAGGTTTGGCAGGAAAGATGATGAGCTATTTCCTCTGGAGAGGAAGGCATCTGTGGAAGTTCAGGCATCTTCAAGAACAGTTTGATTAAAATAACTGGGAGAAGTCAGGTGGGAATACACCAAAAAATGTACTTCTGGCACTGGGGGGCGGGGTATCATATAAAGCAATCTAATGAGTCCTATGTCTATACTGTGTTAGTTTCACTACTGACAAAGACTGAAAACCTAGGACAATATAAAGGGAGGAAAGAATGTTTATTCTGGTCATGGCTACAGAGAGTTCTGCCCAAGGTCACTTTAGCACATCACAGAGTTAGGAAAACAGAAAAATGGTTCACTCCACAGTACAAACTAAGCAGAGGAAAAGGAATGTGGGAAGGAGCCACAACAACATAAAACCCCCAAGAGCACAGCCCTGTGATCCATCTCTTGAAACTAGGTCTGACTCACTCCATTTCATCATTCCCCAAGAAAGCTAACATGTTAAGATTCTATCATGGGAATTTATAAGGACAAGCACTTATGAATTGGTTCAACTGTTCACTCAAACGCCCTCACAGACACACCCAGACATGTGCTACACTAATCTCCCTCCTGGAGACGTAGAATAGCTAGGATTAAAATAGAAAGGATTAAGGCTAGTTGCCAATGGAGATAAACCTTCATATATACTTTTAGTGCGTGCATGTATGTGATTGCGTATGTGTTCATGTGTTTTGGATGTGTGCCTGTATGTGTGCATTTTGGGTATACAGGTGGAGGTCAGGGGACAACCTGATTCATTGTTTCTCCTTAGGGGTCATCCATCTTAATATTTGGATGGGGGCCTCACCTGATTAGGCTAGTGAGCTTCAGGAATTCACCTGTCCTCACTTCTCCAACATTAAGACCACAGGTCTAAGCCACTGGGCTCAGCTTTTCACATTCGCTCTGAAGTTCCCACATTTGGAGCACATCAAGTGCTTTACTGATGGAGCCACCTTGCCATCCCATATGCATTCTTATCAGAAAACTTTAATTGGCATTTAATTCTGTTTACTCATTCATCTTACCCTCTACATAATGAGCTGCTTGTGAATAGGGAGTGGCTAGGCTTAATTCTCAAGACATTTAGGTTCTGAATGTAGAAAGATCTGGACCAGATTTAGACCCTGCTGTGTGGCCATGAGGGAAGCAATCACCCTTGTTATGTTGTGGGTTTCTCAAGATGAATGATCGTGGTACTCAGATATGAAATTAGTTAGCACAAATAAATTGCTTACCTTGTGTTAGACATGTGGTAAATAATAGTTACTATTGAGTTCCCAGTATCTAGATCAGAGCCAACATGTGGTACAAAACAGGAAATTCTTTTTTTGCACAAATTTCGTATATAAAAGTAGGTATAAATTTTATAAGAATGACCTTAGAAAAGTAAGTTAGGAGTTTTAGGCTTCAAGTTCTGGAATGATGTGAATAATCATTGTAAGTTAATGACTTGTATCCTTAAGAAAGGAACCATTAAAGGCTTGGAGTGGGGAGACAGTACACAGGAGGCCTGCGTCCTCCTTGATCGACTTTAGAAAGGTTAAAAGGGACAAGTGCATACATGTGGGTGAAAGTCCTGGTCATTATGCACTCACCAGTGTCCTCTTCTAGGACGTATTACTGTTTCCTGTGGAAGTACAGATGTCTTCAAGAACAATATGATTACAACAATTGAGAGAAGTTAGGTAGGAACACACAAAAAGACACAGAGAGTGAGAGTGGAGGGGAGAAATGCACTTCTGGCACTTGGGGGCACCATATAAAGCAATCTAATGAGATTGAGCCTTGTGTCTATACTGTGTTACATCAATGACCAGAGAAGTAGATTCTAAAGGAGATTGCTTTGCAAGCCTGAATGGAGTGGCTTGGCTTGACTGCTGATCAATTAGCAATGTAACAGTCATTTCCACTTTCTTTGGGGTCACACTGAGGAAAACTTAACGTTCATGATGAATTTGCTACATTCATAATGTATGCTGAAAGGAACTGAAAAGGAAAGAGCCTGTGTTTGACTGCCTTTGTAGTCACAGCATCGGGGATCTTTTCATCCAGACCTCAACTGTACTCTTGACTGCCCACATCAAGTGGCACTGTGGGAAAACTCCAAGACTGGAATATGATGAGTCTGGACAAGGCCCTGCTGTCACATACTAGGAAGGACTAGTGCACTGTGGTGGTGAACACTGATTATCAATTTGATAGGGTCTGGGATCATTCAGGAGGCATGCTTCCATCCTTCCATGTACAATTGTCAGGGATTGCTTAGATTGGGTTAATTGAGGGAACATAATAACCCTAAAATGGTTAGCACAATTCCCTGGGGTTTTGTCCTTGCCTACATAAAAAGGGGAAAGCTAGCTGAACACAGACATTCATTGTTTTCTACTTCTAGACAATGGATGCAATGTGTGACCATGTGCTTCAAGCTCCTTTCACCATGACACCACTACTGTGATAGACTATGCCTTGGGAGAACTATAAATCAAAACAAACCCTTTTGAGGTTAGAGAGATGGCTCAACTGTCAAGAGTGTATACTGCTCTTTCATGGACTGGTGATCAGTTCCCAGCACCTACCTGTAGCTCTAGCTCCAGGAGATCTGATGCCCTCTAGTGAGCTTCAGTAGCCATCTACATAGATGTGGCATTTACACACACACACACACACACACACACACACACACACACGCACGCACGCACGCACGCACGCACGCACGCACGCACGCACGCACACGCACACGCACACGCACACGCACATGCACACACACACGCACATGCGCGCACACACACACACACACCATAAACAAACAGAATAATCCCCTTGTTTCTTATTTTGATCTAGGTATTATATCACAGAAATGAATAAATAATTTGTAGGCATGGCTATTTGTTTATACTTGTAAAAAGTACTCTGTTTATAGGCTTAGGAATTGCATTTATGGTAGTATGTCCAATGTCTATCTCACTGGTTCTGGGGGACTGTATTAGTCAGGGTTCTCTAGAGAGCAGAACTTATAGAATGACTCTCTCCTCTCTATATATAGAAAAAGGATTATTAGAATGACTTACAAGCTGTAGTCCAGCTAATCCAAAATGGCTGGCTGTGAAAAAAAGTCCATGAATTTAGTAGTTGCTCAGTTCACAAGACTGGGTGTCTCATCTGGTCTTTGGCATACTCTGGAATCCTGAAGCAATAGACTTGGATACCAGTGAAGGAATGGACTTGCTAGCAAGGGAAAGACAAACAGGCAAAGAGCAAAAGCTTTCCTCTTTCATGCCCTTGTATAGCAGTGACTCTCAACCCATGCATTGCAACACCTTGAGGGTCAACTGACCCTTTCATAGGGGTTGTCTAAGACCATCAGAAAACACATATGTTTACATTATGATTTATAACAATAGCAAAATTATAGTTATGAAGTAGCCAGGAAAATCATTTTATGGTTGGGGTCACCACAACATGAGCAACTGTATTAAAGGGTTGCAACATTAGGAAGGTTGAGAACCAATATTATGTAGGCTTATAGCAGAAGGTGTGGCACAGATTAAAAGTATGTATTCCTACCTCAAGATCCAGTTTAAAGGCATGTTTTTTTTTTTTTTATTTCCAGCTCAAAAGATGTGTCTTCACACCTCAAAGGTCTAGATTAGAAGTGGACCTTCCTGAACATGAAAACTAAAAGATCCAGAGACAGGTATTAGGGTTCAAGCTTCATGCTGAAGTTCAGAGAAGCAAAGCAGCCAAGCCAGTAGATCTTACTTCTACCCAGCTGAAATGGCAATCCTGAATCCACACATCCTCAGAGGCAAAAGGCTCAGTTCCTGTCTCCTTCTGCCAATTATTCCTTTCTCTTCCCAGCCATATCACTCCTGTCTCCAGCTCCCTACTGCTGGGATTAAAGGTGTGTCGTCCCAGGTGCTGAGATCTTCTTTGTGTGAGCTCTTTCTTTTAGGACTGGATCAATATCATGTAGTCAGTGTGGCCTTGAATTAACAGAGATCCATCTCTCTCTTAATTCTGAGTCCTGGGATTAAAGGTGTGTACCACCACAGCCCAGCTCTATGGCTACTGGGATTCAAAGTGTATATCATCACTGTCTGTCCTCTATAGCTTGTGGTTGGCTTTGCTTTCTGAATCCTCAGGCAAGCTTTAATAAATGATAAAGAATATATCACCACATTTTCCTACTTCAAATTAAGCAAAAATACCTCACATTTTTGTCTTCCATTTTTGGATTTCAGTTAATTCCAAATATAGTCAAGTTGACAACAAATAGCCACCAGGGGAATTCAGGGATAAAATGGTTATTATTATTTATTTTCATAGCCACTATTTGTATAGCTACTCACTGACATCATTCTTACCCAAAGGGTCTCCTTAGCATGAGGACAAATGTTAATGAGGAATTGGGCTTGTTCCAGCTTGTTTAAAGGTAGGGGTTGCTTCAAACAGAAGCACGAAGATCCAACAGCAATCTTATAGCCATGCAAGGGCAGTTGTCAGGAAGGCCTTACAGGCTTGGAACTGGAAATGAGGAACACAGTAGGACTTTTACTGCCTATCAGTAGCTTCTCTGACTCTCATCTTGTGTCTCGGGTACTGGGTGGTACCCTTTATGCTTGTCTGTTTCATTCTTTTTAAAATAATTATTATTTAAATATTTGTTTCCATGTATTATGTTTTGATCATAATTTTTCCCTCTCCCAACTCCTCCCACAGATCCTTCCCACCTCCCCATCAAACCCACTTTATGCTCTTGCCCTCCTCTCCCTTTCTCTCTCCCCAAACAAGACAAATGAACAATACAAGAAAGGACAACAACAAAAACTAAATGCAAAACTGACAAAAAAAGAAAGAAAACCAATAAGACAAAAATAGAAACCCAAAAAAACAAACAAAAGAGTTCACAAAATAACCATGAAGTCCATTTTGTGTTGGAGCCTGCTATGGAATATGGTTGATACACCCGGTAGCACTCCATTGAAGCAAACTGATTTCTCCTTTCCCAGTAGATGGATTGCAAATAGCTTCTTGGTTAGGGGTGGGGCTTGGTGCCCACTTCCTCATCACCAAGCTATGGTCTGGTGTGGTTTGAACATGTGCATGGCCTTCCAATGCTGTCACAGTCTCTGTGAGTTCCCATGTGTATCAGTCTTGTGTTTGAAAAATGCAATTCCTCTGTAGTCACCCACCACTCCTGGCTCTTACAATCTTTCTTCCTCATCTTCTATGAAGATCCCTAAGCCCTGAGAGGAGGAATTTGATAAAGACAACCCTCCATTTAGAGATGAATGAGACAAAGTCTCTCAGTTTTTTCACAATGTCCAGTTTTGGATCTCTTTGTTAGTTGCCGTGTTCTTCTAGAGGCTTCTCTGAAGAGGGCTGAGCAATGAATTGGCTTATTTCATTCTTAATTATTTATGTATGGCAAACATCTAACAGGGCCAGTGGCTACCAGACTCTATGTCCTTCTGGCCGGAGTCCACAATTCCCTGTAGTTATAATCTCTGTCCCTTAAGAGATGTTAGAGAATGGATTTCTCAATTGGAGTTTAGATACCAGTCTAGTCCATCCTATAGCTCCCTCTAGATTAACGTTTACAGCCCAGATGCCACAAAACACCGGTCTGCCCAGAATTAATGACACTGATGAATCCTAACATACTCAACTGTCTATGCTTCCTACTCCCCAGCTTCCTTCAATCCCATGCATCTGTCTGTCATCAGTGTACAGTCTGTGCTCTGTGAGCCAAACCACACCTTTCTTCATGCTTGGAACACTCTCCTCCATTTCCTCTCTCCCAAATTGGGCTTATTCTTCAAGGCTCAACTACACTTCTACTGCAGCTATCATCATCCTTTATGGTCACTCAATCACATGTAGCTTGTCTCCTTTTGAGACTATTTCTTCTGCAGTTCCCTTAAAGCAAATTTTACTACCCAACAGCATCAGAATTATGTTAACTGCACACTTGTTCCAAGGATTGCAGTGGGAGGTCTGGGGGATTATAAAGGCCGGTGCTATGTCTGACTTACCTTTTGATTTGCCTTTCTGGGATGAATGTGGTCTTCAAACCCCTGCTGCAGCAGATCCTCCTCCTAGATCATTGTTTCCTTGGCTGATGTCAGAATCCTTTCAGAAAGCAATTCAGTCTTGCTGCTGAATTACTCCAAAGACCCAAAGGAAGATCCTTTGGCTGGGGTTGTTTCATGGGGAATAATAATTTGGATCTCAAGCACCGATTCACTTAAAATCTGTTTTTGCCTCAAACATACATACAGATACACATGACTCCAGAACCTGATGATGGCTTCTCTTTGGCCAGATGATACCAACTGATAAGTACCAAGAAGGCCTGTTTGTGTCATTGTTAGGTGATGGCCATTTTGGGGTTGGTCTGGAAGAAATTCTGGACTAGCTTATTTTCAGGACTGTGTTCCTGAGAACAGAGCAGGAAATATATTGAGGGCAGATTCTCAGACTCACTGAATCATGAAACTCACCTGTAGATTTAATAACCGCCTTCAGCTATTCTTAACATTAGGCAAATTCACCTCTGGACAGACCTGGTGGCTAAAGAGGAGCCAGAAGAGATACCTGCTTCACTCTGAACTAACTGTGCCACTCCTTCACCATCCTGGTTTTTCATCATGAAACTCAGTTTCTAGTAAAATGGTTATTAGGAGAGATTACCCCAGAGAGGCACACTGTAAGAATCCCCGGCTCTCCCCAGGCCTCCTTAGGCTCTGTCTGTCCATGGATACAGATTGTCAAAGTCGGCTAATCCAAGGGTATCAGCAGCATCTCCTGAGAACTCCACAGTGCTAAGCATGCAAACATCTGAGTGGTGTACATACTTACATGCAGGCAAAAACACACATAAAATGAAAAAATCTAAATTAAAAAGTAAAATACAAGGATGGTTTTGAAAGTAACACCTATTTGAAATCAATTTTCGGTCCCTATAAGAACAAAGGAGTGAATGCTTGAAATATTTTTAGAAGCTACCTTCTGAGTCACTTATTCATATATTCATTTAAATACTTTGTTACTTTGGCAAGAAAAGGGAATAAAAGAGAACCAAAGAGCAAAACAAGCCTGGTCTTGTCCCTGTCCTCAAGGAACTTATAGCCTTGTGGGGAATGGGGGAGGGGTAGATGAATGTTAACTTTCAATTAAGATGAGCTAAGATACAGAGCATGAAGAGAGTAACAGGGGTTGTAAGAGAAGACTTCACTGCAGTTTCCGTGGTAAAGGTTCTGCAGGAGGGAATGAGCTGTGAGGGATGAATTGGAGCAAGTGTGCAAGGAAAGAACAAAGGTTATTCCACACAGAGGCACCAGCTTGCACCAAATTACACAGCTGCAGAGTGTGGCAGAAGAAGAGAGCAGGGAGCACATGAACTGAGATCTGAATTGACCCTGAACTGCATCACATCTGCCTTCAATGCCAAGTTTAGATTCTGTGCTTGCTCCTCACATGGGAGGGAAGCTCTCTTGTTCACATTTAAACCATATTCTGAGAGCCATTTGTGTGATGACTTGGTGCTTTTGCCTCTAGGTTTCAATCGGGCTGTTTTTGTCCCATTGGGATATCTGGTAACATCTGGAGATATTTCTCACTTGTTACTAAAGCATGGAGATTGGCATCAATGGGAGGAGTCCTGCTGCCACCAAGTACCCTGCAGTCATGGAACAGCCCCTAACAACAGAGGGATCTTGGCTCTAAATGGTGAGAACACTAAGGCTAGGATGCTCTGACAAGCTTTAGGGAAGAAGGTGCTGGAAGGAAGGTACAAGTGAAGGAAGGAAATTCTCCCTCAGAGAAGCCCCCTGTGGTACCTAAAAGCAGATAAACAAAAACTTTCCTCCAACTCTTCCAAACACAACACCCCCCAAATCAAAATAACAATAATATTTTTACTGGATCCTGGTGATTTTTCTTTCAATGACTACTATTCTCTGGCTAGCAAAGAAAATTTAACCTTCCTCTTTCTTTCTTTCTTTCTTTCTTTCTTTCTTTCTTTCTTTCTTTCTTTCTTTCTTTCTTTCTCTCTCTCTCTCTCTCTCTCTCACTCTTTCTTTCTTTCTTTCTTTCTTTCTTTCTTTCTTTCTTTCTTTCTTTCTTTCTTTCTTTCTGTCTCTCTCAGACAGAGTCTCTCTCTATAGCCTTTACTGTCCTAGAACTCACTATGTAAATCAGGCTAGCCTAAAACTCACAGAAATCTGCCTGCTTCTGCCTTCTGAGTGCTGATATTAAAGGTGTGCATCACCACACCAGACTAGAAAATTTTAATCTCAACGAAACACACAAACAGTCCTCCAAATGTGTCTCAGTGAAAGAGCAATTGCCAGACATGTACAACAAAGCCCTGGGTTCCATCAATAACAAATGAACATGCAAAAAAAAAATGCCACCCCTATATTCATACACACATGCGCGCACACACACACACACACACACACACACACACACACACACACACACACACTTTGACCTACGTTTTCTGATTCTATGATTGATAGGCATATATACAACCTATAAGTAATACAGTGTGTGCCACTCAACTTCCATAGGAAATTTCTTCCTTGAAAACTTAGGGTTACTGATAGAAGCAAACACTCTGAGAGGGAGAAAAACAAAAACAAGGCTCTTGTACATTTCCCTTACAGAAGACCTGCAGTTGATACAGAGTGGTAACTATTTGCTGGCAGGGAAAAGGCGGGAGGGTGGGGGATGGATTTGAACATAATTGCACATTTCTTATCTAGGCAGAGAGCAGAGACGACACCATTCACCACGGGAGGCCTCTGTTGTTGCATGAGAGGTAGACAGCCCCTGGACTTTTATTTGGTGGCATTAAGTAAAGGACTGAAATGCACAGTGACCGGTGTGGTCTCTTAATGCCCTTCTGCCTTTTTTGTCAGTTCATGGGTGGTTTATTTTGTGGCTGTGTTTGCCTCCTTCCCTCTGCATACTTGTTCAGTGGACTCACCCAGACAGAATGGTCTTTGACCAGGCTGCACAGATCTGCCAGCCTCCTCAGGATGGGGGAGAACAGGCACACGGAATGGAAAAGGGAGAGGACCACAAGGGCCTGCACAAAGCAGCATGGATTTTTAAAAGCCTTAGATGCCCTGTCTGCTCTGGGATTTTGGCATCTGTCCTAACTGCTAAAGCTAATATTTTGGCAGCTGATATTGTTCCTACTGGAGGTAGAATCAAAGCTTCGACACAGTGCACCAGACCCGGAAACCACATTTATTTTATATATAGGAATGCATATATTCATATTTGCATGGCAAATACATATATACACATGTGAATATATATATATATTTATATTTATAAATTTATAAACTTATAAATTTATAAATTATATATATATTTACCACACACAGCATCAGCCTCAAAATTTCAATGGGCAACCCAAGATAGGAGAGATTTTCTTTTATCTTTTTTCTTTTTTTCCATTTGATATTTTTTATTTAAATGAAAAACAATCTTATTTTACATATCAATCCCAATTCCTTCTCCCTCCTACCCTCCCATGCCTTCCCCAACCCCCACTCCAGTCCCACTCCTTATCCATTCCCCAAGGAGAGTGAGGCATCATCAAAGTCTGTCACATCATTTGGGGTGGGGCCTATCTCCTCCTCCATATATTTAGGCTTCGAGAGTGTCCCTCCATGGAGGAATGGGCTTCCAAAGTCCATTCGTGCACTAGGAGTAATACTGGGTCCACTGCAAGAGGCCGGATAGTCTGTCCAGGCCTCCTAACTGTCACCCAAGTTCAGGAGACATGGTTCATGGTTCAGTCCTATGCTGCTTCCCCAGCTGTCTGGCTGGGGTCCATGAGATTCCACTTGCTCAATTCAGCTGTTTTTGTGGGTTTCTCCAGAATGGTCTTGACCCCTTTGCTCAGCACTCCTCTATCTCTACAACTGGATTCCAGGAGTTCATCTCAGTGCTTAGCTGTGGATCTTTGCTTCTGCTTCCATCAGCTGTTGGGTGAAGGCTCTAGGATGTCATTAAGGTAGTCATCAATCTCATTATAGGGGAAGGGCATTTAAGGTGCCTTTCCACTATTGATTAGATTCTTAGGAGATTTAAGAAAATGGAATAGCATATTTCTTAAGGCTGGGAGGGATTTGCATGGGTCTTAGCTGTTCCCTTAGTAGATCCTGACTAGGAGGGATTGAGTCCTAAATATCCTTCATTGCTTCGCTGGGAGTTCATTGTGGAAGGAACTATTTTTATAGCTGTTTCCAGGGTCCTGATACTCTGAGCCCTGAACATCATGCTGACTATGCTGTCACTTGTGTTGCACATGAGTTCAGCTTCAAAAGGCACCCAGGTCTTAGGAATCAGAAGTTTCAAAGATGAACAGTAATGCCCCAGCTCCAACTGCTATGTTATTTAAAGTATCTCTGGACCTCGGTGTCTCCATCTCTAAATGGGGATAAGGCTTTATGACATCTATATGAAAAGTGCTCCAAAATGGGGATACTTGGTATTGCATTGCCAGCAGTGTCAAATGATACCCTTTACATACTGTTGGGGTAACATAAACTAATATAGGCACTTTTCCAATTGGCCTGGGAGTTCTCAGAAGACTAGAAATAGAATTACTCTATGACCAAGCTGTACCACTCCTAGCATACCTAGAAGGTTTTACATCTGACTGCAGAAATACTTGTATATCCATGATCATTGCTGCTTTATTCACAACAACTAGGAAATGGAATTAGCTGAGACGTGCATCAAATGTTAAATCAATAGTAAAAATGTGTTACATATATACAATGGCATGTTACTCAGCTAAAAAAAAATGAAATGATGGAATTTCCAACAAAAGGATGGAACTGGAAAAAAAGGATGTATACCAAATGAGGATAGCCAAGCCCAGAAAGACAAATATGGCAGGTTGTTTCTCATATGTGGGTCCCAGCTTCAAATCTTTTATGTTTTAACCTGGACTACATCTAAACCAGAAGGTCAGAAATGAACTATGTATGGTATATCTAGGAAGGGATAGTAGCCTAAGGTAAAATGAGAGTGGAAAAGGAGAATATTGGGCAGAAGGTTTCAAGCAGGTAGTGGAGAGATGGGGATGGGGAAATGAAGGGCCAAGGAAAGATTAATCAAAATGAAATATGCATGGAGTAGCCATTTGGGAGCCCATGATCTTGCCACCCATGTTAAAAAATAATAAAATAGAATATTGGAACACATGTGATATGAAAGAATTTGGGGGACAGAGTACTGGGAAGCAAAGGATTAAGCAGTGGAAGGGGGAAAGTGATGTAAAGGAGCTGGTCAACCAAACACAGGATGTATGAAGCTCACCCTTATTATGAAACCTACTAGTTTGTAAGTTAACAAAAATTACAACAATAGCAAATAATGTGGTTTGGTCAGAAGTAACCCACACAGTACTACCTTCAAAAGACATGAGCTGCTAAGTAAAAGTCTCTGTGCTAGACACAGGATACTTCCTCATTGGTAATTATTGGTCGGCAAAGTCCCAGAAGCACTCACTTCAACACAGGTTATTGTCATCACTCTTGTATAGGTAGACAGCAGGATCTTATTGCTAAAGAAACACTCACTTTGGATGCTGGGAATAGAGATAATGAGTCCCATCTGACCAAAAAACTATCTTCTTATTGGTTGCCTTTCACGGTACTGGGATGTATGTACCATGTGAGCTGTTCAGGCAGAAAATTTATCAGTGGTCTTATCTGGCCCTGGACCCTGCATGTCACAATACTGACCTATCAGGCAAGATGTTTCTACTGGGCAACAGTAGAAACAATCAACAGATTGTTGATGGGGTAACCAACCACTTTCTGAATGGATTTAAGGACTGCTCTGAAGGATGGAATTATACTTGGTTAAAACACATGGCTAGGGAAATCTAGGTCAAAGAGGAGAATCGATTGATACCGTTTTGCTAAGTGGCTATGCTGTCAAACTGCCTTCTATATATGAGGTTTGTACTGTTTTCAAACTTTGCCTGAGAAACTTCTTATTGAAGTGGATAGTGGCTAATGCAGACACAACTATTCAAAGTGCTGAGAATAAGTTACTGTGAAAATGTAGACATAGATGGATCAATACCCCTCTGTATCAACCCTCATCTCCAAAGACTCAAGGAGCATGGTGTAAAAGAAAGTGGAAAGATTGTGGGAGCCTGTAGTAGTTTGAATGGGAACAGCCTCTATAGACTCATATGCCTAAATTTTTAGTATTTTTGATTTCCACTTGGAAGGATTATCAGGTGTGGCCTTGTTGAAAGGGGTGTGTCAATGGGGGTAGGTTTTGAGGTTTTAAAAGCCCATACCAGGCTCAGATTATCTCTCTGCCTGAGGCTTGTGAGTCTGATGTCAGTGCTAAGCTACTGCTCCAGCACAATGCCTGCCTGCCTGCTGCCTTGTTCCCTGCCATGGTGGCCATGGACTCTAACTCTCTGGAACTGTAAACAAGCCTCCTGTTAAATGCTTTCTTCAATAAGTTGCCTTGGTCATGGTGTCTCTTCACAGAAATAGAAAAGTAAAGTAACGAAGACAAAGCCTGGAGGGTGTGTATGTGTGAAATACTGTCTTCTGGACATGTCATGGCTGCTGCACACATGAGCTCAGAATTATTCAAATATAAGACTGGGTAAGCAACTCTCCTGTCTCAGTTTCTCCACAGATACAATGGAAAATTCAACCTTACATCCTGAATATCTACACAAGATCAAGCAAGTTAAAATTTTAGTATGGAGCAGAAAGATGATGCTAAGGCCCAACGCTGGCTCAGAATATCTTACTAATTTGCCCAGACTGTTTTTGAATCCACTGCCCAAGCAGTTTTTGAACTTTAACAATCTTCCTGCTTCAGTCTCCTAAGTGTCTATCACTGTAGGCCTGTGTACCAAGTTCTTTCGTTTTCGATCTTCCAAGGTAGGCAGTTGTCATAGGAGAAAGAGATTCAGCTCTACAGTTCAGGATACCAGAGTAGAAATCTTGATTCATCTGATCCTCTCACTAGAGTTGTGGAAATTTATATGAGAATGCCCCTCAGAAACTCATATGTCTAAATACTCCTTTCCAGGTGGTGGAACTATTTGGGAGGTGTGGTTTTGTTGGAGAAGGTGTGTCACTGGCTTTGAGGTTTCAAAAGTCCACCCGTGCTCTGTAAGCTCTCTCTACTTCCTACTTGTGGATCAAGATGTATGCCTTGAGCTACTGCTTCAGCACCATGCTCTCTTGCCTGCTGCCATGGTCCCTGCCATTTCTTGTCATACCAAATGTGAATCCAACAAGTTCCTAAAGGGTTTAGAAATGTACAAAGCTTTCCTGGTGTGTCCATGTGATTGTTTCAGTCTCTGTCATCTAGATTACCTGGTCACATTATAGAAGCCCACCTTACATGTAGAATTTGTTCACCTAACCATGCATCAGTCTAGAACCATTTCTTCCACTGAAGTTACCACAGATTGACAATCCGTCCACTCTGATTCCACATTTCAGAAGAATAATCCTTGTCCTTGGGTGTGGTGTCCACTCCTAATGTTACTGCAGATGGCAGGAACTTGCATGCTAAGAACAGCTGAAGAGATATGGATATAGGTGGGTCTGCAAAGCTGTGGTGCATGCATATGGCTTCTAGTGGGCTTGGCTTCCCCTTTCATCAATTATTCAAATATATGACTGGGTAAGCAACTCTCCTGTCTCAATTTCTCCACATATACAATGGAAAATTCAACTTATATCCTGAATTGTTGTGAAGAACAAAATAATTGATTTACCTATATTCCCTAGTTATGGTACCCTATATTTGATCAATAATGTTTTGGAGGAAGACATAATAATGTATGTTTTACAACTGCATTACTGCTCATTCTTGTGACTGAATTTTAATTCTTCAAACACATGGCATTAAAATGCTAAAATAGCAAACTCCCTTAAAATACAGAATCAGTTGTGGCGGTTGTCATGTCTGAAGATCCAGAGGGCTAATTTAGAATTCCACTGAAGAATAACATATTTTTTTATTTTAAATATGCCAATCCAAAGAATGGAAATTGCAAACTTAATGAGGTTATCAACTCTAAGAGGAAGACTTTACTTCCCTCAAAGTGTTGAATTCATCCCTGGTAGAAAAGAGGCTTGATATCAATGGCAACTCTAATCTTGTTCTAGAAAGAAATTTTTCTGAGACAGGTCTCACTATATAGTGCTGCCCAGCCTGGAACTCACTGGATAGACCAGGCTGACCTGGCATTCACTGAGCTCCTCCTGCTTCTCTGCTATGATTAAAGTATGTGCCTCCATGCAAGACCTTATGAAGAAATTTTTAAACAGCATTTGTACATACTCTTTGCCATTAATTAAATTATTTAATTTGGGCATGAAAGTTACTTTCTTACTTCAGAGTTGGGGTTTGGATTCCAAGGGCAGTTTGTGTTCTACCACCACAAACATCTTGCCTGATGGGACATGAAGAGCCTCTTTTCTGGAGCTTGGCATTCCTTTGTGCTGGGCTAGGCAGCCAGGGATCTTCATTCTTTTCAGATGACATATTTTTCATCTGTTGCTCAGGAAGACATAAGCCTAGGGGAGAAAAAGATCCATAAAAGCTTCCTTGGAAAGACTCATTTTTATGGACAGTAAGATAGAATGAGCATGACTTAAATCTGGGGACATGTATTTACTGGCAGACACTGATGTGGCTGTGTCTGTGGAGATAGACGGGTGATGAATGATAAGTGGCATGAGGATGGGGTGATGAAACATAATAGGTAGGGTAGATAATCATTTCCTTCTTCAGCATTTGATAATGGCAAGGGGCATGAGTGTTTAAATTCATTATCCCTTTATGAGTGTGCCATTATATGCATTCTTAGGATTTTTAGGAAGCAAGTAGAGAGCCAAATCTCCTGTCTGTACTTTACTTTGGCCAGCCAGGCAGCCTACTGTGATACCTGGAATTGGAGTAAGTGTTCCAGGATGCTATGACATTTGAAGAAATGGAATAGTACAAGAGACCAGTGGATCTCTGGGTGGATCCGTTCTACCAGGTTGCAGTTCTGGTTCCAGATGCCTGACTCTTTACCAGTTGCTTATTTTCTAAGCCTGTTTCTTTAATCCTCCTGATTCTAACCATAACTGTCCTTTGCTGTTATAAACTACAAGTCTGACCTGTAGAGATATGGAGAAATCACCAAGTTCCCACCATATTCTGAGTCCACTACAGGTATTAATCAACTTAATAGTCAGTCTGTGAGAAGAAGTTCCTTTCCTTATTCTTATTGTACAGAAGATAAATACCCAAACCTACAACAATGCCCAGCATCATATAGCATACTGTATGAACAAGGGTCTGAGTTAGGCAGCCTGTCATAGACTGAACCTGTGGGATGTTTACCAGAACTCACTTTCTATCCTCCTGGCACACTACTAGACTCTATCTCCTTGATTTTTCCATAACTGGATGCAGACATCAGACTAATTTCTTTTTGGCCAATGGAAGAGGAAGAGAAGAGAGTTTATGTCACTTCCAGGTGCCACAAGTAGCTGAGATGTGATTGTGATTTCCTGTGTTATTTTGAATGCCAGGATGAATGAAGAGAATCCCATGAACTTAGGCGAGTGAGTGCCCAAAATCCAGTAGAAGGTTGCTTGACAAGACTCGTTCTTCTAATACTATGATGGTAGCAAGGACTATCTTTGGTCTTGTTGTATATCTATAAATTTAGAGTTACCTGCCTTAGCCTCACACATATGCTATCAGCTGTATAAATTAACAGTGGGTAGAGAGATGATTAAGTGAATTAATCTGAGTTCCAGCCAGGGAAGATCTTTGCCAACTGCATGGGAACACAATTCTCAGCCCAAGGTCCTCCCTGGAATCCCCGCTGTTTTTAATCATTTCCTTTAAAGTTTTAAAAAGTGTTTTCACAGTCTTCTCTCTCCCCATTTGACTTCATTTCTTCTCTGTACTGCTGCCAAAGCAGGTGGGGATTGGAAGTGGAATGATATTTTACAACCTGCCTTTTGGATCTAGTGAGAAACCTTCCAATAACCTGAACATACACTCTTAACTCTGTGGTGTGCTTTTCTTGTAAGTTGCATTCTCAGTTTAGCAGTCAACGTTTTCCTCCATGCTCACAAATTTTGGTACCAGGCAAGAATAAAATGTGGTAATTTCCTGACATTGAGTTTGTTAAATTATGCACTGATGAGGATCCATATTTCTCCTGCTAATTAGAGGGTAAGATTTGAGCAATGGCAAGTAAATTGCTATAACATAATGAAAGGTATTATTTTATTTTGAATGACACACTAGTAATAAAAAGGGCTAGTTTCACAACAAATCTTTTATCTTCAAAGGTCAAAATATTACATATTTTCAAAGCTTTCCTACCTGTAAAACATCTTCTGGGAAATATAATACCATTCCTTCTGGGGGAGATAATTAGCAGGGGATGAGGATGCTGTCTGTCAAAGAATTATTAAACTATGGTATATTACATAAAGACCCTTTCTTTGCATTAGCTAAATTGTACAAGTAGAATTTAATCAAACAAGTGTATGACTAAAGTAGACAACTTCTGGGGCTATTCATCTCATAGGACAAGGCTAGTGAAAATCAGTATAAAGGCTGAGTACATTGTCTTTGATTAAATTAACTGGGGAATTTGCCCTCGAGTTCCATCAAATGAAGATGTCATGTATATTTAAAAAATCCCTGAACATTTTTCTTTTAGGGCAGAGAATTTATGAGAGTAGATAACCTCTTATGGCCACTTCAATTATAAATACAAGACTCAGCTTTTTATTCAACAGGCTGAAAGTTAGACCATCTCTCTGTAACCACATGGGATCATGCTTGTGGTGGCTGTTATCCAGGGACCCCAGATCATGTCATCAGGAGGAAGGAAAACACAACCAAGTGAGCAAAGCAGAACCTCCCCATAGCATGTTTCTGCAATCTGTCAGGTATGTGAATGTCGTCTTTGTTTATTCTGTTGCATATCATCAAAAGTCATTTTATTAAAAAATTAATTTTAGATTGCAAAGTAATAATGAATTTCAAAATGATCATCTTAAGCTGACCCCTTATAAGGAAGGAGAAACACCAACTTTTTGTCTTAACAGAACAGATGATTGTTAATTGACTTTGTACTATTTCTATACAAACATACTTTCTAAAAGATCATGAATCCTGTTAGTATTGAGGGTTTAATAGTTATTAAAGTATAGAATGGGATTTAACAGATGTTACAGCACCAAAAATGGATTTTTAAATGGCTTCATGACTCAGTTGTTTGAAATCATTGAAGTTTTCACTTTAAACAGCAGATTTATTTTCAATGTTTTGGTGTTTTATTTGCAAATGAAGAATTTTAAAAAATTCAGGTCTTCTTTTGGTAACTTATTTCTGCAAATAATCCACCATGTTGGCAGTCTTTCTATATTCAATGGATTCAAAGTTAAGTATTTACAGTCTCCACTGAATTTCCTCTAGCAATGGAATTTGGGTCCCTAGAAACCAGCGGATGTGTCAGATGGACCACTATATGGATCTGGAAGACTTCAATGGAGGGGACACTATAGATCAGTGTTGTTTGTATGGTCATTTTAATTACTTTTCTTGTCACTATGATGCATCACTTGACAAAAGCAACTTAAAAACAGGAGAGAAGAATGTTTTTTTTTTTTTTCTCACAGTTCCAAAGTAAAGTCCACTATGGGGCAGGGGTCATGGAGGCAGAAGATGGAGACAGTTGGTCACATGACATCCATACCAAGGAGGCAGAGAGGGATGGCCCATTATGGGGAGGAAATCATGGAGGCAGTAACTAGAGGCATCTGGACAATGTGACATCCATATTCAGGAAGCAGAGAGGGATGGTCCACCATGGGGCTAAAATCATGGAGGAAGGAACTAGAGGCTTCTGGTCACATGCTATCCATATGCAGGAAGCAGAAGAGGAGGCACGATGCTCATCTAATTACTCTTTTGTAGGTGGAGCTAGACATGACCTGGGGGAGTGGTGCTGACTTCTTGTAGGATGGGCCTTCCCCACTTCAATTCACCTGTCAAGACAGTCCCTCAGATGTAGGCCCAGAGATCCACTTAAACTAAATAATCATCGTAAGTATGCCTGGAAGCTTGTAAGCTATGTGATTGATTCCAGATCATACAAGTTGACAGTCAACATGAACCATCACATTGGTTATTCATGTCGTTGTTGTGTCTCTCATGTTATTCTGTTAGTGAGAGGGTAAGCTTGGAAATATATAAACAATATGTCCAACTCAATGAAACTTTGTAATTAGAAAGTCCATGTTTTGGCCAACATAATTTATCTGCATGGAAAGAAATGGCAGATTTTAAAATTGGAAGTTTTGAAATTTTAAGAAAAACAAGTTTAAATGTTTTTTATAGTAAAAGAGAGGGCTGACCAGATGGCTCAGCCAGTAAGGATACTTGCCATCAAGCCTGACCTCCATGGTGGAAGGTTAGAACCGGCTTTCATAGATTATCATTTGACCTCCATACAAGTGCTGTGGCAATGCACACGGTCTTCCAAATAAATAAACAGAAAAATAAGCCCTTCTGTTTAGAATACGTGTCTTCTCCAACTCTCTAATAATACATAACTTCAGAATACTCCAGACATAATGAAGACTGGCAGCAACTGGTCTGCTCCTCAGTACCTTCTATGCCATCATACTGACTTCATGAATATTTTTTAAAAGCAATCTTTTCTCATTTTACATTCCAATCCCAGTTCCCTCTCCCTCCCCTCTTCTTGCTCTCCCACCCCTCCCCCACTACACCCCTATCCACTCCTCAGAGGGGGTAAGGCTTCCCATGGGGCGTCATCAAAGCCTAGCACATCACTTAGAGGCAGGTCCAAGGCCTTCTCCACTATATCTAGGCTAAGCAAAGTATCTCTCCAAAGAGAATGGGCTCCAAAAAGCCAGTTCAAACATTAGGGATAAATTCTGGTCTCACTGCCAGTGGCCTCACAGACTGCCCAAGCCACACAACTGCCACCCACATTTAGAGGGCCTAGCTTAGTCCTATGCAGGTTCTTCCACTGTCAGTCCAGAGTCAGCGAGCTCCCACTAGTTCAAGTTAGCTGTTTCTGTGTGTATCCCCAAAATGGTTTTGACACATTTGCTCATATTATCGCCCCTCCCACTCTTTGACTGGACTCTGGGAGCTTGGCCCAGTGCTTAGATGTAGATCTCTGCATCTGCCTCCATCAGTGGTTGGATGAAGTTCTAGGATGATAATTAAGGTAGTCATCAATCTGATTACAGGGAAAGGCCAGTTCAGGTACCCTCTCCACTAATGCTTAGGGTCTTAGCTGGGGTCATCCTGTGTATTCCTGGGAATTTCCCCAGTGCCAGGTTTCCCTCTAGCCCCAGAATGATTCCCTCTATCGAGGCATCTTTCCTTGCTCTCCCTCTCTGTCCTTCCCCCATCTTGACCATCCACATACTTTATGTTATCCTCTCCCTCCCCTCTCTCCCTCTCCCCTTCTACCTTCCCTTCTCCACCACCCCCCCAACATGCTCCCAATTTTCTTAGAAGATCTTGCCTATTTCTCCTTCCCAGGGGCATCCATGTATATCTCTGTTAGGTTTTTTTCCTTGTTACGTAACTTCTCTGGGGTTGTGGACTATATGCTGATTATCCTTTGCTTTACCTCTAATATCTACTTATGAGTGAGTACATACCACATTTGTCTTTCTGTGTCTGGGTCACCTCACTCAGGATGTTTTTTTCTGTTTCCATCTATTTGATTGCAAAGTTCATGATGTCTTCTTCTTCTTCTTTTAACTGCTGAGTAGTACTTCATTGAGTAAATGTACCACATTTTATTTTTCCATTCTTTGGTTAAGGAGCATCTATCATCTAAATTGTTTCCATGTTCTGGCTATTACAAATAATGCTTCTATGAACACAGTTGAGCTAATGTCCTTGTGGTATGAGAGTGCATCCTTTGGGTATACACCCAAAAGTGGTATGGCTGGGTCTTGTGGTAGATTGATTCTCAATTTCTTTGAGAAATGGCCATACTGATTTCCAAAGAGGCTGTATAAGTTTGCACTCATACCAGCAATGGAGGAGTGTTCCCCTTTCTGCACATCCTCTCCTGCATAAACTGTCATCAATGGTTTTGATCTTAGCCATTCTGACTGGTGTAAGATGGTATCTGGTTTGACTCACATTTTCTTGATGGCTAAAGATGTTGAGCAATTCCATAATTATTTTTCAGGCATTTGAGTTTTTTTTTTGATAATTCTCTTATTAGATCTGTACCCCATTTTTAATTGAATTATTTGGTATTTTGATGTTTAACTTCTTGAGTTCTTTATATATTTTGTAGATAAGTCTTTTGTCCTATATGGGATTGGTAAAGATCTTTTCCCACTCTTTAGGCTTCTGTTTTGTATTATTGACTGTGTCCATTGCCTTACAGATGTTTCTCAGTTTTTGGAGGTCCCATTTATTAATTGGTGTCCCATTTATTTATGGTGTCCCAGATTTACTGGATATTTTATGTAAAGTATTTGTTGGATTTAACATTTTCTTTGGTTGATACATTTATTTCCTCTATTGTATCTTCAACTCATGAGACTTTCTCTTCCATCTCTTGTATTCTGTTGTTTATGCTTGCATCTGTAGTTCCTGTTCATTTACCAGATTTTCCATTTCTTGACTTCCTCAATTGGTATTTTCTTTATTGCCTCTACTTCAAATTTCAAGTTTTGAACTGTTTGAACTTCACTTTGCCTGTTTGATTATTTTCTTTCTTGGTTTTCTTGGCTTTCTTTAATAGATTTATTGATTTCTTCCAACTTTTTGTTTGTCTTTTTCTCCATTTGTTTAAGGGAATTTTTCATATCTTCTTTAAGGGTCTCTATCATCTTCATAAAGTTAAATTTATGGCCATTTTCTTCTGCCTCTTCTAGGTTAGGATGCTCAGATCTTCCCATTGTAGGACCACTACATTCTGATGTTGCATTATTTCTCTTCAGGTTGTTGAATGTATTCTTGCATTGGCGCCTACCCATCTCTTCCTCCAATTGGTGCAGGTTCTTGGTACAATTCTTGCAGTTAGTGTCTGTGTCTCAGGAATCCTTTCTTGGATAAATCCTTTGCAATTGTCCGTGTGTCAGGGAGCAGCTTTTGGTCTTCTCTGTACAGTCCCTGTCTGTGCCTCAGGGAGCCACTGACATGGGGGATGGGTGTATTTGTGGGAAGAGTGGGACTCATAGATTGCAGGGTCTGATGGGGTGCTGCTGGAGCTTTGCCAGGGTGGGTGAGGGTAGGGTCTAGAGTTTTGCCCATGCTCTAGGGCCTAGAGGCTGGGCTGTCCATCTGGGGCCTCTTGGTTCTCTCTGTGCAGTTGCAGACTGGGGTCACTGACTTCATAATTTTTAATAATATCTACTCCTTACTTCTATATTTTATTATTATAAAAGTACCCCCCCAAGGGTTGCCTTTCTCAGGTTGTTTCGTGACAGGTGCACAGGTTGGGGATGAGAAAGGACATTTGGTTTCCTCCTATCAGAGCATTAATCCCATCATGTTTCCCCCATCCCCATGTCATCCTATTTCATGGAGGATTAAGGCTCCATGATGTAAATTTGCAGGGGGTGGGAACTCAAATATTAGTTTCAGTATTACCATGTGACTTGGTTATAGGATTATGTGATCAAGATGGAAGTCATCTGAGAGTGGAGGAAGGCAGGTAAATGAGAAGTCAGTTTCATCAGCTTAGGGGTAAATGTGGTCATTTTGACTCTGTTAGTAGCAGCAGTAAGAATTAGATATGTTAACTGGCAGAGCTGTTGCATACTGAAAAGTGATTAAAGAGATCTAGATTTTATGCATGAACAGTTGAGTAGATGGCAGCCATTAAGTACATAAATTCAACACACAGATCTGATAATGAATTAGTATTCCTAATACATAAAGAATTCCTATAAAAGAAAATAAAGATGTGCCTGTAGATTTCTTTAAAGATTATAAAGAATTGTTTTCTCTGTTAAGTCATTGGTAAATGACTTAAGACATTAAGATTTTATTTTTAATCATCCATGCACTGCTTTCTCAGAGATGTCATAACAAGTATCTGAAACTTGGAGTTGTGAAATAATGGGAAAGTGTTTTCTCACAGCTCACATCTAAAATAAAAGCCTCAGCAGTGCCATGGTCCTTTGACCACTGCTCCTAACTTGAATATTGGTGGAGAAGCCTTTGCTTCCTTCCCTTGGTTTCTAGAAGTGTAACTGCAGTCTCAGACTTTTCCTTACAGGTGTGTACATCTCTTTGCACCACTGTATCTTTTCTTATAAAGGTACTACAGACAGGATGGCACCTATCCTGTCCTGGTTGGGTGTTTTGTTTGTCAACTTGATGAGAGCTATAGTTGTCTGAAAAGAGGCAGTCACAATCTATATGATTGGCCAGAAGACAAGCCTGTGGGGCATTTTCCGAATTAGTGATTAATAGGAGGGGTCCAGCACACTGAGAGAGGTGGCACCCCTGGGCTTGTCGGTCCTGAGGTGAATAAGAAAGCAGGCTGAGTAAACCCGGAGAAGTAAACCAGTAAGCAGCACCTCTCCATGGCCTCCAGGTTCCTGCCTTGAGTTTCTGTCCTGCCTTCCTTCAGTGATGGAGTGTGACCTGAGAGATATAAACTAAAATAAACCCTTTCCTTCCCACACTGCTTTTGATCATAGCATTTTATCAGAGTAAGAGAAACCCTAACAAGACACAGCCTAACCTGGATACCCCTGATTTGACTTAATTATTCCGAAAAGTGTAAAGATCTTATTTCCAAAATAAAGTCACATTCATGGGTCAGGGGTTTGGACTGAAAGTTATCTTCTTGGGGATATAACCTAATCCTCATATCCTAGGCACATCTCTAGTTCTGCTCTTCTATTTTGTTCCCATCCAAAGATAAAGGTAACCATAGTGCTCAGTGCTAGAATTACCATTATCCATAGCACATAGCTCCTCTGTATTTGTATAGACAAACATTTTAGAATCAGTTTTTTTTAAGTTTAAAAAAACACAGGACTTACATTCGGGCTGACTTTATAGCTTATTCTTGATAGAAACAGCAAGGAGAAGACATAGGCTTTGTTTTATGTTTCACAAGGTATATTATTTTGGCTTTATTCCCAAATACCAACAGAAACATCAAAAACAAACTTCCTAAATATGTGACACTAATACATTGTTTAATTTTACTTACTGATTTTATACATAACTGTCTTTTAAAAACTCTGTTGTTAATTCTATGATCTAAATTTTCATTTGGATTTTCGCTTTGTTATTTGTAAAAGTTTTCATTTCTTCTTTCCCAATCTGTGTCCCTTTGCCTCTCCATTTTTGAGTTCTTGCAATTTCTGACACTGCTAGGATGGCTTAAGGAGATGGAGTGGTTGTCTTCATGTTTTTCCTTAGATTTCATCATGGGGCTCAGTGCTCAGTGCCCTGAATGTCTTTGGTAGATATCTTTTCCAAGTCTTTACCCTTGCCTTGGTATTTGTTTGTTTTAGAACAGAGTCTTGTCATAGAGCCAAGACTGATCTCAAATTTGCAATCCTCCTGCTTCAGCCCTCCCATTGCTGGACTTACAAATGTTTGCCACCTCTACAAGCTATGATCCATCTTTTATTGTTGATTTCTTGTAGGCCTTTTTTTTGCTTTCTTTCTTTTTCTGGGACAGGCTTTCTCTGTATAGCTCTGGCCCTCCTGGAACTCACTCTGTAGAGCAGACTGGCCTCAAATTTAGAGATGTACCTGCCTTTGCCTCCCGAGTGCTAGGATTAAAGGTGTGTGCCGCCACTGCCCAGTGTTGTTACATACATTTAAAGTCTTTTCTTCATGTAATTAGGATAGAATGGATAAACTGGCATCAGCATTTAATGACTACATTACTCATGTGTTGAGAAGAAGAAGGTAACATAGTCCAGTGAAAAATGTTCTCAGCCTACACTGAACATGGGACTGACTCATGGGGGCCACAGTGCTCCTCTGACTCATGAATACAGACTCCTGTCACAGCCTCTGTGCAGGTCATTTCTCATCTGGGTAGCATCACCAGGGATTTACAAAGCTCAGTTAGCTCCTAAGTGTGTCTCCTCATTTTTCTCTGGTTGTTATTTACTTCACAGAAGATCCAAGATGCATCAGGAACCTTATGCAAATGAACAGAAGGCCTGACTGGAAATTGGAGGAATCTGCACCAAGTCTGAGTGGAAGCCAGTTTCCAATATGTCAGACTTTCTGCCCAGACAAGAGACAATCCCTTGGAGCATTGCTGTATGATACTGGATCAATCTGCCCTGGGTTGAAAACATTTGGCTTCTAGGGAGTCTTAGTGGAAAAGACAGCAGAAGCTGGAGGCAAGGAAGTGGCATCTGCTATTAGCTGAGGTGAAATTCAGGGAAAGACAGACTCAGGCCTTTTCTGAAGGAAACAGGCAGTGGACAGAGCAAGCGTCTAAACAGACTTAACAGACATGCCCCCAGGTAATGGATGGGCTGCTGTATTAGGGACTGAATGACAGACACTCCCACTTTTGCAGTGGCAGCTGACTCTATTAGTAACAAGTCATGTAGTGTCTCTTAGCATATAATCCCATGCCTATAGTAGACATAGAATAGGGGAGTTGGGCAATATCCCTGCATTTCAGAGGGGCAGATTTCATTCTCTCCTCAGATACATTTTTGTGGTTGTATATAGTTCATATTTTTGTATTAATAAAATTATTTCTCATCCCACTTGAAAAAATGTCTGTCTGTTCATCCATCCATCCATCCATCTGTCCATTTGTCTCTCTGTCCATCCATCCATCTACCATCTGTCACTGACTGACCATTGGTCATCTATTATTTCAAAAAACTGCAGACTGACTGAGTCTAAAACAGCCACTAATTCACATGTACTCTCTTCTAACCTGCCAAGACCCTGGCTATTTCTATCCCTTCTGGTATATAAGGAGAGCACAGGGAAGTGAGTCTGTTCTACCTCAGGGCCAGCTAGAAGAACAGCACAGTCACTGATACTTTTGGAGCTCATGGTAGTTGGGGGTATTTTACTGGCTTGGGGCAATCAACTGTTGAATGTTCAGATATTTTGAGTATTAACTGTAAAATGCAGCCATCATAAAAAGTTCAATCAGATACATTTTTTTTTCTTAAATAAATTTAAAACAAAGATAATAAACACCTAAACTCATCACTTTTAGCCTGAGGAGATAAGTTGATGATAAAATACTTGCAAGGAATTGAATTTAATCCTCACAAATCACACACAAAAAGCTGGATGTGGGGCCGGCAATATGGTTCAGAGGGTAAAGGTGATTGTTGCCAAACCTGATGACCTAAGTTAAATCCCCAAGTCCCACATAGTAGAAGAAAAAAAAGGCTTCTGTAATTTGTTCTCTGTACACAAGCACACACACACACACACACACACACACACACACACACACACACTTACATGCATTAAAATATAGTGAAACATAAATGATCTAGGTGTAATGCAATATATGGTGAAATAAAACTTACAACATGAAGAAAAATGAAAAGCCAGAACTTTGCAGAATAATGATCTTCTCATTGCCTCTCCACTAGTAGGGATACAGTATAAACCAGTTGTGTTTGGAGGTGGCCCCATTCCAAAGATGATAAACCAGGAACTTGAAAGAGTCCTCCCATTGGTGGGTTTTGAACTTTGGAATATGGTCCCATGATTCAGGAAAACATCATTTCTTATGGAGGACAGTTTTTACTAAGAATATCCTAGACATGAAAGCAGCTAGATTTTTTTTTTCAGTGAGGAGAATGATTCTGCAAGGGATAGTTAAAGACTATTGATATGGTAATTTGTCAATCAGACAGTTTTCTGATAGGATTTCACACCAGCCCTTCACGATTTGGTCAGCCTCAGATTTGTTCTCAGGAATGGCCTAGCGGAAAGGTGGGTAGTTAAAGAAGCCGATTGGTATAATTTTAAACATTCATTTTGTACCACTTAGACTATTTATTTGCCACCCACTTCCTCTTTCTTTGCTCCAGCATGCTGGTTTATAAATAAGGGGCTTGAGCTGCCAACTGAGCTAACTAACATCCTGGCTCTCCAAGGCCCTCTGAATCAACTAAGCAAAGTGAATATGAGCTCACAGAGACTGAAGCAGCAAGCACAGTGCCTCCTAGGTTTGTAACAGGTCCTCTGTGTACATATTATTGTTATTAGCTTTATATTTTTATAGCACTCCTTACTGTGAGAATAAGTGGGTCTCTGACTCGTGTGCCTGTTCTTGGGACTATTTTCTTCCTGTTGTGCTGCCATGCCCAACTTTGATAGTATGTTTTTTTTTCTCCGTCTTATTATGTTTTGTTTTGTCAGGTTTGGTTGCTATCTTTTGGAAACTGGTTCTTTTCTAAAGAAAGACAGAAAGGGAGTGGTTCTGGAATGGAGAGGAGGCAGAGAGGAACTGGGTGGAGTAGAGGGTGGAGAAACTATAATCATGATATATTATAATGTAAAAAATGTATCTTAAAAAAAATAAAAAAAATAAAAAACATTCTGGTTCCCAGACCTGCCTGTAGATCATTAACTCATTAGGTCAAGGTTATAACTAGCAATGTGCAGCTTTGCAATCTTCTGTGTGTTTATTGTATCTGTGGGTATGCAGAGGCACAGGGGTCATGAAACGTGTAGAAGTCAGAGGAAAACTTTCAGGAGTTGGTTTCCCTATCTTGGATTTCAACTAACAAACTGGGTTCATGAGGCTTACAGGGTAATTGTTTTAATCACCGGTTTATCTCAGCAGCACCCAAAGGTCTAATCTACAATAGCTAAATAACTAGACTAGGTAGTCTTTGTTCTAGTCAAAAGTGAATGCCATCTTCCTAAAAATAGTACAATTTTATTACTTTTTAAAGTTACTATACACGTGTACACATGAATACAAGTGCTGGCGGTACCCAAAAGAGGCCATTGGATCTCCTGAATCTGGAGTTATAGGTGCTTGGGACCCACCCCACTATGTGCTGAGAAAAAACAAACAAACTTGGTTCCTCTGCAAGAGTAGTGCACACTCTTGACTGCTAAACCACCTTCCCAGTCCCTCTGCTGCAGTCTTGAAATTAAAAGAATCTATTTTAACATTAATCAGCATTTAATGTCAGTACTTAGATAATGACAACCGGGAAGAGTTAAAATGGAGTTATCTCACAACAGGCTAAAATAAAAATCCAATTCTATGAATGGGTTACTTCTTTTGGAGTTGTTGGCTGGTGAGTTCCCACAGACACCCCCAACCCCAAATATTATGGGCGATTGCCAATGATCTTGGTTAGCCTCTAGAACTTGACTGTAAGGCTAGTGCTTCTCAACCTGTGGGTCACTACTCCTTTGGCAAACCTCTATCTCTAAAAATATTTACACCATGATTCATAGCAGCAACAAATTATAGTTATGAAGTAGTAATGAAAATAATTTTATGGTTGGGGTCACCACAACATGAGGAATTGTATTAAAGGGTTGCAGCATTACAACAGTTGAGAACCACTGCACTAAGGCCCTATTGTTGAAGACATCATATGCTGAATCACAGAATATGGTGAAAGCAAGCCTGTACTGATATGGAATCTTCACTGCTACTGGCTAGCTTTCATAGTGATGGAAGCTGCTATCCATGACACTGGAGGAAAAAAAGCAATCATCTGTTGCACCTGGCTGACCCATGTTTACTACAAAAAAACCTAATCTGGCAAGACATGCTTGTTGCTGCAATAGTGGCATGAAAATTATGAAACTGGTCAATAATTGCTTTTTAAGTTTTGTTTCAAAAGATGAAACCCATACCTAGAACCATTATTGGGTCGAGAACCTATGGTTAAAATTGTCATAAGCCCTAGAGGAGAATCGACTACTATTATTTTGCTAAACTAACTCCCAATGATGCCACTAGACTCATAGATCTCAACTCTCATCAGAGAGCTTCTATTTTGAGTAGATGGTGTTTAACAGAGAGACCCATAATCGCTAAAGTACAGAAAATAAGAGCCTTAAATGGAACATATATACCCCCCAACACACAGGGATCATTGTAGAAGAGGGGGCAGAAATAAAAGGCAGTTGATGACTACAAGGAAACAACATTTTCTGAACACAGCAGGTTAGCTGAATAGCTGAACTCCCAGTGGTTACAACAGCATGCACAAGACCTGGGCAAGTCCAAACCAGACAAAATTCTAAGATGGAGAGGGGATTAGGTATACAATCCCATCCCTAGTAATGAGCCTATTGTTTCCCCTAGGAGAGGGAGAAATAGCTTAGGAGTATAGCCTGGCTACATTGAGCATGCACCAGTGGAAGACCACATATCCAAGAATATTTGGGTAGCACACCTTGGTGTTGAAGAACACAAGAGGGTTGAGTAAGGAAGAAGGCTGGATATGGGAAGAACTAGGGAGAGGGAGGGAGATGTGATACAAACATCCAAGTCTCTCAAAGAACAAATGCAAGTTTAAAAGTGAAATGTACATCTTAAGGAAGAGATATTTGCCTTATATTACATACTGGTTGATTTACTCTATTTGAGTTTTATTTATCATTTTCCTAATTTGATAGAAGTTATTTCTACACAATTTTATCATTTTGATTTAAGCTAGACACTAGTGCAAAAGTTCATGTCATCTGAGTGATGGGAACACATTTGTTACTTTTAGTGGATAAGAATTTTCCAGTAACAAGCTTCCTGAAAGGAAGTGGAAAATATAAAACTGTACTGTCTTCATGTGTTTTCTAAGAATTATTTTAAAAAGCAATGCAAATTAATCAAACTATGAATTACTGTAATATTAGATTTAAGTATTGTAAGAACCAGAAATGTTGGACTAACCTTTAGGTAGTTGATTCGTATTCCATGTTCAATTAAAGTTTGTCCTGCAGTATGAAATATAATATGGAAATAAGCAGTTGTGTGTGATTATAGGAGGAGGATAATGTTCCCTCATCCTAGGTCTGACCAGTTTCTACCCCATGGCAGGACATAGTAACATCCACCTATTGTCTAACTGCGTGAGTGCCCTGAGTCCCTGTGACTTCTACCTGCCCACTAATCTGTGGCAACCTACTTCTTCTCTTGAAGATACAGCCTCCCTTGTATGTAGACTATGTGTTTCTGAGAAAGACGATGGGAGAGCATTCCTTTCTGCACACTTGCTGGCTCTGGGTGCAGTGGGACAACTTGGATTTCTAGGATGGTTGGAGGAAAGCTGTTTAGCACTTCACTAGATTTGAGGTGTAAGTGTGAGATTAAGGTACTGACCACTCTTTTCTGATCCTGAGGAATCTGAAAAGGGAGGCAAGGTTTTGAGAATGGAGTCAAAAATGTGAGAGGGAAGGAGGAGCCAAGACTGAAGTTACCATGACTTTGTGTGTGTGTGTGTGTGTGTGTGTGTGTGTGTGTGTGTGTGTGTGTGTGTGTGTGTGTTATATTAATGTTTGTATATATTTTCCTGAACCAATTTTGTCTTTTTTTACTTAAAACTGAAATAATACTGATTCACTGAACATTCTTACTCAAGTCATTAAAATCCTCTAAGCTATTAAGTTTTAATTTTCAATAAGATAAGCAAAATGAAGTTATTAAAAGTCATTCTCTCAAACTGTAATATAGTTATGAGAATATGTCAGCATATACAAAAAGAAAGGCTGTGTAAGAAATGGGCAATAATATTTCCTCTTGAAGGTTGGACCCTAGGACCTGGAAGGCTCAATTGTCACCAACAGACTCCTATATTATTTAAGCTTTGAATTTTCTTTACATCCTAAGTTACCTTTTAAAAATTGCAGTTGAAGGTTTCTATAGACATTTTACTTATTTCAGTCTGGAAATCGACCTCAGGGTCTTTCATACACCAGACAAGAGCCACCTCTCTAATTTTCAATTTTTTAGCCCAGGTCTCACTGTATAACTCAGGTTGGCCTTGAACTTTTGATCTTCTTGCTTCTGCCTGCCAAGTGCTCCAATTACAGGCCTGCATCACCATGCCCAGCTGAGACCATTTCCTTAATGAGCAATAAGAAGACATATTTACTACTCACAGACAAACTCATCTTTTCCATGTGACACTTGGTAGTGCTTCAGTGTTAATGCATATCTTTCTAGTTACTACACTTTTCTCTCAAACTATAGTAAAATGAGGGCAATGTGAACCTGTAAATTTTAAAGCCAATTTCAGATGCTTTGATACTGCACACAATTCATTTTGAAATATTGTTCCCATTCTGTACATGCCATTTTTCTTTCCCCGTTTTTTAGAGTATTAATGTAATTTATCAGGGCACCATCTGTTTGTCTCTGCTAATCCTTGGCTCACCAATTTGGAGATGAGAAGTGCCAAAGGAAATTCATTTTACAATCTGAGGACTCTGGTCTAACTTATATAATTTGATTCCATTGCCTCTTCTAGTCTCAAGGATGGGTTATGCCATTCCATTTCATTTACTATTGTTCCTACACCATTGGGTCTCTTGGGTTCTGGCAAATGGAAGCCTACTGAGCTGACTTATATCCTTCTGCACAAAGAAACCAAAATGCAAGACTTAAAATGAGATCCATAAGGATAAATATTAATGAGGTACATTTTGGTCCCTCTGTCTTCTCCTTGTCCTCACAGAATTGTACATCAAGGTCAGTATTGAAGGTCACTTCCACTGTCCTGCTTTGCCTTTTCTGTCTCCTTCTGCCCAAGTCCCAACTGCAACATCAATAACACCAGTTTCAGCAATGTGATTGAAATAACCTTGACAACATGCAATGAGCAATGCATTCTTTGGCAGTATAGACCCAGTGTTATAAAATGATATCAAGGCAGAGTGGAGTCAACTAATATTAAGAATAATAAAATTATAACTAACAACAGATAATTTTGAATACTGTGTACAGTTAGTTTCCAAAATGGTTAGTGTCCTTTTAAATTTCTCAATGTGCCTTTCAAGGATCCACAGTCACTACTCCTATCACACACACGAGGGGACAGAACTCTGCACAGCTTCAGATGACACACTTGCTAAAAGCCCCACAAGTAGGAAATGGAAATCAGGTGTTTGGGCTCTGGCCCTATTACTTGTATCTTTTTTTTTTTTTTTTTTTTTTTTTTTTTTTTTTTTTTTTTTTGCTTTTCTAGGTGGCTTCAGGCAGATCATGATTTTTAAAAAAGAAAGGAGAAAAAGAAAAGCATATATACAAAATTAGTTACAATATTAAAACAGGGTATGATCATTTCTACCTAAAGATACCAAAGACTCTCTCTGGGAGAGATGCCAGGACATGTAGTTGGAAGAGGGAATGAATGGGTGAATCAGGTTATCACCAGGCTGAATCAGCTAACCTGCTCAGAGCTCACAAGCAGGGTTAGGGTTAGGGCTAGAGTTAGGGTTAGGGTGAATTTCAAACTATGATAACCTAAATGTACCAACTAGATGACTAGATTCTGGAAATTAAAAGAAATTTCCAGCATTAGACTCATGCCTCACAGGTGAAAGCATCTATCATCAGATTAATTTAGGTCCGTAGAGCTTGCTAAGGATATATCACAGAGAAGCACTCATTCTTGTGTAACTTCGGCTCATTCTTTGTTCTTTTTGTAGGCTCAAATTCTGTCACATGATTTTTCAAGGCCTTTCCCAAAAAGGTCAGTCTACCTCCTCATCCTTGAATCTCGGCTGCCCTAAGGATTTGCCTGACCCCAGGGGATGTGGAATGGTATTGACATAGCACAAGCGGGGATTTTAAAAAGCACTGGGGGCGGAAGGGGGAGGACGTGGCGGGGCGGGTCACCGACACCACACATTTTGGGTGAAACTTTTTGCCTGTAGTTGCTTTTCTCTAGTCGGGAGACTATCTGGCTCAGAAGTGCAGAGCAGAGCTATGGCCTCTTAATCTTAGCCAGTACCTCCCCAAAGGAGCCATAATGGGAGATTGGTACTCGTGGGAGCTGTCAGCCTTGTCAGCCTCATCAGTTAGAAGGACTCAAACTAAATCAGTGGTCATTAGAGGAGGCTTCTCAGCTTTCCCTGAAGATTTCTTCTACCCCTAGATAGCTGGGCCTTACAGAAACTGACCTCACGGCTAAGAGATCAAATGGCCATGTCTGTCTTGCTGAGCCACTGAGAGCCAATGCAGTAAATGTGACAACATGGTCACTTTTGGAGCTAGTGGACTCCCTTTGTTGTATGTTTCCAATAGTTGAGGGGGACAGGTGAGTAATGCAGTCTGGCTTCTCTGAGAGTAGCTGGCTATTTCATGTTTATCCCTGCGGGGGTTGGGGGGATGGGGACTCAGGGTGAGCTACTGTGACCCCAGCACTTTGACATGAAATCATAAACTGGCTTCATGCAGCTTATTTAAACACTATTTGAACCAACAGTTTTTTGGTTGGTTGTTTGGTTGGCTTTGAAGTTTGTTTTGTAACTATGGCTGCCTGGAACTGAGCTAGCTCTGTAAAAGAGGTTGGCTCCATAGACTGGGCTGGCCCTGTAGACCAGGGTGGCCTCAAACCCACAGAGATCCTCCTGCCTTCACCTCTGGAGAGCTCAGATTAAAGGTGTGTGCCAAGCCCAGCTAAGCTTTGTTGTTTACTATTATAGTGCTGTTGGTGGGAACAGCAGACAAGGCAATCTCATTGCTCTAAAGCCTTCCCACTTAGAGCAGGAGGAGCCCTCTTTAAAGTTACAAAGACTGCTTTGAATCCTAGAGTCCACAGTTTTTCACCATCTGAGTGAAAATGAAGCACCAGTAATTTCAAGAAAAGATCATTTAATTTCTCCCTAATTTTACTGAGACATATACTCAATGTAGAAAATAAGGAAAAGAGTTAAAACAAGTATAAATAATCCACATTAAAATATTATTTTGTTAGCATTTTTGTTATATTGTTATTTTAAATGTACTTTTTCTATTTTAATAGAGTAACTCACTTTCAGGGGCAGTTCTGGGGCTTTTAATGTCATTTCTTCTAATTGTTAAAACCTAATAAGTACCCCCCAAAAATAGTAATTTTTTTTTGCTGACATGCTAATTGGCTTCTTCCTAGTGACACAGAGACTACACACTCTAGTCAAGCTCTTACTATTTTAACTCCTTATTATAAAATACTCAAAGTTTCCCAAGTAGAAGAAAGACCACAGTACCCTACCCCCACCCCCATCCTAGCACCTCACCAACCTCAATGAATCATACATCCCAGTCCTATGGCATTGGTAGCCCAGTCCAAATTTTATTCATGTTCTTCATTACTGCTTTCTATGTGGCCTCTTCTATCCACAGAGAGCTTAAGCAAACACACCAATCAGGTCCTCAGGGTGAACATGAACAGGCAACAGAGCAAGAGGTCCTGGTACTGCGGCACCTGTTATGGTGGGCTGAGCTCTGCTTGCAGACAGTTCAAGATTAGTATAAGGAACTAAGTCTGGGAGCTAAAACTGTAGACATCAAAAACCTATAGCAAGAGTACAGTCAGGAAACCCATTCATCCAGGGCGTTGAAAGTCCCATTGAGAGAACCACTTTGCTTAGGGCATGCCAAACATTGAGGGGCCAACTTGGACTGTGCTACTTCCCACCCCAAAGCCCTTTGATCTGAGCTGGCAGTGTCACTGCCACACACTGTGAAATTGATAATGGGTTAATCTTCATGAAGGCTTTCTTCTCAGCCAGTCTGCAGGGCAGATGGAAACCATAGGCTCATTCACAGTAAGTCTACATCAAGGCAGCTTAGTCTATTTACCCACAACTTTCAATGTTTTGACATCTCCTCACTGATTTGTCTGGTGAGTGACACTGCCTCATGACACTCTGACTATCAGAAGTAATGCCCCATCGAGCCAGCAGAAGAGTGGCTTCCCAGTCGCCACAGGCCATCCTGTCTCATGTTCTCACAAAATATCTGTTGTAGTTAGGAAAAACAATAAATTGGCAGAGCCAAGCATCTCCAATGTCTCTCTGATGAAATGTCTTTAGATGGGAGCACACACACCAGCATCAGATCCACAGCCCTTCCAGTGTTCAAGAACATTCTCACTTTGCTCCCAAGGGGAAAGCAAAGACAATATTAGTATCATTTTATTCTTTGTGTGTGTGTGTGTGTGTGTGTGTGTGTGTGTGTGTGTGTGTGTGTGTGGTGTGTGTGTGTGTGTGTGTGAGTGTACATGTGTCCTCATGTGTGTATGAATTTTAAAGGGCCTAGAAAGATGGCTCAATGGATACGAGCACTTATCCACTAACATCCACAGGGTAGTTCACAACTATTTTGTCACTCCAGTTCTGGGGTATCCAATACCCTCTTCTGGTCTCCATGGGCAACAGCATTTTCCCAGTGCACATACGTACAATGCAGGCAAATATTCATATACATAAAATAAAATATAAGTAAATCATTTTTTTACAAGTGAAGGTAAAGGGATAACAAGCTAAGAATGGACACCAACCTCTGACCTCTCTACATTAAGAACACACATGGACCTGCATCTACAGGTGCACACACCACACTGATAAACACATATATCACACATCAAAAAATAGCAATTATAAGATATCATCACTTATATTTATAACAGTGTAAAAACACAAAAAAATGAACATCTTGGAACTAGTAGACACAGCCTTGTTTTCATCTTTATGCCTGTGTAACAATGTAGCATAGATGTGTAACTTCCCTGCAGTACAAATGGATCTTCTTGTTTAATGAGAGCCTTGTAGCTGTCCATAGCTTATTTAGCTTCCATATTCACTTTTAATAGCTCTGGATAAATCAATCTTGCTATGAATCTTTATGTACATGTCTGTCAATTTTAGAAGCATAGTCCTAGAATCTTAAGCATGGGCTAGGGATTGTGAGCCTGTAATCCTTTTACAGGGGCAGAGGAAGTGGAAGATGCCACTGGAAATCCACATGATCCTACAATGACTGTGGCTCTATGGATGACTTGCTCAGACACACATTGTTAATAAGAGGCAAAACAGGCTGCCAAGACTTTCTTAGCCTAGAGCAACAACACAGTTCTCCTTCAATATCCAAGGGAAATTGGTTCCATGACCCCTGTGGATCCCAAAATGCACAGATGCTCAAGTGTCTTATATAAAATTCTGCAATATTTGCAGAGGACCTTCACACTTGCTTCTGTTTACTCTGTCATCTCAGATTGCTTAGCATACCTAGCACAGTGTAAAATGCTACAAAAGTAATCATCTGGCTACAGTGATTCAAAAATAACAATAGTTGAAGGTTAATTGTGCCACATCATACCCAGTTGCTTATAGCACTAGGTGCAGAACCTATGGGTTGACTCAACTCTCTGTCCCTGTCCAGAATGCTTCCTTCTCGATCATTCTCACTGTAAATTCATCTCTCAGAAGACACGGGGCAGTTAGTGAGTATAATGATCGGATTTTAGTTGGGGGAGGCATTAATCATTTAGGATATTGGTCTCGACATTCCTGGGAATCGATGTGCATGTTGTGGGCATTTCATGACCTGTGATTGCAAAGACACCTGGATTATTTGTACATGAATCTGACAATAAGATTCTGGATTGGGTGGTCTTGTTTAGTGGAACTTGCTTTGACTCTGTGGAAGGTAAGGAAGGCAAGATTCCTGATCAGTGGTATGTGTTGTTACCTGCATGGAATATGGAGTTAGACTAGGCAGGCTTGATGGCTATTCCAAAACTCATGTGTTTCTCACATCTCTCTTCATCAGGAGGAGGAACAGTGTGGACCTGGGTGATTCCATAATGTCAACCAAATTTTGGTATTATTGCACGTAATCCTGCTGATTGGAGATAAACATTTATTTAAACCCCACCTAATGATCCTGATTGAGAGTCAAACTACTCAAGTCTCCCGGAGCAGTGCTTCTCAAATGTTAATGTGCACATAAATCCCTGAGACACCTGTTCCAGGCAGATGCTATTTGAATAGACTGCTCTGGGTTGTGATGCACCACTCTGTTCCAGGTGATGCTGACTCTGAGGCCACAGCACTTTGGAAAACAGAGTTCTAGGGCAGGGTCAGCAAAATATAACCACTGGGTCAAATCCTGACCCCTGTGAGTTTGGAAAGTAGAGTTTTATTGGAACATGGCCATGTCCTGTTGCTTATGGATGGTCTATAGCTGTTGCTGGGACACTGCCATAGACAAGTGTTCATGAGAGAGCTTCTGGCCTTTGAAGCTTAAAATATTTATTGTCTGGCTCTTCACAGAAAACAGTTGCTACTTCTGCCCTAGATGATCTCTTTGTTGGCCAATACTTGCTGTTCAGGGCAGATTTTTCATGCCTCTGCCACATACTACAAATTTATCTAACAATGTGCACTGGATATTGTGCTGTGAGAATACAAGTGTAGGTGAGCCTATTTCCTGGAGCTTGTGTTGGTTTCTGGTCTAGTACTATATTCTCTATTTCTCAGGTAACTCATCTGCCAGATAGGGAATGGGGATGTTGGTGAGCAGAGTTCTGGGTACCTGGTAAGTACTCACAGTGGCTGTTACTGTATTATTTCTCCTATTCTCTAATTCTGGCAAACAAACAAAATATAAATTTGGTTCTCTCTCTTTCTATGTGTATGTGTCTTTGTGTGTGTGTGTGGGGGGGTGTTATATCTGTGTGCTTGTGTGTTTATATCTCTCTCTTTGTGTGTGTATGAGTTTTATATCTGTTTGTGTGCTTGTATGTTTGTATCTCTCTGTGTGTATGGGTGTTATATCTGTGAACTTGTGTATTATCTCTCTCTCTCTCTCTTTCTCTCTCTCTCTCTCTCTCTCTCTCTCTCTCTCTCTCTCTCTCTCTGTGTGTGTGTGTGTGTGCAGTGTGTCTGCACTTCTTTCATGTCTATTCAGAAAGAACTGGAGTTGAAAGTAGCTTTTCTTTCAACTTCAAAATGAAGGTTTAACAATTCACCGTGGCTTCTGAAATGGCCACCACTCCTTGATTCTGAGACCAAAGCAGAACAGCATTTCCACTTGTTGAAACAAGGCACCTCTGTTTCTCTTGGTGCTTGACATGCATCAGGTGGAAAGGGTGAAGGAGATGAGAGGAGGGCCTGGCTCTCAGAAGGGAGACAGCCTTTGATGGGTTTCCCTAACAGCTCCCTGGGGTAACAACAGACAGCCATTATGCTAAACAGGTGAACTTAATTTTTAATTCATTATTTACTCAAGTTCAAAGACTACTTGGAAGACATAGAAAATTACCCTTGAGTCAGGGAAGCCTCTATGCTTTTTTTTTTCCTTTTTTGTTTTGTGTTACTTTGTATATGTCTGTCTCTTCATCAGCAGATTCTTTGTGGTCAAGAAAGACATGTGCTTTAACTTTGGTTGCTAAGAGGCAAATTTGGAAGCAATAATGCAATTGTAAACTATCTGTTTTAAAGGAGGAATGTATAGTATGCAAGTGGAGAACCAAGGCAGGGAAGAGAAGTCACTGAAATTCAGCTGTGTTGTCTCTGGGCAAGTGATGTTACCCCTAGAGAGCTACTGGCCTGTCATCCTGCTGTGGAACTCGGGGAAATTGCCTGACAACACATCTCAGAATTATCCACCAGCACTGAGGCTTCTAGAGTATTTAATGCACCAACATCAATAACATATTCACTGTGCAAAGGCTGTTGGTGGTGCACTAATTTTCTGGCATTTCTGACTGAATATAAAAGGAACCTGTTAGGTGACTACTAGAAGTTTCTGACTTCTAGTTAGAAGAGCCCAGAGCACAGTGAAGTGGGAAGGGCTAGGGTACACCCTGGCCATGGAGGACAATGGACTGCTAAGTTAATTCTATTTACTATACCTGAAATTGTCCAATTAAGTTACTGACCAAGTAACTATTCTGGCTGAACATAAATACAGATGAAACTATGGAAAGAAGTCAAGGCTGAAACTATTTAAATGAATTTCCTGTGTGGAAAATGAATACAAAGAACACTTCAATCTATAGAGATTTTGAAGAGAAAGATAAATTTCCCTGGAGCTCAAGGTAGAAGAAGTTGACGAATACTGCAGGGAACAAACGGAGATTCTAATTCTTACATGTCTTCACTCTCTTGTTTCTCCTCAGGTTAAATGCTACATCCAAAGTCACGTTAGATAGCAGAGGCACTCTTGTGGAATAATGAGTGGAACATGAGTCTTTGCTGAGGTGCCTGCTGGTTGGTTTAATAAAGAGCTGGATGCCCAAAAACTAGGGTGAAGGAGGTAAGGCAGGACTTCCGGGCAAAGAGAGAAGGAGAGGAGATGAATCTAAGCATGGGAGAGATGCCAGGGGACACGGAGAGGAAACAGGAGGTGCAAGATGGAAGAGAGATCAAAAGCTACATAAAAGTAGATTAATATAAATAGGTTAATTTAAATTGTAAGAGCTAATGGGAAAATCCTAAGCTATAGGCCAAGATTTCATAATTAATGATAAGTCTCCATGTTGTTTTTTATGAGCTGGTGGTCTAAAGAAAAATTGGTCTACAGATAGCAGTCCACGGTGGCTCAAAATGATATAAAACAGTGGTCAGAATTTGCATTCAAAAGACAAAAGTCAAGATTGGTTGAACATCATGTGTTGAGTTCTCAGGCTTAAAATAGTTGGTGAGGCAGATTTATCAGTGAAATTGACAGAAACAGGATCACTGATTAATTCTAGGGAAGCAGAAAGAACAAAGCAGTGTTTTTCAGGCAGAGTAGTACAACTACAAGGAAGAGCCCCTCCCCCACCCCATGCCCATTGTGGGCCAGTGATGCCACATACACTGTGTGTAGTTTAGTTTAAAAGTGAAATTATTTTTTCCCATATCAGTCTTATACAGCGCAAAATTGATTTAAAGTTTTTTCAATACATTTATCTCAATATATTTTACATTATTCTCAATTGTATTTATTTCAATACAATTATTTCTTGGATTAGAATTTCTAAGATCATGCCATTAGGCCATGGTGAAGGCTTGATGGGTAAAGGCTTCAAGTCTGACAAACTGAGTTCCATCTCTGAGAACCAACTCCCACAAGTTGTCATGACCCCCATGAGCACTGTAGCATGTGTGTCCCCCAACGAGCATGCACAAACAAACAGATAAATAAATGTAATTAAGATAGATCATGCCATCTGCAAGCAAAACTAGTTTTACTTCTTCCTTTCTAATCATGATGCCTTTAATTTCCTTTTCTTACCCAATTGGCTAAGTCTCCAATTGGAAGCCACAGTACCTTTGTCTCATTCTTGATTTTAGTGGGAACATTCAGACTTTCACTTGTGGATGGTATTGGCTGAGAGTTTTTAAAGATAAACTATATCAAGTTTAAGAGATGCTTGAGTTAATTTTCAATTGCTGGGAAAAGATATCATGACTAAGGCAACTTGTAAAAGAAAGCACTTAATTGAAGGCTTGCTTACAGTTTCATAGGGTTTAGTCTATGCCATGATGTCAGGATGCATGGCAGCAGGCAGGCAGACATGGCACTGTAGCAGTAACTGAGAACTTACATCTTATCCACAAGATAGACACACACACACACACACACACACACACACACACACACACAGAGAGAGAGAGAGAGAGAGAGAGAGAGAGAGAGAGAGAGAGAACAATACCTAATGCCACACCTACCCCAACAAAGCTACACCTCCTAATGGGGGCCAAGCATTCAAATATATGAGTCTATTAGGACCATTCTCATTTAAGCCACCACAGAAGTTTCCTTTGCCTTACTTGCCTGGGGCATAATTATGATGAAAGGACTTTGAATTTTTTCAAAAGCTTTTTCTGTGTTTATTGAAATAACCATGAGTCTTTTTTTTTCTAATGATGCAGTGCATATCCTTGATTGGTTTTGGTTGTTGCTTCAGCCTTGAATTCCCCGGACAAAATTTCCTTAGTCATAGTGAATCATCATCATTTAAAAATGTGACTGGACTCAGTTTCCTAGGATTTTGCTAAATTTTGGTGCCTATTTATTGTAAGATGTATTGGCCCATGATTGTCTTTTCCTGTTATGACTGGGTGTGACTTTATCAAGGCAATCCAGTCTCAAAGAAGGAGCTGGAAAGATCCTTTATTCTGCTTCCTGGAATAGCTAGTAAACTCAGTGCTAAATGCCCATTAAGTGTTTAGAAGAAAACAGAAGCACAACCATCTTGGTCTGGGCTTGTTTTTATCATAATCTTTGGAAGGCTTTCTCAGATCCTCTGAATCTACTCAAGTTTTTCATTTCTTTTGGAGTGATCAGTTTCTGTGTTTCTAGGAAATTGCACATTTCTTCCAAATTAACTAATTTATTGGCAAAAGTCTTGCATAGTTCTCCTTTAGTCTCTTCCTATTTCTGTAAAATGAGTTGAGCTGCTGCCTCTTATTCCTGACTGTTAGCATTTACTCGGTCAGTTCTGAGAGTTCTTGTCATGGTCCAGGTCCAAATTCTCCCTTTTCTACTGTGTGGCTGGTATCTCAAACCCCAATTTTTAATCTGGGTACTATAGGTACTTCAATCTATTCATTATTGTTGTTTTTTTCTGAGGACAATTTGTTTTGGTAATATTTTCACTTCTTTATGTGATAATGCACAAATATTTTTTTTTTAAATCACAAGTTTGAGCCGAGCAGTGGTGGCCCACGCCTTTAATCCCAGCATTTGGGAGGCAGAGGCAGTAGATCTCTGTGAGTTGGAGACCAGCCTGGTTTACAAGAGCTAGTTCCAGGACAGCATCCAAAGCCACAGAGAAACCCTGTCTCGAAAAACCCAAATAAATAAATGACAAGTTTATTTTAAATAAACAGTATCTTTAATACAACTAAATAAAATATGAAGATGCCATTTATGAAGCTATATATGGTAGTGTACATCTTGAATCCTAGTAGTTTTGAGACTGAAGTGAGAAGATCTAGAATTAGAGGTCAATCAACCAATAAACATGAAAAGCAACCAAACACCAACAAGAACTCCTCCCCTAAAACCATCAATTAGTATGGCTAATTTTAGTGAGGAACTGAATATGAAACATTCCCCCCTCTGTGTATATACATACTCAATAGATTTTTGCTCAGCAGTGAAAAAGTAACACAACATTTATGCCATTTTCAGGGACATGGATGAAATTGTTAAGTGAAATAAGCCAGACTGAGAAAGAAAAATGTCATGCTTTCTCTCATATGTAGAATCTAGATTTAACTATAAGTATATACGTATGTGTGTGTATAGGACTTGGCAGTGTCAGGGAGCCATGTGATGTCTGTACCAGGGTTGAAGGGAGTGGAGAAAGACAGGGTAGTTGGGGAAGAGGAAAAAAATTGTACTTATTTTGTCTTACATGAGAAGTCTAGGTGTGTTTGTGTGTGTGTGTGTGTGTGTGTGTGTGTGTGTGTGTGTGTGTGTGTGATATTTAAGCAGAGTGGAACCATTTTGGAGAAGGAACAGGACCAATGAGAGGGTTGGGGCACAGGAGAAAGATGGTTAGAAGGGAAGCAACTATGGCCAAGGTATACTGGTGTATGTGTAGGAAAATGTAATAAAAACTAGTCTTTTGTAAACCAAAAAATTTGGAAAGAACTGAAAAATTAAGCACTAAACACAATTCAATCAACTAATTGGAAAACTAAGGTATATACTTTGAAATTAGTTTACCAACTAATGGGTTCCAGAAGGCTTTTCCTACATCCTTGTAGCTTTTCACACAGCCTTACTTTGGGCTAGCCTTCTACCTCATCTCCTGTTTCTCCCCACACTCCCCAAACCCTCACTACTTAAGTCTTTCCCCCAGAGATCTATCTCTCTACCTTCACTTGTTCTACATTATACTAGCCTCCCTTCTGTAATGTGTTTCTCCATCTCACTGCTAAGGCATCTCTATAGACTCTCAGCTGCCAATTGTGCTCCAAACTAAAAACACAAAAAGGTCTGAGAGAGCTAATTTCCTCCATCTTTTTTTTTGTTCTACACAGTTACCTGAAAATTTCTTCACAACTTAGTACTACTCAATTTTGCATATATACCTTTCTCATCTATTTGTCTATTGATGGACATCTAGTTTAATTCCATTTCCTAGTTATTTTGGCCACAACAATGATGACAAAGATGAAGATGGATATATAAGTGTCGCATAGTAGGATATAAAGTCTGTTGTGTGTATACTCAAGAATAATATAGTTGGGTCATATTCTACTTCTCTTTCTTTCTTTCTTTCTTTCTTTCTTTCTTTCTTTCTTTCTTTCTTTCTTTCTTTCTTTCTTTCTTTCTTTCTTTCCTCCTTCCTTCCTCTCTTTCTTTTTTTGGAGTTTTGGAGCCTATCCTGGCACTCGCTCTGGAGACCAGGCTAGCCTCGAACTCACAGAGATCCGCTTGCCTCTGCTTCCCGAGTGCTGGGATTAAAGGCATGTACCACCAACGCCGGGCTCTAGTTCTATTTCTAGTTTGTTTTTTTCCATTTTTTTAAAAAAATTTAAATTAGAAACAAGGATGAGGCCTTCCATAGGGGGTCTCCCAAGTCTGTCATATCCTTTGTGATAGGACCTAGGTCCATCCCATGTGTCTAGGCTCAGGGAGTATCCCTCTATGTGGGATGGGCTCCCAAAGTCCATTCCTATGCCAGGGATAATCCTTTCTAATTCCAGCATTCCCTCAGACTGTGTTTTTTTTATTGGCTCTATCTTGACTTTATAACCTTGCATTGTTTGAATTGTTTCTTGCTATTTTTGGTTTGTCTTTTCTTCCATTTCTTTGAAGGATTTTTCTCATTGCCTCTCTTAGGGTCTCTATCATCTTCATGAAGTTGTTTTTAAGGTCGTTCTCTTCTGCTTCATCCTGGGATGTCAGGCCTTGGTGGAGTAGAGTCCCTACTGGTGGCATTATATTGGTTTTTCTGTTGTTGAATGTGTTCTTATATTTTCGTCTTCTCATCTCTTCTTCCAGTGGGTGCAGGTGGTGTCTCTTCCTCTCCTGGTGTATATGGGTCTAAGGTTCTCTTCAGGTGGGTGCAAGAGGGTCCCATACTCTGATGCCTCTCACAGTGGATGCAGGCAGGTCTGAGGTACACCCTTTCCAGGTGGGTGGGATTGGGACTAGCATAGCAATGTCAGCAGACTCATGGTTGCTTGGTCCTCAGGGGGCAAGTTGACCTGCCTGTAGTCCCCAAGACTACTATTTCTAGTTTTTGAGAAAACTCAAGATGGATTTTCAGAATGGCTATCCTAGTTTACATTCCCATTGACAGGGTACTTTCCTCCATCTGTGAGCCAGCCTTTGTTGCCTTTTGTATTTCTTCTTCTTCTTCTTCTTCTTCTTCTTCTTCTTCTTCTTCTTCTTCTTCTTCTTCTTCTTCTTCTTCTTCTTTTTGGTTTTTCAAGACAGGGTTTCTCTGTGTAGCTTTGGAGCCTATCCTGGCACTCACTCTGGAGACCAGGCTGGCCTCGAACTCACAGCGATCCACCTGCCTCTGCCTCCCGGCGAGTGCCACCAAAGCCCGACCTGCCTTTTGTATTTCTAATGACTGAGTTGAGATTTCCATCTCACCACAGTCTGGTAAATTGTTGAAGCAGTTTTAAGTGATTTCCATCTCTCCTTTGGAGAATTTTCTGTTCAGTCCCAAAAGCCCATTTTAATTGCATTTTTGTTTTCTTTCCGTTTTATTGTTTTATATTTATTTATTTATTTATTTATTTATTTATTTATTTTTGAGGCAGTATTTCTCTGTTCAGTCCTGGTTGTCCTGGAACTCACTCTGTATACCAGGCTGACCTCAAACTCAAGAGATCTGCATGTCTCTGCCTCCTGAGTGCTGGGATTAAAGGCCTGTGCCACCATGACTGGTGGTTTTGGTTTTCTTACTGTTTAGTTATTTGATTTCCTTATATGTTCTCTACACCAAGCCTCAGTTAGATGAATAGCAAAGATTTTCTCCCATTTTGTTGACTGCTTCCTGTCTTCACATGTCCTCTGCTGTTCAGCAGCTTTCCAGTTTCATGAGATTCTGTTTGTCAGTTGTTGGCTGTATCTGGTGCTGCTGGAGTTCTTTTCAGAAATCCCTTTCCTTTGCCTGTGAGATGAACTATATTCCCACTTTCTTTCTCTGGAAATTTCAGGGTTTCAGGTCCTGGGTTGAGATCCACTGGCAGTTGAGTTTTGTGTAGAGTTCTCACTACTAGTAGTAGGATATGGTTTCATTTAGAAGCTGGTTTCATTTTTCTATATGTTGAGATCCTGTTTTCCCGGTGCCATTTGTTGAAGATACTTTGTTTTCTCCAATGTATACTTTTGGCAACTTTGTAAAAAAACAAAACAAAACAACAAAACAGGTAACTGCAGCCTTATTTACATTTGGGCATTCTATTTTGTTGATCTATGTATTTGTTTCTGTGCCAATAGCATGCTATTTGAAATCTGGATTTCACCTCTGATTTCTTTTTGTTCAGGATTGCTTTGGCAATCTTTGGTCTCTATGCTTTCATACAAATTTTCAGATTCTTTTTCTAAATATGGGAAGAATGGTCCTGGAATTTTTATTGAGATTGTATTGAATCTGTAGAATGATATGAACAGGATAACAATTTCACAAGATTTCTTTTTATCCATGACCGTGGAAGGTCTTTTCATTTCCCAATGTCTTTCTTGGTTTTATTCTTCAATGTCTTGGAGTGTTCATTTTACAGATCTTTTGTTCCCTCGGCTAGAATTCTTCCCAGGTATTTTATTTTTTGAGGCTATCATGAATTTGCTAGTTTTCCTGATTTATCTTTAACACTGGTATATAGGCAGGGTATAGGGGTTGCCTGTATAGATGCAGTGTTTCTCCCAAAAGACATAGGGTATTAAACAAAAATCCCAGTGCCAGGCATGGTATATTTCCCTGCATATTATTGACCATAGAACTATCAAAAACAAAACAACATAAAACAAGCTATTGCCATTGCTCTTTGTTATCCATAACTATAAGAAAAGACCTTATTGCTGGGTGGTGGAGGTGCATGTCTTTAATACCAGTATTCAGGAGATAGAGGCAGGCGGATCTCTGTGAGTTTGAGGCCAGTCTGATCAACAGAGCAAGTTTCAGGAAATCTCCAAACCTCTAGAGAAACCCTGTCTCAAGAGACCAGACAGAGAGAGAGACAGAGACAGAGACAGAGACAGAGACACGAAGAGAAGAAAATTCCTTATTGCTGAAGATATCACACACTTTGACTGCAGGATCCAGAGGAATCAATCTCAAACTAACTGGGAAACTTTCTTCTTGCTGGGAAGCTTTCATAGTTCTATTCAGCCTGCTGGGGCAGAGGAGACAGTAGTGATTTTATCCAGCATTTGACTCTGTGTGCTACAATACTGACCCAACAGGAACAGTTACTGCTACAATATGACTGTTGTAGAGTAAGCAACTGATTTGATTCAAGGTCTATTCTGTAGCAGAGAATATATGTTTAGTACTATAAACCTAGGCAAAAGTCCATGACTGAGAATACACAGGCCTTAAGGTAGAACTTACTAATGTTATTTTTGCCAAATGTTCATATTGCCAGATGGTGTTTTAAATATTCTTTACACCCATAGACCACATTTGCTGCTCTCAACCTTTGTCTGAGGAGCTTCTTTTTAAAATGGGCAGGGGTCAATGCAGAGACTCATAACTGATGAAGATGCTGAGAATGAGTGATGGAGACTCAGCCTTACATGGGACATCTTTATTGCCCCCCCCCACCTTAGGGTCGGGCAACACCATGGCAGAGGAGGTGGGAAGAGTGAAAGTGTCATAAGACATGGAAGAATGCTGTAAGAGTGAAAGAGTCTGGCTATCCTTTGCTCTATGTCTAATATCCATATATGAGTGAGTACATACAATGCTTGTCTTTTTGTGACTGGGTTACATCACTCAGGATGGTTTCTTCTACTTCCATCCATTTGTCTGTGAGTTCCAAGATGTTATCATTCTTTACCTCTGAGTAGTACTCCATTGTGTAAATGTACCACATTTTCTTTATCAATTCTTCAGTTAAGGGACATCTAGGTTGCTTCCAGGTTCTGGCTATTACAAATAACATTGCTGTGAACATAGTTGAACAGATGTTCTCGTGATATGAATGTGCATACTTTGGGTATATGCCTAAGAGTGGAATTACTGAATCTTGAGGTAGACTTATTCCCATTTTCCTAAGAAACTGCCATACTGATTTCCAAATCAAAGTGGCTGTACAAGTTTTCATTCCCACCAGCAGTGGAAGAGTATTCCCCTTTCTCCACATCCTCTCCAGCATAAACTATCCTTGGCATTTTTGTTTTTAGCCATTTGACTGGTGTAAGATGGTGTCTCAGAGTTGTTTTGATTTGTATTTCCCTGATGGCTAAGGATGTTGAGCAATTTCTTAAGTGCCTTTCTGCCATTTGAGATTCCTCTATTGAGAATTCCCTATTTAGATCTGTACCCCATTTTAAAATTGGATTATTTAGTGTTTTAGTGACTAGCTTTCTGAGTTCTTTGTATATTTTGGAAATCAGCCCTCTGTCAGATGTGGGGTTGGTAAAGATTTTTTCCCATTCTGTGGGCTGTGGTTATGTCTTGTTGACTGTGTCCTTTGACTTGCAGAGACTTCTCAGTTTCAGGAGATCCCATTTATTAATTGTCAATCTCAGTGTCGAGCTACTGGTGTTATATTCAGGAAGTAGTCTCCTATATCAATTCATTCAAGGGTACCTCTTCTAAGTGGCTCAGCGTGGCTGAATTTATATTGAGGTCTGATACATTTGGACTTTAGTTTTGTACATGGCAATATATATAGATTTATCTGCAGACTTCTACATTCCAGCATCTAGTTATGCTAGCACCATTTGTTGAAGATCCTTTTTCCCCCATTATATAGTTTTATCTTCTTTGTCAAAAAATCAGGTGTTCATATTTGTGTGGATTAATATCAGGGTCTTCAATTGGAATCCATTTGTCTACCTGTCTGTTTCTGTGCCAATACCAACTTGTTTTCATTACTATAGCTCTATAGTAGTGCTTGAAGTCAAGGATGGTTATGCCTCTGGAAGTTTCTTGGTAGTTGAGAGCTGCTAAATTGGGGAAAAAAATTTGGTAGGGGTGGGTTGGCCATTGGTTGGATTCCCATGTTCCAGTGAATGGCCTTACACCCTTCCACAGATACAGAGCACTAAATGGATTTATCAGCTTTTTTTTTTTAAGTACAGGGTATGATGTTTGGAGGTGGACTTGGTGTGTGTATGTGGCAGGGGCGCTGAGGGGAGTGGGAAGGGAGAAATTGGGAAGTGGATATGATCATATTTCATTATATACACACATGAAATTCTCAAATAATTGAAAAGAAAAATACAAATAGTCAAAGCCAGTTGAAAATGTACAACATTCTTAGTCACCAAGGATATGCAAATTAAATTAAAGCAACATTGAGATTCTGTCCTATCCCAGTGAGAATAACTATCATCAGGAAAACTGGGAACAACAAATACTGAGGAAGATAAGACAAAGAGGAACTTTGTACTCCATGGTGAGGTTTCCATACTGGTCCAGCGACTATGGCAATAAAAAGTCTAAAAGTGGAACAATCATATGATCCAGTTATAGCATTCCTAGCTATATACCCACATATTCTAAATAAACATTCAACGGAGGTGTTTATTCATCAATAGTTGTTGCTGTAGTATTCATAGTACTCAAGACACAGAAGTACCTTCGATATCAATCAGCAAACGTACGGATAAAACTGTTCTCAAATTCAATAAGGAGCCAAAGTCAACTTGAACTTGACTTTCTGATCCTCCTTCCTCTACCTTCAAAGTACTGGGACTACAGGTTTACAATCTCAAAGGAACCCAGGCCTTTAGTCATGGCCAGCTAACACTGAACCATCTGAACTACCTTCCCAGTGTCCTGTAAGTATTTTATTAACTAAAGTCTGAGTTCAGTTAGAACAGTGTTTCTTAACCTATGGTTCATGATCCCTTTTGGGGGTGTCCAACAGCCCTTACACAGGGGTCAAATATCAGATACCTTGCATATCAAATATTTACATTATGACTCAAAGAAGTAGCAAAATTACAAATATGAAGTGTTAATGAGAGTACTCTTATGGCTGGGGGTCACTACAACATGAGGGACTATATTAAAGGGTCACTGCATTAAGAAGGTAGATAACCACTGAGTTAGAGGATGATGTAGATTTTTGGTAGGAGACAGGAGAAAGAAGACTGCTAAGCTCTTGGTTTCATTTTTGGTTTGAAGGAAGGCATCTATTCCATGATCCTTAAAATATCAGGCAAGGGGTGTGGCTTTGCTGGCAAGTTCTGTCCCCGGTGGAAAAAGACCAAGTTTCAAAGATGCTTAAAAGAAGTTCTTTCACAGTGGTAATTTTCTGGTTGCCAAGTCAATGGCTCAAAAAAGAACAGGGGGTTGGGGTACAAGTGGTTGGAAGTGAATGAAGAATAACTCAAATGAGGTCTGTAATCTGTACTAGTCACACAAAGAAACCCATCCTTCTCTCTGCAAAATGGTAGCCATGGTCAAAGGAGACATCCTTTGTTTTTTATCAGCATAATTGCTTGGCTCTTTTCTCCAGTGACTAAAAATGTCTGTGTTTGGAATTTATAGCAAAATGAACTGCCATTCTCAGCTCTCATAAAGAGAAATAAATTTCAGCTGAAATAAGATTATTTTTGTAAAATACAACCAGCATACATGTCCAGCCAGGAAAGTTAGCTCCAAAACTCAATGAACCTGAAGTCAGCATTTTAGGCAACAAATTATGTATTTTATTTGCTATGGTTAATTGTTTTCAATGCTTGGAATTGGGTATGATTGATTTTTGGTGGTTAATTTCAATGATTACTTATTAAAGCAGATACTTTCCCCCAAGGGATGCTATAAATCTCTATTTGGTTTTTCTCAATAAATAAACCATGGTTCCATGTGTTATTGTTTTCTGTGTACATTTTAAGATTTTTCATCCAAGTGTTACTAGAGACAGTTAGTTAAAACAGATTAGGCTGGGTGTTGGTGGGTGCACACCTTTAATCCCAGCACTGGGGAGACAGAGGCAGGTGGATCTCTGTGAGTTTGAGGCCAGCCTAGTCGCCAGAGCGAGTGCCAGGATAGGCTCTAAAGATACACAGAGAAACCCTGTCTCAAAAAACCAAAAAAAAAAAAAATTAGAAGGGAATGATGGAAGAAGATTCTAGTGTGATCCAAAGTGGAATGAAAGGTTAAAATGGGGAGGAGGCTTAAAAATGAAATTTATCCTATTTTTAACTATTTTTAATTATATTTTAGGTTAGCCATCATATAAAATAAAGCAAAATAATAGAGACTCAAGGGCAAAATAAACAGACTGGGCCTCACATCACTGTACCCTGATAAAAGAATAAAATATACACCTAAACTCCACTAGGCAAGGGGACATTCTGCCTCTTTCTACCTTATTCTCATCTTAAATAAATTTAGGATAAGGGAACTGATGTTTTATAGCACAACAGAGCATGCAAGTCTTACAGCTTCCATCATATCAAAATTACAATGATGTATCTTTGTCTTCCAAGAGCATATGACCTGAGTTTGGCCAATAAGACTGCCCATCTTCTGGATACAACAATTCGTTCAGATCAGATAGGTATACAACCTCAGCCAATGAGATGGACTGCCAGAGCTTCTGTAAGATGCTGTTTTGTATGTTCCTTTCTGTCTGGATAGAATAGAGTGTTGGTTGGAAGCTTGAAACACCTTCAAAGATGAGCAATATAGGAGACGGTGCAACCACCTTTGATGAGACAGGACTAGGATGCACACTCTCCTGGAGGAGGATACTGAGAGCACATGGGAATCAGACTCTGAAGAATCTCTGGGCCAAAGCATCCCTACTATAGACCCTGCCTAGGAATGTTCTTCCACATGAAACATTTTTAAAGAGAATAAAATGGCAGGATCTAGCCAATGACATTAGGAGAGTCCTGTGCTCAAATATGATAATTAGCATATACTATTTAATTTATTACCATATCCACAAGACTATGATTATTCCTCTTTACAGATGAGAAAACTGAAGTTCTGAAAGTCAAGTGATGGCCTATTGTCACAGAATCTGGAAGTGACAAGCTCCAGCTCTCTAGTCCACACTAGGAGTCCCTACACTGTAAAGTCTGAGAGCACAGTGCCTTCCCCAGATTCAGCAGGAAGCTGTCATTGTCTCTTCCTCAGGATTCTTGTCATTTGTGTCTTCAGTCAACTGGCATCTCCCAACTGACTTCCTTTCTAACACTTTCTCTATAGCAGGTCTTGCTTGAAACCTTCTGTTTCAGCTCCCATTGTTCTCTACATGACATTCTCCTCAGTCTGTAGTTCCCCCTGCCAGAGTGTGGAGTCTAGGAGGGCAGAAAGCTTAACTTTGTTCAGCCCTATATCCGCAGTGTCTGGCCTACCATGTGACACAAGCGGGTGCTCAGCAAACAGTTGCTGTATTTTATGAGCAAATGTGCCAAGTTGAAGGCCCTGGCTAATCTGGAGGCTTACTCTGATGAGTCAGCAGGTATGCCTTTATCCCCAAATAGTCAAATTCTAGATGTGCTCTAGACTCTACCATACACAAGGCTGCCAAGGCAGCTATTGAAGAATACAGAGAAAGACCCAGCTCCAAGTTCTGTGTGATTCATTGACAACACCTGACCAAGGGGAGGAGAAATGGGATGGGATTAGGTGCTGGATAAGGTGGGTACTTGATCTTCCAATCGCAGGCTTCTATAGCACAATCCTTGCAAACCTCTTGTTCAGGAGTCCTCCTCCAGACTCCCAGATGAGCTGAGCACTGCAGGATATCCCCTAAACCTGCTTAGCAGTCACAGAACTATCTGTTCTATCCACACTGCCAGTGCACCACCTCAAGAGCATTCCTGGGGTACTAGCCACTTTATCATCTCAGAGGGTGGCTGGACTCCCAAAATATGAATCAGTCACTATCTCAGGGACGAACCTGAAGCAATGGGAAAGGAATGACTAAGACTAAGTGCCTAGTCCAGGTTTTTAGTTGATAATTGTCTGAGACCATTTTCTGTTGCTTTAGAAAATATCAGAGGCTGGATGCTTTATAAAGAAATGTATTAGCTTATGGAAATTTCAACTCAAGGATTCAAATGGCATGTTGCCTGTATCCTGTGGGACATTTCCTAACTATGACACAACAAAGCAGAGAAACATAAAGAGAGCCCAACCCACACAAGTTAGATCAAATATGTAGTATTTGAACTATGCAATAGCCTGCTTTTCTAAGAACCAGCCCATTCCAGCAGGCCAGCATTAATCTCTTCATGAGCATGGAGCCAACTTGACCTGATTTTCTTGTGCTAAGTTCCAGCATGTGTCTACATTGCCACAACTGGGTACTAAGCTTCTAGCACATGAAGCTGTGGGAGACACACTCCAGCCACATCTAAACCATAGTCACTGTGCTTACTGATTCCCTGATGCTGAAAATTAAACTACACAGGAACTTCTGACAACCACTGACTTTGTGTCTGAAATGCCCAAAGCAGTGATGGCTGTGGTGTGAGACTGGGCCTAGAGTCTTCTTCCTTCTTAACTGAGACCCAGAGTAACCTGACCCAAAGGCTGTTAGAGGACTGAATGTGACAACATTTTTTCCAGTGCCCATGATCATTTCATGTCTGTAGTGGGCTTTTTATGAGTTGTTGTCCTATCTAATATTTGTGTGTATGTGTATGTGTATGTGTATGTGTATGTGTATGTGTATGTGTATGTGTATGTGTATGTGTATGTGCATGTGTATATATGTGTGTTGAATGTGTGATGATGCATATGCATGAGGATGCCTTGTCTTAGCCTCCTGTGTTGTGGGATTCCAAATGGGCCTCTATGCCTACTCAGTGTTGACCTGTTTCCTGTGATCTGAATTTTGGTCCTCATACTTTTTGGGAACACATTACCCCATGAGCCATCACTCTGGCCCCTAATGAACATATATTAAGTGCCTGATGTTGCCAGACATTGAGCAAACCAGGAATTGGGGGTAAGTAAATGATCGCGTTTGCCTTCAGCCCATATCCTGTCAGGGAGACTAATATGGAACCCAGAGGCAGATTTGAAATGCTCCTGAATTCTGGCTATCTCCAGACCATGCTACAGTAAACGTGCTCATTGTCTGTCCTAGGAGTTCTGGGAAAATCACTCAGCCACTGTTTACAATGTGTGTGACTCATGGTCTCCACTGATTTCTCTGTTCATTTCTCATTTCTGACCCATCCACATTCATTAAATCCAAGTGACTCATGGAAGTGCTGGACCAGATTCAAACAGGCAGAGAATTTCTAATCCTTCTAACAGTAGACTCCCAGAAGAGTCTGGAATAGGAGTAGGCCATGACACTAAAATGTCAACATAGTATTAAAGGAGAAAGAGTACTACAACATTAATCACTCAAGTCCCTAGTGATAATAATAGCAAAGGCACATTATGCTTTGAAGGTGAATTCTCACTCTAAATTCATTTGGAAACAACCCCATCATGTTGACAGTAAGAGGCAGGGCCTTTGGAGACATTATTGCATCATTTTCTGATAAAATATGTAGGTGAGAGATCATCAACATCTAACTTTATTCTACTAGCACTAGAATCAAATCTGGACAGTTTGACTCAACCACCTTTGCCCTTATCATTGTGCTATGAGTGCTTATGTTAGCCAGGGTTCTCTAGAGGTCCAGAGTTGACAGAATGAACATGTATTACAATGGGATTTACTAGATTGGGCTACATGTACATGTTTTGGGCTGTGCAGTCCAGCAATGACATTCTGTACTCTGCAGCTACAGACATGGCACCATCTCAGTGTATGAGGCTACATGCCTCAGCAGTCGAAACCTGGTGATGAAGGCCTAGAAGATCCCTGGAAAGCCTAGTCTTCAGTCTATACTGGATGTCAAGGTAGCTGAGTTCTGATATCAATGAAGAATGGTAACAGCAGATGCCACAGAGTAGACACACCCACATACAGAAGCAAAGGCAGAGTTCCTGCCCCTGTAGAGCAGGAGTAATTTTAGGGAAATTTACAAAACAAGTGAGAATGTATTTACACCAAATAAATGCTTTAAGGGCTGATGTGTATATGCTTTTGATGTGCAGTGCTAAAAGGCTACATGTGCCAAGAAGGAGTAATATTGTAAAATTGTGTGAGGAGTAGTAGTGTAAAACTGGGAGCCTTATTTATTAAGAAAGTGAAATCTTGGCTGTCATTTCATATTACATAATCTGCATACAGCAGCCTATGTGTCCAACTGTTTGCATACTTGCATGAAGGTTTGTATGGTAGTTGACAATGGGATGGTGGACGATGTTTCAGGCAGAACTCTGAGATGTCACAACATTTTCTGTGCTGTGGCTTGGAGTTTCCGGAGTTTGTTAGCATCCAGTGCTCTTTGTGTCATTAAGTGCTTGGGCATTCTTTTCTGATTTTTCCAAGTAAACCAGTTGCCAGTTGCACTGCTTTCACAGTGCTGTGAGTGTGTCCTCACAGTCTGCCTACTGAAAAGTTCAAATTACGTCCAAGATTCCTTGATGAATCACAATGTTTCTTTGTGCTTTTCCTTCACTTTCTCTCTCTGCTCCTCTCTCCTCTTTCTTCCTCCCCCTTACATTCCCCATCCCTTCTATACCTCTCATCAGACCACTATACTAATAGGGCAGAGACCATATCTGCTTGTGCTCTTTGCAGTATTTCTAACACTTGGGCATCATTCAGCAGATTAAACAAGGGAGAGATCAGATTAATATCAGCCTAAAGTTATATAAACTCATCTTGAGTTCGCAAATAAGCTCTTAAATCATACATTTCTGGGTGAAGTAAAAATGAATTTTAGGTTATGGACTACTTTAACCTGTTAATAGTAGACCCAGAGTCATTCTCATCTGCCTTTCTAGCAATGTCTTTCAAGTAGTCTATATTTATGCTGTTTTCTAAGCAACATACATTATGCAACAGCACACTGACAGTTCTATGGATGAGTTAGTAAATAGGTGTTGTAGAGCTTTCTCTGCGCTTAGAGAAAAATAGAGAATTGCCCTTTAAATTTAACTGGAAGAACCTTTTATACTGTGTTGCTAATTACATACTGGGAGTCGAATATATAGTTTATAATTAGCGATTCCCTGTATGGTCTTTATAATTTAAAAAGACCAATCCACAGCACATTTAAGGTATTTTACATTATGTCAAATGAAAGAACCAGGAAATAGAGTCTATGATCTAGAAACACAGGAACACCTGCCCTCTGGAAGGTGGGGCCTAAGAGACTGGAAGTGTCTTCTTGGGGAGAGGTGACATTGTTTAATTTTTCCTTCTCTTCTCTTCTCTTCTCTTCTCTTCTCTTCTCTTCTCTTCTCTTCTCTTCTCTTCTCTTCTCTTCTCTTCTCTTCTCTTCTCTTCTTTCCTCTTCTCTTTCCTCTCCATCACTTTTCCTTTTCTTATTCCTTCTATAATATATATACATAAATATAGGCCAGGGTCTTGCTAAGTTGCCCAGGCTATCCTTGAACTTAATTTTTAGCCTAGGAATGCCTCAAACATGAGAGCTTCCTGCTTCAGCTCTACTGTGCTGGGATATAGGCCTGCTCCCACACCTGGCTTTTCTTTCTTGATCCAGGTGCTGATTGTGTGGCCATGGGCAGTCTGTGAAATTTCATCTAGCTGTGTGGTTATGTGCTATGTCTGTTGTTCTGCATGAATTTCAGGAAAGTTTTAAAAGCTCAAAACAATTAGTAAAGCAAGAAGCTGACCACTTTTTGGAAGATGTAAAAGATTTTAGATGGAAAGTCAGTTTAAAGTAGCTGAAAGATGGCTATTGTGGGAAAAAATGTCTGAGAGTTAGTTGATGCCATCATGCTGAAATCAGGGCAGTTCCACTTGAGAAGAGATTCTGAACACAACTCGACCTGGGTGACTGATTATGGACCTAAGGGACATTTGACATTTTTGAGAGAGCTGAAGACAAGGATTCAAAACCCAACAAGCCGACTCCCATGTTGGACTCTTGACCACACCCTTGATTGCAGGCAAGTCTAGCTTTCTCTTGGAAGCACTTGAACATTGTATTGTTATTATTTTCTTTTATTGAAAATATTTTTTCTAACATAATAGTCTGATTAGTTCCTCCACACCTCTCCTCCCATCCAGGTCTACTCCCTTTTTGTCCCTTATTAGAAAACAAACAGTTTTCTAAGGGTTAATAACAAAGTAAAATAAGATTAAACAAAACGAATATCTTGTAATTGGACAAAACAAACAAACAGAAAGAAAAGAGTCCAAAGAGAAGGCACAAGAAAGAGCCACACACTCAGGACTTCCATAAAAACACTAAACTAAAATCCATAACATGTAAGCAAAGGACCTGGTGCCACCCTGTGCATGCTGCTTCTGTTTCTCTGTTTTTGAACAGGTTGATTTACAGCGCCTTGTCTTCTTGGTGTCTTCCATCCCCTCTGGTTCTTATACCCTTTCTGCCGTCTCTTTCACAGGGTTGCCTGAACCCTGAAAGGGGTGGGACTTGATAGAGGTGTCTCATTTAGGACTGAGTGTTCCAAGGTCTCTCACTCTCTGCATAATGTCTGTCTGTGGGTCTCAGTATTTACTCCCATATGCTGCAGGAGGAAGCTGCTCTGAGGATGGCTGAGCAAGGTACTGATCTATGAGTATAGTAGAATGTCATTGGGAGTCATTTTATAGGTACCATCTTTTAAGAACAGTAGTGTTTGCTTTTACCTTAGGTTCCTGGGCTATCTAGTCTCAGATTCTTGGTCACCAAAGCAGTGTCAGGTATGGGTTTCATCTTTTGGAATGGGCCTTAAGTCAAGTAACAAGTTGGTTACTTCCATAAGCTTTCTGCCACCATTTTACTAGCACATCTTACAGGCATGACACTATTATCATTTCAAGGGTTTGTACTGAGTTGGTGTTTATGTTTCTTTTTAAGAAGTATTCAGAATTTCTTTCTGTTCCAAAAAAACCACTAAAATGTGGGCTCTATATAGGCACCAGCTCAACTTCACCATGTTCAATGAGTAGGGTAGGTGTCATCTTCAGTAATGGGGAATTGCTGTCAGTTTGTACAGAGCAACCTATAGTCTTAGCCACAGTCTGGGTTGTTAGGGAGTTTCATTGGACCTGTTTGACTAACAACTCAATTAGATTTAATCTAATCCTGGCACTGGCAGCATCAGTTGGTGACAAAAGATGGCTTCATGGGGCTCTGTTTCTCCCATTATTTGTCAATTTCAATTAATTAGCTTTCATATATGTACATATTTTAGGAAGCTTCTACTGTATTAGGTTTTCATACTACCCCTCAAATGGCCCTTAGTTTTAGCTGTCTCTCCTCATAATTCTTGCCTTGTTCCCTCTCCCTCTTACTCTCCACTTGATCCTCCCATTCCAGCCCCCACCATCCATTCATAACTATTCTATTTCCCTTTCCTAGGGAGATCTATGTGCCCCAAGACATGATGTCCCTCACTCTATATCTAATACCTGTGGTTCTATGGATTTTAGCTTGGTTTCATTGACTTAACAGCTAATATCCATAATAAATGAGTATATAACATTTGTCTTTCTAGGTCTGAATTATCCACTCAAGATTTTTTCTAGTTCCATCCATTTACCTGAGAATTTCATAATGTCATTTTTTAATGGCTGATAATACTCCATTATCTAAATGTACTGCATTTTTATTCATTCTTCTGTTGAGGTATATCTTGGTTGTTTCCAATTTCTGGCTAATATGAATAGAGCAGCAATGACAATGGTTAATCAAGAGTCCTTGTGGTGGGTTGAAGAGTCTTTTGGGTATATGATCAAAAATGGTATAGCTGGACCTTGAAGTAGATGTGTTTCTACTTCCTGCAGAAACACAACACTGATTTTCACGGAGGCTGTACTAGTTTGCACTCCCACCATCATGACCTATCACTTGTTTTATGAACCTTAGTCATTCTGATGGGAATAAGATGAAATCTCAAAGTCATTTTGATTTGTGTCTCCCTGATGGGTAAGGATGTTGAACATTTCTTTAAGTATTTTTTAGCCATTTTAGTTTTATTTTTTGAGAATTCTGTTTAGATCTGTATCCCATTTTTAAATTGGGTTATATGTTTTCTTGATACCTAGTTTTTTTGTTTTTTGTTTTTTTTGTTCGTTATGTATTTTGGATGTTAGCCGTCTCTAGGATGTGTAGTTAGTAAAAATCTTTCTATAGACTGCCACTTTGTCTGAATAATGGTTTTCTTTGTCATGCAGAAGCTTTTCAGATTTGTGAGATTACATTTAATAATTATTGATCTCAGTGTCCGAACAAAAAGTGTTATGTTCAGAGAATTGTCTCCTGTGCCAATGAGTTCAAGGTTCAGTGTATCTTACTATATGTTGAGATCTTTGGTCCATTTGAGTTTGAGCTTTGTGTAGAGTAATAAGTATGAATCTACTTGAATTTTTGTACATGTAGCTCTCCAGGTGATCAGCACCATTTGTTGAAGATGCTGTCTTTTTTCTGGTGTTTCTAGTTTTATCAAAACTCAGATGTCCACAGATTTGTGAATCTATTCTGGGTCTTCAATTGCCTCCATTGATCAATGTGTCTTTTTTGTACCTACACCATACTGTTTTTATTACTATAGCTCCATAGTAAACCTGAAATTGAGCATAGTGATAGCTTAGTAGTTCTTTTATTATTCAGAATTGTTGGCTATCCTATTTATTTGTTTTTCATATGAAGCTGAAAATTGTTCTTTACAGATTGGTGAAGAATTGTGTGGGAATTTTGATGGGGTTTTCATTGAGTTATCTCTGGTTGCTTTTGGTAGGATGGCCATTTTTACTGTGTTAATCCTACTGATTTATGATCATGGGAGATCTTTCCATCTTCTGATATCGTCTTCAATTATTTTCTTCACTGTCCTGAAGTTGTTATCAGACAAGTCTTCCACTTGGATAGAGTTATCTTAGGATACTTTATATTATTTGAGACTATTGTGAAATATGTTGTTTCAAATTTTCTTTATAGGAAATCTACTGATTCTTGTTAGTTAGTTTTGTATCTATCTACTTTCCTGAAAGTGTCTATCAGTTGTAAGCATTTCCTGGTGGAATTTTTAGGGCCATTTATGCATGCTATCATATCATTGCAAATAAGATATTTTGACTTCTTCCTTCTAATTTGTACCTCTTTGTTCTCTTTCAGATGTCTTATTGCTTTAGCTAAGATTTCAAGTACTATAGGTATGGAGAGAGTGGGCAACTTTGTGTTGTCCCTTGTTTTAGTGGGATTGCTTTGAGTTCTCTTCATTCAAGTTGATGTTGACTATGAGCTTGTTTATTATTGCCTTTATTATGTTTGGGTATATCCTTTGTATTCCTAATCTCCCTAAGGCTTTTTAGTATGAAAGGGTTTTGGATTTTTGTCAAAGGACTTTTATTCATCTAATGAGATGATCATGTGATTTTTTGCCTTCAGTTTGTTTATATGGTGAATTGTATTTATTTACTTACATATGTTGTGCCATTCCCGAATCTCTAGGATTAAGCATAACTTGATTATGGCAGATGATCTTTTGGATGTATTCTTGGATTCTATTTGCAAGTATTTTATTGAGAATTTTACATATATGTTCATAAGGGAAATTAATCTATGATTCTCTTTCTTTGTTGGGTCTTTATGTGGTTTGGATATCAGGGTAACTGTGGCCTCATAAAATGAATTTGGCAATGTTCATTCTGATTATGTTTTGTGGAATGATGTTAGGAGTATTGGAATTAAATTTTCTTTGAAATGATGGTAGAATTCTGTGATAATACTATCTGGCCCTGAGCTCCTTCTGGTTGGGAGACTTTTTTTTGAGACAGAGTTTCTCTGTGGCTTTGGAGACTGTCCTGGAACTAGCTCTTGTAGACCAGGCTGGTCTCGAACTCACAGAGATCTGCCTGCCTCTGCCTCCCAAGTGCTGGGATTAAAGGCATGCGCCACCAACGCCCAGCTGGTTGGGAGACTTTTAATGACATTTTCTATTTCACTGGAGGTTATAGGTCTGTTTAACTTGCTTGTCTGTTTTTTGTTCTAACTTTGGTGAGTGGTACCTATGGAGAAAGTTATCCTTTCTCTGGATTTCATCAATTTCTGTTGTTATGTCTCCCTTGTCATTTCTATGTTTCTCAATTTGGATATTCTCTCACAGCCTTCCAGCTAATTTGGATAAGGATTTGTCAATATTACTGATTTTCTCAAAGAACCAACTTGATTATTTATATTGATTTTGTTCATTTGTTTTGATTTTATTGACTTCATTCAACAAGGCAGGATATATCAAGTTGTGGTAAGACTAGGCACTTCTTCTTGCATTAAGGCTAAGCAATGCAACCCAGTATGAGAAATAGATTTCCAATAGCCAGCTGAAGCATTAAGGAGTCCTGTTCCCACTGTTAGAAGTTCCACAAGTAGATAAAGTTAAACAACTGTCATATATGTGTAGAAGGCCTAGGTCAGTCCTTTGCAGGCTCCCTGGCTGTTGGTCCAGATTCTATGTGTTTCTAGGAGCTGAAAGAGTTAGTTGTTTCTGTGGGTTTTCTTAAGATGTCCTTGACCCCTTTGCCTCCTACAATCCTTCCTCCCTCTCTTCAGCAGGATTCCCCAAGATTGGCCCAATGCTTGGCTGTGGGTCTCTGCAACTGTTTCCCTCAAGAACTAGATGAAGACGCTCTCCTGACAATTGGGGTAGTTAATAATGTAATTATAGAAGAGGGTCAGTTCAGGCTATCTATTCACTGTTGCTAGGAGTCTTAGCTGTGGTCATCCTTATAGATTCATGGGAGATGCCCTTGCACCAGTATTTTACCTGACCCTGAAATGTGTCCCCCTCATTCCAGTCATTCCTTGCCCTACTCTTTCCTCCATCAACCCTCTAATCCAATCTCTTGAGTCCACCCAGGAGGTTTCTTCTATTTTCCCTTCCCCTACATCTCCCTTTGGGCCCTCTTTGTTACTTACACTCTCTGGGTCTGTGGATTATAGCATGATTATCCTGGATTTCTTAAAGAAAAATTTAACTGAAGAATGGATAAAGAAAATGTGGTACATTTACACAATGGAGTAGCTGTAGTTTTCTTTATGTACTTTCTTGGCATTAATTTTGGTGCATAGATGTTAAGAATTCTAAAGTCCTCTTGGTAGATTTTTCCTTTGATAAGTATGTAGTGTCCTTCCCTATCTCTTCAGATTAGTTTTTGATGGAAGTCTATTTTTTTTTTTTTAGATACTGAAATGGCTCTATCAGATTATTTCTTAAGTTCATTTTCTTGGAGTATCTCTTTCCATCCTTTTACCCTGAAGTGATGTCTATCTTTGATATTAAGGATATTTTTGATTTCTTGGATGCAGCAGAACAACATTCCTGTTTTAAAATATCTAAGTCTCTGTTTTTTAATTGATGAATTAAGATCAGTGATACTGAGAAATATTAAGGAGTGGTGTTTATTGATTCCTGTTATATTATTGTTGTTCTGGTTGTGGTAGATATATATATTTTAAATTTGTTTTGTCATGTAACGTCTTATTTTCTCCATGTATTTTTATTGAAAGTATTCCTCGGTATAGTAGCCTCGGTTGCCATCTGTGGTCTCATATACCTTATAGAACACTTGTTCAGGCCCTTCTGGCATTTAGTGTCTCTAAGGGTTATTAGATAATATTAGATATTAGATATAATCAGATATTATTCTAATAGCCTGCTTTTATGTTACTTTGTCCTTTCCCTTGAAGCTTTTTAATTTTCTTTGTTCTCTAAGTTTAGTGTTTTGATTATTATGTTCTGAGGGGATTCTCTTTTTTGGTCCAGTCATTTGCTGTTCTGTATGTTTTTTTTTTCTTCAAAGGCATCTCCTTCTTTAGGTAAGGGGAATTTTCTTCTATGATAAAAATATTATCTGTGACTTTGAACTAGGTTTCTTCTCCTTCCTCTACTCTTATTGTTCTTAAATTTGGACTTTTCATAGCATCCAAGATTACTTGGATGTATTGTATCTGCAATGTTTTAAATTTAACATTTCCTTTGGCTGAGGCTTCCATTTCTCCTATGTATTTTCCGTGCTGAGATTCTTTCTCCCATCTCTTGTAGTTGGATGGTAAGGTGAGCCTCTTAGGTTCCTGTTTTCATTCCTAAATTTTTCACTTTCAGGGTTCCCTTAGTTTGGGCTTTCTCTATTGATTCTACTTTTATCTTGAGGTCTTGAATTCTTTTATGAATCTCCTTCCACTGTTTGTGTGTTTTCATATATTTCTTTTTTTTAATAAAATTTTTATTTAAATTAGAAACAAGCGTATTTTGCATGTCAATCCTATTTCCCTCTCCCTTCCCTTCTTCCCTGTCCCCCACTGACCCCTTACCCCATCCACTTTCTGCTCCCCAGAAAGGGTATGGCAATCCATGGAGGATTGTCCAAGTCTGTCATATCATTTGGAGCAGGGCCTAGACCCATCCCAGTGTGCCTAGACTGAGAGAGCATCCCTCTATGTGGAGTGGGCTCCCAAAGTCTATTCATGTATTAGGGATAAATACTGATCAACTACCAGAGGCTCAATAGATTAAGCAGACCTCCAAACTGACATCCTCGTTCTGGGGGTCTGGAATAGTCCTATGTGGGTTTCTTAGCAATCAGTCTGGGGTCTAAGAGATTCCCCATGTTCAGGTCAGCTGTTTCTGTGGGTGTCTCCAGCCTGGTCTTGACCCCTTTGCTCATCACTCCTACCTCTCTGCAACTAGATTTCAGTTCAGTTTAGTGTTTAGCTTGGATGTCTGCTTCTGCTTCCATCAGCTACTGGATGAAGACTCTAGGATGACATATAAGGTAGTCATGAATCTCATTATTGGAGAAGGGCATTTAAGGTAGCCTCTTGACTACTGCTTAGATTGTTAGTTGGTGTCATCTTTGTAGATCTCCAGATATTTCCCTAGTGCCTGATTTCTCTTTAAACCTAAAATGTCTCCCTCTATTATGGTATCTCCTTTCTTGTTTTCTTCTATTCTTCACCCGTCTCAACCTTTCTTTTCCCTCATGTCCTCCTCACCCCTCTTCTTCTTCCCTTCTCATTCTCCTAGCTCCCTCTCTCCTCCCCCATGCTCCCAATTTGTCCAGAAGATCTTGTCCCTTTCCCCTTCTCCAGGAGACCATGTATGTCTCTCTTAGGGTTCTCCTTGTTTACTAGCTACTCTGACAGTGTGAATTGTAGGCTGGTAATCCTTTGCTCTATGTCTATAATCCATATATGATGGAGTACATACTATGTTTGTCTTTTTGTGACTGGGTTACCTTGCTCAGAATGGTTTCTTCTAGTTCCATCCATTTGCCTGAGAATTTCAAGATTCCATTGTTTTTTTTTTCCACTTAGTAGTACTCCATTGTATAAATGTACCACATTTTCTGTATCCATTCTTCTGTTGAAGGACATCTAGGCTGCTTCCAGGTTCTGGCTATTACAAATAATGCTGCTATGAACATAGTTGAATAGATGTCCTTGTTGTATGAATGTGGATCTTTTGGGTACATGACTAAGAGTAGAATTGCTGGATCATGTGGTAGACTGATTCCTATTTTCCTGAAGAACCACCATATTGATTTCCAAAGTGGCTGTACAAGTTTGCACTCCCACCAGGAGTGGAGGAGTGTTCCCATTTTTCCACACCTTTCCAGCATAAACTGTCATTTTTGTTTTTGATTTTAGCTATTCTGACAGGAGTAAGATGGTATCTCAGAGTTGTTTTGATTTGCATTTCCCTGATGGCTAAGGGTGTTGAGCACTTTCTTATGTGTCTTTCAATCATTTTGGATTCCTCCATTGAGAATTCTCTATTTAGTTCTGTACCCCACTTTTTTATTGGATTATTTGGTGTTTTGGTTACTAGCTTCTTGAGTTCTTTGTATATTTTGGAAATCAGCCCTCTGTGAGATGTGGGGTTGGTGAAAATCTTTTCCCATTATGTGGGCTGCTGTTTTGTCTTGCTGACTGTGACCTTGGCTTACAGAAGCTTCTCAGTTTCAGGGGATCCCATTTATTAATTTCAGATATCGGTTTCTGTGCTACTGGTCTTATGTTCAGGAAGCGGTCTCCTGTACCAATTTGTTCAAGGGTATTTCCTACTTTCTCTTCTAATAAGTTCAGTGTGGCTGGGTTTATGTTGAGGTCTTTGATCCATTTGAACTTAAATTTTGTGCATGGCAATAGATATGGTTCTATCTGCAGTCTCTTATGTGCCAGCATCCAATTATGCCAGCACCATTTGTGGAAGATGCTTTCTTTTTTTCATTGCATAAATTTATCTTCTTTGTCAAAAATCAGGTTTTCAGAGATAAGTGGGTTAATATCAGAGTTTTCAATTTGATTCCATTGGTCTACTTGTCTGTTTTTGTTCCAGTACCAAGCTGTTTTCAGCACTATAGTTCTATAATAGAGTTTGAAGTCAGGGATGGTGATGCCTCTGGAAATTATTGTACAGGGTTGTTTTTGTTATCCTTGGTCTTTTCTTTTTTGATATTAAGTTGAGTATTATTCTTTGAAGGTCTGTGAAGAATTATGCTGGTATATTGCTGGGGATTGCATTGAATCTGTAGATTGCTTTTGGCAACATTGCCATTTTTACTATGTTGATCCTCCCTATCTAAGAGCATGGGAGGTCTTTCCATTTTCTGGTATCTTCTTTAATTTCTTTCTTAGAGACTCAAAGTTCTTGCTATATAGGCCTTTCACTTGTTTGGTTAGCTTTACCCCATGATATTTTATGTTGTTTGTGGCTATTGTAAAATGTAATATTTCTCTGATTTCTTTCTCAGCCCATTTATCGTTTGTATATAGCAGGGCTACTGATTTTTTGAGGTAATCTTGTATCCTGCCACTTTGCTGAAGGTATTTATTGGTTGTAGGAGTTCCCTGGTAGATTTTTTTGGATCACTTATATAAACTATCATATCATCTGCAAGTTGGGAAAGTTTCACTTCTTCCTTTCCAATTTGTATCCCCTTGATCTCCTTTTGTTGTCTTATTGCTTTAGCTGGAACTTCAGGACAATATTGAAGAAGTATGGAGAGAATAGACAGCCTTGTCTTGTTCCTGGTTTTAGAGGCATTGAGTTGAGTTTTTCTCCATTTAGTTTGATGTTGGCTGTTGGTTTTCTGAGTATTGCTGTTATTATGCTTATGTATGTTCCTGTTATCCCTGATCTCTCCAAGACCTTTATCTTGAAGGGGTGTTGGATTTTGTCAAGGCTTTTTAGCATCTAGTGAGATGATCATGTGATTTTACTTTAAGGAGTTTATTCATTTCCTCTTTAAGTACCTCTACTATCATATTTATAAAGGCTATTTTAAGTTTTGTTTCTTGTGCTGTAGCTAGTTGGAAATTCTCAGGGCCTGCTATAGTATACTTGCTGGGCTTTAGTAGAGACCTACTTTTCTAGCTATTATTCATTTTGTTTTTTTTTGTGGGCATCTAGGCATCTGAATTTGGTAAGATTGTAATTCCAGGTCTTGTCTTTGTTGTGTGACTGTTTTCTTCCTTGTTTTCTGCTGCCCTCTCTAGTTCTTAGGAGAGTGTGGTAGCTATGTGTTACCTGGGAGGAAATTCATCTGGGATCCTCATATGTGTGACCACCTCGGGTACCAGAATAGGGATGGGTTAGGAGGGTGGAACTGATGGGTCCACAGGAGGAAGAAATAGGGGTGTTCCATCAGGATCTGCTTAGCCCCTGGGAATGGGAGCAGAGTGAGGAGAGTCAGCAGTTGTCTGCTTCAGAGCTGGGAACTTGGATGCATGGAGCAATAGGTGAAGAACTGTAGTTAGTGTACTTGCTTCTGGAGTTGCTTAAGTGTTCCCAGGATATTCCTGCTGAGGTTGTGTGCTCAGATAAAGCAATTAGTGGGGGAAATGACCCACTGGTGATGGGGGCAAAAAGTGGTCTGCTACAAAGCTATGTCTTGGAGACTGGTCTTGGAGGAGCTGAAGGAGAGGTGAAACTCTGCAACTAGCCTATCTTTTTCCTTGGCTGGCGTAGACTGTGCATCCCCAAGAAATGCCACTTGAACATTTTTAAGAAATAGTATCAGGATTTCTCCCTCAGTGATTTTTCTATAATGTTCACTTTAGGATTTGGCCTCTAGGATATGTGAATGCTCCCCATGCAATTTTGCTATGCATCAGAGTTGGAGAATTGTGTTTTCTAGTTATAGGTAACAATGCTATGTTATATTATACTTGGGGATGACACTTTATGGAGCTGTGATGGTTTATGCTGTGCTATGACAGAGCATGGGCTACAGTTGCCTGATTTTTATTTGTTTCTTGAGACTACATATACCTATGTAATGAAGATGTGCATAGACATAAGTGTCAAGTTGCAGTCTGATTACTTCCAGGAGAGGAGGAGTAGGATGGCATCAGGTTGGATACAGAGCTGGCCTCAATGCATGTTCATGTACATTTCTCATTATATATGTTATAGATCTAATTCTGCTATGGTAGATAGTGAATACAAATAAAGCTGAACTCATTAATCAATTACAATTATATATTGTTCCTCAACCTTGGCTCAGGCTTTTTTTTTTTCTTCTAGGCACTGGAGATACAGAAGCAATAAACAAACCCAGACAAAATTCTTGAGTTTATGTAACTAACATTCTAGCTATGTAGTCAGATAATAAATAATTATGCAACTGATTATATACTCTATAAAGTCATGAGCATGAAAAGTGCAATGAGCAAGATAAGGGAATATAAAACCCTGAGAGCAGGAGAGAAGGACATTTCATTCAGAATCCTAAGAACATGCTTCTCTGACAAGGACGAATTTCAGAGGACCAGGAGTACCCAGGAAGGAGGCAGCAGAGCTTAAAGACAGAGTTTGGAGTGCTCTTGTCTATGGGCTGACTCTGGGAAATGGAACTGCCCTGATGGAGTGAGAGAGAGCTGAGAGCTAAGGAAAGCATCTTATATGATTCAAGGCCAGAGTTCAGAATTTGGCTTTGATGCTTTAGAAGGGAGGAAGTCTTTTCAGGACATTGATAGAAACATATTACTATTTATGACTTGTTTATCAGTCTTTAAACATAAATTTACAGTATATACAACTCCATTTAAGTTATTAAAAAAGTATTATCAGGCATGAATATAATGTTCATTTATTTATTGAATTTCTAGGCCATTTACCAGAAAAGGCATTCATGGTACCCTGAGAGCCCTCTAAAATCAAGCTTGTTAAACAATGTACTAAAATACACAAAGAGCAAGTGTGCATATGAGGTGAAGCCTGGTGGCTGAAAACAAACTATATTTTCTCAGTTTGATGTCAAATAACACAACACAAGCAATGTGCCCATGTGTAGTGAGACTCAACTAATCCCTGTACAGGATTCTTACACAATCAAAAACATTATCCAGGATGGAGTGGATCACAGACCATTCCAGCATGCACTCAGGAGGGCAGTCTTCCAATTCTCTTCTTAAAGTTTCCCTTGCCAGTGCCTCCAAGTTCTTCTGTTTTAGCTCAGATATGGAAGAAATGCTGCATCAGAATTTAAAATGACTTGACTTGTCTTCAAAAAGACTTTAGTAAATGAACGTTTTACTGCCAGACACTGTCAGTGGTGCCTCTGCTCTGGGGCCAGAATGCTGCTCTCACAAATAGTCTTGGTTTGTATTTTCTGCTTCAAGCTCATACAGAATGCATCGCCTCTGCCAAGCATCCCAGCTCTCCACACAGGGGAGATGGGAGTTCTCAATGCCAAATGCTGAGCTACTGATTTCTCTAGGAGATTTACAGACAGTACGTACATGCACATCAATGTATGGGGGAGGATTATGACCCATGACCCATGTAGAAAACATTATTTTCCCCACCCACCCCATCCCCATAGCTTACTCTGTCTGCAGTCTTAGATAAAATAGGCTCAAAGGAACTAGAAATGATTGCCTCTTAGATTTTTTCTTCCCTTATGTTTCATCTTTTGCTATCTATTTTGGGTGTGGGAAGGAATGATCAAGCTGCTGGAGTGTGAAGAATCCATTTAAAACCAATATACTCTGCTTATGACTGTGGAGAGAGGAAAAGGTCAATTAATATTTTTGTTTTACCACAAGCCTGCCAATTTTGATAAAGCTGCGTGTTTGAAGCCACAGAGGAACCTGAGGTGCATGTTAGCTGATAGATGTCTACCACTGAGCTCCAGCTTTTAAAATGATCACCCAAACACATCAAACCACATTTACAAAGAATGGTGTCCATAGAGGACTGTTCAAGGATGAATGCAATGTTAAATATTAGAAGGTTAATGGCATACAGAACCCATCCAAAATGTGCATTTGAGTAACCCTTGGCAGAGGCTGCAACAGTTTTATACTGACATTTCCCACATTTATTTATTATGTAGTAGTAGCTAGTAGTTGTGAAACATTTTCTGTGTGTGCTGTATTTGTAGGATAGTGAAGAGACACATTTTCAAACTGTAAGGTGATATAAGTCACCTGAGGATCAGGCTAAGAGGGAGTTTGTGGTCCAGTAGGTCTGGGATAGGACTGAAGGTTCCAAGCTTCCAACAAGCTCGTAGATGGTGCAGGCACATTGTACTTGCAACTAGCAGGACACTGTATGAAGTAGTACGACAGCGTAACCTGGTGAGATTGATCATAGTATCATCACCTTTGCATAAAAGGAAAGTTAGGCCCAAAGAGGGTAGATAGACTGTCAAGGTAGGAAACACAGGCTAAACTCTACCAATTTCAAAGCCTAAGAGCTCAGTGTCTACTGCTGTCCATCAAAATGGAACCCTCTGGATGGCTTTACTCCACAAGTAATTAATACATTTTAATACACAATAACATGTCTAAGCCTTTTGGTTTAGTCAAGTCAGTCTCCCTCCACTTGAACAGACTTCTGCAACCCGTGTAAGGCTCGGTTTATTAGGGGCAGCTGTTTTCCTCAATTAGACCAACTGGCAATGCAAGCATCCTGACACTTCCCAGACTGCTCCTGGCATACTGTTTTATATGCTAGTCTGTCTTCACAAGAGATATTAAGGGGGCATCAATTTCAGTTCAGAGATGTGCCCTGCATTACAATTCAAGCTAGGTAAGTATTTCTTTTAACATTTCCCAATCTAATTATTATGAAGAAGCACACAGTAAACATTCGCATGTGATATTAAAGTGATTTGTCTGTATTTAGTTCAAGTCCAAAAACATTTACTGAACACCTTCTAGCTTCTAAGTGCTGGGACTCAGGCTACTGTGGAATAGAGATGAATGAAAGTACCCCAGGATTTCCAGGAATGTTCAGAGGTACTGTCACCTGTTACTATTTATAAGCTACAGATCATTAATTAGTATCACTCATTAAATGTAAGACTCAACCTTGAACATGTCCATCAATGGGCTATATCCACTCAACATTAACTACATCTAGTTTTATAAGATCTAGGAGAGAAATAGGTCTAATAAAGTTGCTATGACTCCTTGCCCCAACCCAAAAACCAAATTTTCTCTGTGTGGGGAAAGAAACACTCACTGGGGTCTCCCTTTGGCTCACATCAATGCCCACTTTAAAGTATATATTGTTAGTAGAAATGTTGGAGAGCAAATAGCTGATATTATCTATGAATACAAAATTATTCATTCAAGTGCACTGAGTTCCCACTAAGTTCAACACTATAGGTCAAGTTTTGGCATACAGTACTGTCTATATCATTATGGCAATATGAAATTTAAGGATTCTTAAAATTTATGTGGATGCAAACACCATAATGTATATGAAATAAAATTCTATTGATCATTAATAATGAATTAAAGACTAATAAGTAGTACCCTGCAAATACACAAGACACCATGAATGTTTCTTAAAAAAAATGTATGTTGAGAGAAAGTTGTACTAAAAAGAATATATATTGAACATACTAATATTGTTCAACAATACACATTCTGTTATGTGATTATTTACTATGAATAAACCATATAGCTACTGAATAGTTTCATGTTTATGAAGCTGTTTTACAGAAACTTTGGTATCTGACCACCCAATATAGAAACCCTCTCTGCTTCTTTCTTTATACTTTTTAATTCTATTTTCACTTTTGTATGTGTGGATGTGTGTTGTATGTTCATATGTGCTGGTGCAAGTCTTTGAGCAGAGGCATAGATCAAAGGAGAACATCAAAGTGTTTTGCTTCATCATTCTCTGCTTTGTTACCTTGAGACAGGCTCTCTCATTGAACCTTAGTTAGATTACCCAGCATCCCCCTCAGTCTTCCAGTTCCAGTGTTGTGGATTTAGGTGTGAATGTGTCCATACCTGGCTTTTTAGATGGGTGCTGGGGATTTGAACTCAGGTTCTTATGCTTGTTCAGCAAGTGCTCTTATGCATCCCATCATCTCTCACAGTTCCTGCTCTACTTCTTTTTTAAAAATAATCATACAGTTATTTGTGATTATATATTAACTTACACATTGATCATTTGTCTCCCTACCAGATTATAAATTCCAAGAAAGCAAGAGTTACATTTTCCTTATTGCTGCTATATACCCCATACCTTTCGTAGTGCCTAGTATCAATAAAATGTGAAGTAAATAGTTGTTGCAAGCCTCTAGAGCAAGAGAGTGGCTCATTTTCCTTCAAATCTTTCATAAATAGTGAAAAGTTTCTGCATGTCAACAGGCCTCTCTACCAATACAGCAATCCAAATCAGACCATATCAAACCAAATTAGAAAAAGCCCACGTTTAACGGATACAATGTTCCCAGATGGCCTTCTAGCCCCTCAGAGAGGAGAAGGGAGAGACCAAAAAACCATGAGTCTATTTTCTGGGCGGGGGGTAGTTTAAATACCCAGTGGGAGTGGTCTTGAGCATCTCTGGGGGAGGAACCATCATTTGGAGGGCTTTCTGAGATGCAGCAGTATTTGGAGGGAGATAGGGAAGGGGGCTTGGGTGGAACTTCCTCCATAACAACCCAGACTCTTTGGGTATATGAATGCCAGGACATGAGGTGAAGCTTCCACCATAACAAATAGCAATAAGAATACAAATAAAAGTTATAATTTTCATTTAAAATGAAATTGTTGAAATCTAGGAACAGACTAAGTGATGTGTGGCTGTGGAAACATTAGTTAGGCTTTCTAAGAAAGTACATTTCTCATTGAGAAAACACTGCAAATGAGTCTTCATTAAGATTCTTTCATCTCATAATGGAACAACAAATGTGAAAGGTGAATTAACCGTTTTCTTACACATCACTTGAAGACAAATATGAAGAATTCTCCTGAGTGGGAAGTTTTACAGACTGCTGGTACCTGGGATTTCCTTCTGTGCCTTTGATTCTGATTTGGTCCTTTGGGCTAGACTATGGTTATGGCCAGTTTTAAAATTCATTGTGATTCTAAGGTTTTGTTAGACTAAGAATCCCTGTGCAGTGAAAGTAGTGTCTACAATATAATGTGCACTTTAGTCAGAAAACATACAGCTTATTTCTGTCATTTACATGTTCTGTGATCTGGTGCAGTTTTCCCTCTCAAAGCCTGTCTCTCCATTCATGACAAACTGACTTTAAAATGGTAAGTACTAAAAATTATATGAAGCTTTAATACATATCAGGCCATGAGAATTGTTCACTTTCATTATGTCTATGTGTGGGTAATGCTATTGTGGTGGTTCCGGTGAGAGTGGTCCCCATGGCCTCAGATATTTGAATACTTGGTTCCCATTTAGTTTGGAAAGGATTAGTGATGTGGCCTTGTTGGAGGAGGTGTGTCACTATGGGGTGAGCTTTGGGATTTCAAAGCCCATACCAGGCCCAGTCTCTTTCTCCTCCCCCATTCCCTGCCTTCTGCCTTAGGGTCTTGATGGTAAGCTCTTAGTGACTGCTCCAGTGCCATGCCCGTATGCTTCCTGCCTGCTGATCATAGAATAACATTCTAAAATTTTAAGCAAGCCCCCAATTAAAGGCTTGCTTTTGTAAGAGTTGCCTTGACTATGATGTCTCTTCACAGAAATAGCTAAGACAAATTTATTTGATTGCTTTCTTCATTTTTGTCACATATAATATGGGGATATTGACATTATGTGCACAGTGATAAAAAATGATGCAATAAGGAGATATGGTAAAGCAACAGGCTGCTCCCAGCCAATAAGGAACCCTATTTCACAACTAACTTCATGAGTAGGAGTACAGTATGAAAGAGGATATTTCAGTAGATGTAGAAATTGGCAATAGTTGTTTATTAACAGGAATTGTGTTGAGCACAATGGTGTGTAATAACATCTCGCCTTGCCACTGAATTTGTGTTAATGACCACATCCCTTTGGGCATGGCTTCAGGTGCAGACTAGATCAGAAGGTAGAGAAGCACAGAGTGGGCCTTTCTCTTGGGTCTGGGATCACATTGGAAGGGCAGAGACTACATCTTCTAGAGCAGGAACGCCACAGTGGTTCTTTATTATTATCTGCATAAGTTGTCCCACAATAAAACACCCATTTATCATTTATCTTGGGTCTAGTGAACTCATTAATACACTGACTTCAATGGTGTGTAACACCTTCTTGTATGGTGGCAGGCATGATGTCACCAATTTGCTGTGTTTAGGATGCTTGCAATGGCACTAGTGATGGACATGTGCAGATCTATCACAATCTTGCAGGCCACTGAACTGCCTCCATGCAGCATGTGATGGTACGTCCCCGAATCTTGGTAAAGGAATCACTTTCTAGTCTGTCTGACACGATGTGCACTTGGGAACACAGAGTACAATTCTGAAATGGAACAAATAGGCTGAGTGTATGAAACTACCGAGAATTCACACATGTTTTATAGTTAGTTTTGCAGGCTATATGCTGAGCAACTAACTTTATGTACAAAGTTACATAAAGTACATATGTAGTTTTATTTGGGAAATATGAAGGTTCTTTGTCCTAGTTGATTTTTTTTTTGTCAACTTGACACAGCTAGAGTTAGCTGAGAAGAGGGAATTACAATTGAGAAAATGCCTCCATCAGACTGGCCTGTGGGCAAGCCTGTGGGACATTTTCTTATTAGTGATTGATGTGGGAAGGCCCAGCTTATTACAGGTGATGTCATCCCTGAACTGGTCTTCGGTTCTATAAGAATGCAGGTTGATTAAGCCATGGAGAGAAAGTCAGTCCGAAGCACTCCTCAGTGGCTTCTGCTTCAGCTCCTGAATTGAGGAGTTCTGTCCTGGCTTTCCTTAGAGATGGAGTGTGACTTGAGAGTTGTAAGATGAAATAAATCCTTTTCTGCCCACATTCTTTATGTCATGGTGTTTATCACAGCAATAGAAACTCCAATTAAGACATTCTTTGAATATATCTTGTGATAGTAAGACTCTCTGCTGCACTCTGCCCTCTATCCATTTAATTACACCCAAGGCCAAGGCCAGGAGTCTGCCACCAGTGGACTTGAACTTTCCTTGAATTCCAGAACCTTATTCAAGAACACCCTGTAATCACTATAAAATTGGAAGAAGCTTCATGTGTTTCCCTCTAGGCTCATAATCCTGGGGAGGGCTGAAAATGAAGGATTTATCTTTATTTCCCACAATTCTCAGCTGACCTTGTTAATGACAAAGGGTTGGGTCTCCTTCTGGCCCTACTGTCATGGTTCAACCACTGGAAGGGAAGGCCCTCAGGTTGGTGGAACATAGCTCAAACCTCTGGCTCTCCCTTTACTGTGACTCCCATTTTAGAAAGCTTCCTCACAACCGAGTTATGAGATATGGCTATGAAAAGCCTTTTATAGGGTTGTTCTGAAAACACAAAGGTTGTCATATAAAGCTTATATCGTATTGCCTCACACATAGCAAATGCCTGGTAAATGCTAGTGATGATGATTTACTTTTAGCATGCTTTGTTTTATACCTACTGCCTCTGTAAAGGGACCTTGAAGACCTTTTTTATTTACAGCAGCCTTGAATTTTAAATCACCACGCAAGTGTCAGCAAATTGGAGGATCACCAAATGTCCGTTGGCTTCCACAGTGGATGAAAGAGAGCAATGGTTCTAATAGCTCAGGATATTGTCTCTCTGGAAACACTTCAGACTCAGAAACAGAAAGCAAGGATAACATTTTACATTTTAAAGGAAGTTGCAAAAGCCTCTGCTCACAGGACAACAGTGAAGGTGCTGCCCTCTCCTATCAGAGATTTATTTATTTGAGAAATGCCCCCCCATCAAATGTGTTAAAATAACTAGGTGTTCTTTTACCTAGTCCCAAAACTTTGCTGAGGGTTTTCCTTCAGCTGAAGTTGATGTTTTTCTTCATGGCTTTCTTGGTCTTGTGCCTAGCTTATGCCACACATGGGCACACTGATGTCCCCATTAATTTTGGGTATGCCTTGTGGAGTTATTTAGAATAATTGAGGCTCTTCTGTTCTCATGAGTTACTTCCTTAGGAAATGTGAACAATTTGGGTCTGGGTAGAAGGGAACTATTTGAAATTAATAGTTTTATGGGAGGAATGCACTTTGTTAATGTTTGGCATTTGGGAAACAGAAAGTGTCAGGTGACTGGGAGAATGTGATAATGTGGGAGATCTGGCTCTGCCCCTTATCTGCCATATAGTGGTGTGGGCAGGGGAGAGATACACCTCTCACGCCCCTTGCCACCTGTGGCAGGTGGAAGAGCTGACCCTGACACCATAAGTGTGGGGTAGCTATCCCTGCCCCTCACCAGCTGCAGCACTAGGGAGAGTGGCTCCTGCACTTTGTCTGGGCAACACAGTAGAGCTGTCTGTCCCTGAAGGTATAGGTATTGTAGAGCCGACCCTGGAGGCATGAAAAGCAGGAGAACTGGCCCTGTCCCTTGCTCATAGTTGTAAGAGGTGAACTAGCCAGGACAATGCAGGAGAGCTCACCCTGGTGGTGAGGATAAGGGGAATCTGGCAGGCTGACCAACCAACCCTACAACTAACCCAGGCCCAGACCAGGGTCATGAGTTGGCCCACCCCAACATCTACCCTGTAAGTGATCTGCTGGAGTGCATGAAGGGACCACTCTTGCAGATCCCAAATTGCAGGATCTCCATGACACAGGATAATAACAGGATATCCAAGAGGAGTTCCAGTGAGGGCCCAGCATTGACTGCAATGAACACTTGCAAGTAAAGATATATGGATAAAAGGGTTTACTGTGTGACTCACTCTGTCATGTTGAGATTAATTTTTCATTTTTTCTCTTAAATTTTATTTTATTTGGGGGATCAAAATGGCAGAGGGTGGATATAAAGAGACATAGAAATGAATGGAGTTGAGATGCTTGATGTGAAAAACACAAAGGATAAATAAAAAGAAAGTGAAGGCTGGGGGCTGGTGGCACATTCCTTTAATCCCAGCACTTGGGAGGCCATCCTGGTCTCCAGAGTGAGTGCCAGGATAGGCTTCAAAACTACACAGAGAAACCCTGTCTCGAAAAACCAAAAAAAAAAAAAAAAAAAAAAAAAAAAAAAGAAAGTTAAGAAATACACATTTGGACACATGGTCTGCTCCCAAGGAATTAGCTGGTCCTAGGAAAGTCAGTTGCCTTCAGTGTCAGTAAGAGAAAAGAGATTGGTAAGTTAGAACATAGTCATAACCAGATCAAGGAATGCTTCCTTTACTTGGCCCTTTCTAGCCCATGACAGCACTGTATCAAATCTTGGTGCTAAGGAAAAAAAAAAATGTTACTTTGTATTGAGGAGTAAAATGAAAGGAGGGAATAACGGAAAAAAGGAAATTAAATATGTATATAGTCATTCATATTTTAATTACATTAATGTTTAATTTAGATGTGTATGGATACATGTGCCTTGCACACATCTGAAGATCAGCCGACAAATTATTGGAGTTGGTTATTTCTGCTACGTAGGGACTGGGCATTGTACTTAAGTCAACTTAAGTCATCAGGCTTGGTGACATCTTTACCCACAGAGACATCTCACAGGCCTAAAATTTACAAAATGAAAAGGAACCTAAAACACTGTAAATGCTCAGAATTTATTTCATGAATAATTAATGAACAAATAAGAGATTGACTATCAGTCTTTCTGTCATGCTTGTCTCTCGTTATATTGTTACATTCATGTGCAAACAAGTCCTTGTGTTAGAGCCAACAGGAATAGTGAAAAGTTAAGACTTAATTTTACTAATGTCATAAATGCCAAGGCACTGTCAGCCTTGGCTATCATTAACAGCAGATGGCCATATGCCTCATCCCCAATCCTAACCACAAAGCCCGTGAGATTGCTTTGGTTGTCCACTTAGAGTCTGGTTTGTGCTAGCACAAGGGACTGCCTGTTCAGTCTGTCAGTAGACATCACTTCATTAGATTAAGTAAGGTATTTTGGATCACTCTAACTGAAATCCTCATGGGAAACTTGGTTAAGGAAGGCATTATGGTTTCTGTATTCATCAGCATGTATGTTTAGGGTACACTCATTAAAATCACACAGTCAAACAAAAAATGAACAAAAATAAGTCCTAAATATTTCCAAAGCAGGTGAATCATCTAAACAAGGGTTTGCAGCTGTATTAACTTGGACCAAAACGCTTTCAATAACTGGAAGTATTTGTTTATAAATTCTTAGAAATAAGCTTGCCAGAGTAATTTGGGAGTGAAGAGTGAAAGGACAACAGAGTCACATATCCTGCCAAGGTCAATTAGAAATGATGAGGACAAAAGACCCAGGTCCCTGGGGAAAACAGGACCAGTTACAGAGATGTGATCTGCAGTTTTCCAGATTGCTACTGCAGACTGCAGGAGACAATAAAGCTGGAGCCTGACTTCAAGGACCTGAAACTCCCTTTTCTCAGTCATCAGAGAGGACATAAATCATTCTTATGATGGCAACCCACTATCTCATAAATCTGCTACAGTATAGTGTGGCCGAGGTCAGGAGAGACTAACCCCTGTAAACTGATGGATGCTCTGGATCAATTGCTAAACTATCTTTGTTTCTCCCGTCCCTTGGCTGCCGTATTCATAGATGGGTGTTGCATGGACAATGACTGTCCCTGGTTTGCTCTGTCCAACTGGATGTGGTAGAAAGAAATGTGTACTAGATCAAAGCACAGGTCTCAAGAAACCTGCTTTAGCCTTTTCTCAGGGAACTCTGTTGACTCTGTAAACAAGCCTGGCTGGTCTGGTGGGTGACACAGAGGGGTCCAGCTACTCCAATGGCCTAGGCAGCACCCAGTCAGTACACACCAGGTTGGTCCTAGGAAACCTGCCAGCAGAGTAGAAATGCTGGCCTCTGTTAGCTGCTACAGGCTTGGATCAGCAATGCTTGCTGGATGACCTGAGCTAAAGTTAGTATTATATGTCACTGGGCCACTTCCTTTATCTCTACTTCCTTGATTCCTCCCTCCTCCTCCCCCTCCATCTTTCTGCCATGGATTGAACACAGCGCTCTCTCTCTCTCTCTCTCTCTCTCTCTCTCTCTCTCTCTCTCTCTCTCTCTCTCTCTGTGTGTGTGTGTCCCTCTCTCCTTCCTTCCCTCCCTTTCTTTCTTTTATATGTTTGTTTTGTGTTTGCATTCCAAATCTCACTTTCCTCTCACTCCTCTCCTCCCAGCATACCACCCCCACCTCCACTGCCCAAATCCACTCCTCCTCTGTTCCTCCTCAGAAAAGAGCAGGCCTCCCATGGATATTAATCAGGCATGGTATAGCAACACATATGCTAGCCAAGTGTTCTCCCAGTGAGGGTTTACGACTTTTATCATGCCACATTATTATAGCAAGAGATGACTGATTTGACATACACACAAGCTTTGTCTGGAAGCAAGAGATAGTAACATGCATGCTGCCTTCGCTTCCTTGATAGTCACCTGGTCTTACTATCCTAGGTCCTAGAAATCTCAGTTCATCCTTCTCTTCATTCCTCAGCCCAGCCGCTACTCTTTGAAATGCTCGATGCTTCTTGATATAATCACACCTTTCCTTTCAGCATTGTAATTTGTACCAGTTTTGAATACAATTGTGTTTAGAAAGGAGATGTTGCTTAATATTCATGGTTATGTACTTTATTCTAGATACTTAGAAAAACTTCTTAGTAAGGCTAATCACAAACTGTGTCGAAATCACAACAAATTGACAAAAATATTGACAGTCCTTATGAGCAAGACTCCGAATTAATATCAGCTTTATATATTTTATTCTGTTCTTTAGAAAAATTTCAACTGTTGAGTGATATCATCGCAGGTAAAGAGAAGAGCATTTCCAGCTAGTAACTTGCCTGGCATCATATGCTAGAGACATGGGAGACAGTCTTCATACAAATACCCTTGTTCTGGGATCTGTATGGTCTGGTTCACACTGGATCACTGCTGTTTGATCTGTACTCATGGCTTGGTTTACACTGGATAACTACAGTTTCATCTGTGTTCATGGCATGGTTCACACTGGATCACTGCTGCTTGATCTGCACTCAGTATAGCAGATCTGGCTACATATTCATGTACTTGTAGATATAGTACCTGGGCTTCTCTTCAAAGAGAAAGTGTGTGCATTCACTGTAGAGATAGACTGGAAAGGAGAAAAATGGCTTTATACCAGACACAGAAGGAGAAACAGCTGAGTGGGGAAGCCTTTATAGACTATGCAGCTTAAGAAATGTAGACTAATTAAAGAAAAGAGGTAACAAAACTCCCAAGACAGACATTCCTCATTTTATCAGCAGCTCCCACTTCCCTCTCAGACTAAACAGCTTTGTGTGAGCCTGGATGCCTGGAAAAGCCTATTGTTCTATTGCTACTAGAAGCAGCAGCAATTCCCCATCATGTTCAGATGTACGCTGGCCCGCCTGTGTTCTCTGCTTCTAGTTTTCATTGTCCCTAGTCATTACCCTGGATATGACAGACCTAAGAGAATGAGTATTCCTTTATTAAAGCCAGAAGTCAGTGTTCGAGGAAAATAATTCCTTTGGAAAGCAATACTGCTGTAACATTATCAAGGTGACATTGAACTCTGGGATCCATCACTGATACAGTTTTTCTCATGTTTCATCGAACTCACAAACAAATTTAGCTGGCCTCATTTTCTTCCTGTAGCCAGAGTGTGACTGTTGATCACATCTTCCATTGCTATCACTCTCGTTATGTGCTTCATTTTGTCAGGGGCTGGTTTCTACAGTTACCCTGCCCACAGCAATGTGCTACGTTTGGGGTATCCTTGAGTAACTCCAGAGATTGTTAGCACAGTTTTTGGTAGCATCCCACTTACAAGACCCCACTGTTTCTTTTTCTGACCACAGACTACTGTCATGATTATGTGAAGAACACAGAGACAGTGCTATGTTTCACTCTGAAACCTCTCCCTGTGCAGCATCTGGTCTCATACTGCTTGCATATTGGAGGACAAGTCCTTCAGGTCCCTTACCACTTCTAGAAATGCCAACATCAGAGGCTCTTGCTAGTAGCAAATGTGGCTTCAGAAGTGCCACAAAACCCCCATCACCTGCTAAGTATGATCACATCTACTGATAAAGCAGACTCAAAAGGAGCAGCCTACACTGAGTGCTGTGTAAATGTGCCTGAATCGGATGGCCCACAGAGATAGTATGCTTTCTGGGACTGTCACAATACCTTCTGTCCTCGGTCACAAAACGTAATAAAGAGGTCATGGTGAGAGTATATTATGGTGTTCAGTTGGAAATAAATCCAACACCCCAATACATATCTTCAGAAGAAATCTTTTTACTACAAATCCCATCACATAAAATCGACAGAGATGCAGCTCAAAGTAGGAGCATAAGAAATGAGAAAATTCAACACAATGTGATTGCCCCAAGTTAATAACCCCTAGCCATAGTCCCAAAGAAACTGATGCTGGTGAAATCCTTGGTAAAGAATTTAAGAGTCTCGATGAGATGCAAAGGAATGCCGATAAACAGTTAAATGTTATAAGAAAGACAATGCAAGGCATGAATGACAAATTCACCAAGGTACAGAGATTTTGAAAAAGAACCAAAGTTAAATATTAGAATACAATGCTTAAAATGTGCGATAAACTATTCAAAAGAAGGGCTGGGAAGATGGTTCCTTAGTTCAAAGATACTTGTCTTGCAGATAACCTGAGGTCTGTTTCCAGAACCCATACATTTTAGGCAGTTCAAAATTACCTATAATTTCAGCTCCAGGGGATGGATATCTCTGTCCTCCTTAGGCACCTGCACTCACATGTGTCACCTCCATGTTGAGTGCCACTTGAAGTGGTCTGTGCAGGTGTCAAATAGGGACAGGAACCACCAAGGCAAAGAAATGAGACTGAAAATCTCATCCAGATTGACTTTGTCAACCTGGATCTGACTTCTGGGAGTCTAACACCACATAGTTCATTGTCAGCATATTTATAGCACAGTACAATTTTGGAAAAGGTTTCCAGTCCAATAAAGCTTAAGATGTGACTACATAGAAGCTCTTTTATACAGTACATGTGGTCATTAGTGTGGGCTTTATAGTTAAAAGGTCTAGAATCTAGTGTGGTCTCTGGCTAAGATATAACCTCTATCTAATACTTGGGACATCTCCCCAAAGAATGGGTAACAGTCTAGGGAGGGAAATTTGGGTGAGGTTTGCCTCCACAGATTGCAAGAAGGTCACCCTGTTGTTAAAAAATCCACTCTCAGCTTTCTGGATGGAAAGCAGGAATTTGATTTTTTTTCTCCTACATTGAGGAGACACCCCTGTGTGATAAACATTCCTGGTTCTCTCAGTGCTTCTTTGTGAGTACAAGGACCTCTGTGCCATCAACAAGAATAGAAATTAGTAAGGCTGCTATAGGGGAAATATGGAGAGTTACCCAAAACTTAAATAGACCCAAATATGAAGTCATATATGAAAACTTATACTGACTGCAATATCATGCACTATAACTAGATATGATACTAGCACAGGTGCTAATCCACAGATGACAGTGTGAGGAATGTAAGACACCTAGACACAATGGTGTGTTGCTTTCCCATAAAGAAAATTGAAATCCTGTCATCTGTCATGAAGAGGGTGGAACTGGAGGACATTATAATAAATAAAGTAAGGCATATGGCAGACAGTCCAGCCTGTAGACTTTCTCCTACATAGAGAAGCTAATCAAAACTAACCTAAAAGTCAAAACAGTGACCACTGTAGGTTGAGAAGGGTACGAGGGAGGTGTAGGTGGAAAAGGTAACCTGGATGAATTGTTGATACATCTTATGTATAAAAATACCACATTTAACCTCACAAACATGTGCATTTAATGACATTTATACATTATTTTTGAAATTATACAACTCACATGTTTGTTAATTCACATTCATTTTACACAGACTATATGATTCCGAAAGACAGAGGCCATTGCCTTTTGGATTCATTGGCAATATCTAGTCTGTAGTATGGATTCAGTGAGTTTGTGTTCAAGAAAACAGATCGACTTTACTTGTTCAGGGCAAACCTGAGGCACAAAATTAAAATACTTTTATCAAATCCCTTCCCTACCATGTCCTAGTTTTGGGGCATTTAATTTACTTCTATAAGTTCTTTTATTTTGTTTTCATCTGTAAAGTGGATAAGAAATTCTGTTACACAAGGAAGATGCCCTGGAATATTTAGTTTTGTGTCTAGAATATCAGGAACAAGTTTTATTGTGGCTATTTGAAAATCAACACTCAATTTCAGGTTTGTCTTTATTTGTATTTATTTAGTGATTTAATGACTCCAGGATAAAATGAAGTTGAAATGTCATTAAGATGGAAGACTGCTTTGATTCACTTAACCCCCAGGGTACCCTATGCTACTGCTCTGCTTCCATATTCAAAAGATAAGGCCACTCAGTCTTGATGAAGTAGGTTGTCCAGGGTCATGTAAGGGACCAAGCTGGGATTGATATATACTTACATTACTCTTCTGACTTTGCTCTAGAAATCATAACATCTCCCAACAATCTCCTTACCCTAGTAAGCAGCACTTATTAGTAGTCATCACTGGACACCTCAGTCCTTCTCTAGAACTGAGTTTGTGTCTGTGCAACTTAGGCCTTTCTTTCCTGCCTTCTTGGCAGGTCATATTCAAACATCACTTCATTCACTTAGCCTTTTTGACAGCCTAAAACTCCCTTCTCTGCTTAAACCATTCTCCTTTGTGTGTTAGGTCATTCCATGTTATCTTCCTCATACATAAAACCAGATCTGCTTGAGTGAAGAAACATCTCAATTGTCATCCTTTTGCCTCCAAAGTACATGGTTCGGAACACTATGCCCTGACTTCCAGAATCTCAATCACGCTAGCCTGCAAGGCCAACATTACATTTCTCAAATTCGTGTTGGCAAGAAATATGCAAAGAGTGTGGAAGACCCTAAAGCCTTCAAACCAGTGACCAATGCCTGAGAAAGTCTGACCCAGTGACCAGGAAAATAAGGAGAGATGCTATGCCAATATCCAAGGAAAAAAGGAAAATCATTCTGTTAATAACTGTGAGTAGCACTGTAATATTAGTTAAGAAAGGGACAAACTGATAAAGGGCTACAAAACCAGGAGAAAAAAATCACTCATGTGAAGTTTGATACATGTTGGGTAAACTAAAGCATTTCAAAGTAGTTTGGTATATGCAATTTATATCAAAACCTGAAAAAATGGTTACCAAATAAATGCTACCTCATTTGTGAAATTTATTTGAATTGAAATGAATCATTCATGTATAGACATAGAGGAAGTAAAATAAAATCAGAAAAGAGGATTCTTTTCTGCCCTTAAGTCATTTCCTATAATTTGGTGTATTTATAGACATGTATCTCAAATGCTAAAGATAGCACAAATAATGGAAGATGGATTGAAGGGTGACAAATGACTTGATTGGAAAGGAAAATTCATCTTGTTGCTTATTACCTGAAGTACAAATGCATGCAAGGCTTGCCAGAAGGCAATTTTTGTTTTATCCAAGATAAAGCAGAGCTTCAGCGACCATAGCCTGTCATCTTGAGTGTCTTAAACAGCCACTCAAGTGGATGGTACAATCTTGTTTGGAATGTTAGTTCCTACAATTGTCAGGCTGTCTTGAAGTTGCTAAAATATTGCACAGTATAATCTCATTATATCAGGATTTGTTAGTGAATGACATTTCAAGGGAAACACTTGGATTACTGAATTTTAAAGAAAACTGTGACTTATTATAAGATACAGTCTCTGGTGGTCCAATCCCAAGAAACATCTGCCTGCTTAGAACAGTTTTATCATGATGAATTAATTGTATACTGATTTCTATACACTTCAGTTGAATATTTATCTTAAATGATGTTTCAGCAATGATGGAACACAATATGGCATTGTCATATGTGGCTCATTCTATTCCATGGTGGTTATTTTTGTTAGCCCTCCTTATATTTTTGTTTTCCTCTGCACCATAGGAGGCAGAGTAGATCTCATGGACTGTGACACTTAACATTCATTACCTATGGCTTCTAGATGGTTTCACTAGGTTTGGGTCCTTGAGAGAGTGTGAAAACTAAAGGACAATTAGTTTGGAATCTATTTCTTTGGCTCATGACCAGCCAGGACATGAAATAGTCATTCTTTCCTTAGAAAGTCGCATTTATCTCTCATACTATTGACTGTGACAGTTAATCTTCATTGTCAACCTGACTTGGTTTCTTTGTAAAGATGTTTGCAGGAAGATTTATGTAAGGAAGGAAAAACCCAACCTGAAAGCTTGCAGCTGGGTTCTCTGAATGAGTACAAAGGAGAAAGCAAGAGAGATACCACTGTTCACTCCTCGATGCTTCCCAATTGTGGGTATGATGTCACTATCTGACTTATGTTTCTGCAGCTATGACTTCTTTGTCATGAGTGACTGTACTCTCAAACTTTAAGTACAAATAAAATCTTCCCCATTCAAATTGCTTTTGTCAGATCTTTTATCTTTCTGTAATGAGAAAAGTAACTTAATTAGCACTTACAGTTTCAGCTGTCACCGAGAAGAACTAGAACATGTGGCATATAGGCCTTTGGAACTGGTTTGAAGGAGGAATGTAGAAGAGTATGGATCTGTGGGCTGGCAAATCTATAGAAGGCTATAAATAGAATGTAATGAACCATTATGTGGGAACCAGATGACCAGAATACCAAGATGATTGTGAGAAGTAGAGGTATGGTTCATGAGGCTTCAGGAACAAGGATTCTATCTGGAACTGAACTGGAGCACATTTGTGTTATTTTAATGCAGAGACTGTGGAGTTATTCTGCTTATGCTTCTAGATCCTCAATGAGGCTAAGTTCAAATGTAAATGGACTAATTTCTTTAGTACAGGAAATTTCAAGACAGTGTAGAATTCAGACGATGGCATGGTTACTGCTTATTGCTCTTATTCAGGTCTGGGATGTGAGAAGAAAGATAATAACACTGTGCAGTTAGGGAAAGGATTGTGGGCAAACAAGGAGGGTGTCAAGAGAACAACTATTAAAGCGATTGGAACAATTAAAGAGAAACCTCATGTTCTGTATTGGAACGACAGAAAAGATGCCTAAGGGCAAGACCCCAACCTGGAAAGATATAATTTGAAAATGCAAATGCATTTGAAAGGAAAGAGCCTAAGCCAAGAATGTCACCAGGTTTTCTTGGTGGTACACAAACACTTAGGGAAGTGTTTACCGAGCTTCAGTCTTCATGGCACATAGAGGTTGCTACTACTGCCCTGGAAGTGCGCACCATTATTCATGTAGGAGTGGCTTTGTGAACTTTAACAGTTCAAGAGTAATGGGGTCATGGGGGCTGGCATCAAGGTATCAGGAAGCCATGAAAGCCAAACAATATGGCAACTTTAGATTCCCTGAAAGCAGGTCCTGAAGGGAAAGCCTAGGTTTTAGTGGAGATCCTAGGGTATTGAAGATAACAGGACCATGGGACATCTGTTTAAGAAAGCTGCAGGCACAGAGGGGAAGGTGTGTCAAGAGAGGATATGTGTGCTAAAGGTGCCAGAACTGAAGGGGTGGGGCTTCCTGGGGCTGCTGAATACCAGGAGGTTACACCAACAGTCCCAGATACTGGAATAGAGCTGAAGGGGTTGGCGTTAGCCCTTCTGGCTTTAGTCTTGCCTTTGTCTGCTATGAATCTATTGTTACCTTTTAAAATGGGGGGTATTTACTCTATACCACTGTGTAGTAGATTATAGGGTTTGCAGTTAAGAGTTTGTCTTGGATCTCAAAAGAGAATAGGTTTTGAACTGTGTGGGAACTCTTAAAGATTTTGCGGATGTTTAGAGATGGACTGAATGAATTTTGGGATATGAGATAAAAACTGTCTACTAGTACTTTCTCAAGTGTCTTTCATCCATTTCAGATTCCTTTGTTGAGAATTCTCTATTTAGTTTTGCAGCCCACTTTTTAATTTCATTGTTTGTTGTTTTGGTGACTAGCTTCTTGTGTTCTTTGTGTATTTTGGAAATCAGCCCTCTGTCAGATGTGGGGTTGGTGAAGATATTTTCCCAGTCTGTGGGCTGTCGTTTTATCTAACAGACTATGTCCTTTGCCTTACAGAAGCTTCAGTTTCAGGAGGTCCCATTTATTAATTGAAGATCTCAATGTCTGTGCTGAAAGTGCTCAAAATCTTTGGCCATCAGAGAAATGCAACTCAAAACAACTCTGAGATACAACTCACACCTGTCAGAATGGCTAAAGTCAAAAATACCAATGACTATGCTGGAGAGGATGTGGAGAAAAAGGAACACTCCCCCTTTGCTGGTGGGAGTGCGAACTTGTAAGACCATTGTAGAAATCAGTATGGTGGTTGCTCAGAAAAATGGGAATCAATCTACCTCAAGATCCAGCCATTCCTCTCTTGGGTATATACCCAAATAGTGCATGTCCATACAACAAGGACATATGTTCAACCATGTTCATAGCAGCATTGTTTGTAATAGCCAGAACCTGGAAGCAACCTAGATGCCCCTCAACTGAAGAATGGATAGAGAAAATGTGGTACATTTATACAATGGAGTACTACTCAGCAGAAAAAAAGCAATGGAATCTTGAAATTCCCAGGCAAACAGATGGAACCAGAAGAAACCATCCTGAGTGAGGTAACCCAGTCACAAAAAGACAAACATGGTATGTACTTACTCATATATGAATTTTAGACATAGAGCAAAGAATTACCAGCCTATAATCCTCTTCACCAAAGAAATTAGGAAACATGAAGTACTCTAGGGGATAAATGCATGGACCCCCAGGAATGGGAAGGGGCAGGAACTCCTGAGCTAATTGGGAGCATGAGGGTAGGGTAGGCAGAGTTGCCAGAATGAGAGCAGGAGAAGAGGAGAGGAAAGGAGGAAAAGAAGGAGCAGAAATATTGAGTTTGGGGAAGATTAGAGGAGAGCAGGATGAGAGATACCATATTAGAGGGGGCCATTATAGGTCCAAGGAGAGATCTGGCACTAGGGAGACTTCCAGAGATCTACAAGGATGACACAAACTGACAATCCAGGCAATGGTGGAGAGGATAACCTAAATGCCCTTCCCCTAAAATGAGATTGATGACTACTTTTTATGCCATCCTAGAGCCCTCATCCAGTGACTAATGGAAGCAGAGGCAGACACCCACAGATACACACTGAACTGAATTCTGGAACTTAGTTGCAGAAAGGGAGGAATGAAGATCGAAGGGGGTCAGTACCAGGTTGGAGAAACCCACAGAAATAGCTGACCTGAACAAGGGGGAACACATTGACCCCGGATGCTGTCTGGGAAGCCAGTACAGGACTGATCCAGACCCCTGAACATGGATGTCAATGAGGAGGCCTCTGCACTCTAGGAGGCCACTGGTAGTGGATTAGTATTTTTCCCTGGTGTAAGAAGGGACTTTGAGAGCCTATCCCACCTAGCCCAGGATTATGTGGTGGACTTTGTGGAGCCCCCATTGAGGGCCCTACCCTGCCTGGGGAGTGGAGGGTGGATGGGGTGGGGGGTAGGTTTGGGTGGGGCAGGAGGGGTGAGGATGAGGGGAGGGAGAGGGACAGGGAGAGGGGAAAGGGGGAGAGGGGGAGTGGGAGGGGAAAGAGGAAGAGAGGGAGAGAGGGAGGGGGAGGGGGGAGAGGGAGAGAGGGAGAGGAAGAGGGAGAGGAATTGACATGTGAAACAAGCTTGTTCCTAACTTGAACTAATAAATAAATAAATAAATAAATAAATAAATAAATAAATAAATAAATAGTCTACTAGTGAGAAGGGTGAAATACTGGGACTAAATGTGTTTGGGGGTCAATTGACAAGGGGTAAAGACAGCTTCATTATCAACTTGATTGTTGTTAGAAATGTCAAGAAAACACATTTCAGTTTCCATAAAGACTTCATTAAGGAGGGAAGTGGGTGACATCATCCCATAGGCAGGGTCCTTGGCTGAGTAACCAGGAGAAAGCAGATGTCCTCTATTCTTCCTACCTTCTTATTTTATTGGTCTCTCCCTGGCCTGTGTTTATCTATTTGGGGTGGGCTGGCTGGCTGGTTAGCCCATGGATCCATCTGTTTCGGCTTACCACCAGCACTGGTTTAAAGACATTAATCTGTAGAGCCCAGGCTGCTCTCAGCCCTGCTAACTTGTTACTTCAGCTTTTCTAGTAGCTTGGATTATCAACCTGGCTAGATTCTACATCGTAAAGGTTGCACCATCTTGTAATGTCACCACAATGGTGATCAAGTTTCCAGTACAGGGATCCTTAGGGGAACAACCCACAACAAACTAAGGCAGGTAGGGATGACTATGATATTTTGATATTTGGAGACAAAGGTCATGCTCATGACATTTAACTCCACTTGTTTAAGTAAAGTTTCAGGATAATCCCACCTTTAGTGAGTAGGAACATGTTGGGTACCCAAGGTTTCACAGGGCAGACTGGGTATAGCATCTCACAGATGCCAATACAAGGACTCAGGGAATTAAAGATGCCGTTCAACAGTTGTATTAAATGATCGAAAGTAGTTCAGATGATTCAAAGGTGTGGTGGCTCAGAGTGCTTAGTATTTTTTTTTTTTTTTGGTTTTTCAGAGACAGGGCTTCTCTGTGTAGCCTTGGAGCCTATCCTGGCATTTTCTCTGTGAGACCAGGCTCACAGAGATCTACCTGCCTCTGCCTCCCGAGTGCTGGGATTAAAGGCATGTTCCACTAACACCCTGCGAGTGCTTAGTATTTTATGCAACTAAATAATACACACTCTTGTCTCACCTGTGGTAATTTTTCTACTGGGCAAGTACAGGATTGTTTCCCCGCCAAACAAATTAACAAGAAACAGGATGGAGGTGATAGAAGGAAAGCAGAATACATAAGTTGGGTGCATAGGACCAAAGTCCCTTTGCTAGATCCCTGGGAATAGCAGGCATACAAACCCAGAAGGAACCAGTTACTAGCTAATGTACTACAGTCATTTGCAGGATACATGAGGGGGATGCAACCTCTACTTTTAATCAGGACTTTAGTGTAGTTCCAGTGACACATAGGTTCACAGTCTCAACAGCAAAACATATTGTGAAGGACAGAATAAAACAATCTAGGGTTTGATTCCATGGAGTACTTCAGAGAAAAGATAATTTCAGTTCCTTCTTTACAGTTCCCTTGAGAATTAGCCTAATCAGACTAAAGACTTCAGATGCGCTGGTCATTGTGTCTGGCTGCATCATGTAGGACTCTTAGAGCTGAACCATGTCTCTCTTAATAAAAATGATGAGCACTTAGCTGAATTTAAGAGGAGGCTTTCCTTACTCTTGCAAGGCCGTCATCATCACTAGAGCTGGGAATGTTTGCAGAGCCTTTTAGAGAAATGCCAGGTAAACTCTGAACCTATCCATTAGCCACACTGGAAGCTTAGTGGGTCCATGGGGAAGAGAGGTGGAGGTAGATGGCAAAATCAATGCTGAGAGGAGGGTACTGCTTCTAATGGTATTGATTTCTGTGTGTGTTTGTGTGTGTGTGTGTGTGTGTGTGTGTGTGTGTGTGTGTGTGTGTGTGTATACACATACAATTTTTTTTGAAGAAACTTCTTTTTTTCTTTATTGCTCATAGGTCCCATTGTTACTGGGGAAATGACGGTTTCCCAGTCTGATGTCATGAGTGGGTTACACCAAGAGCATAGACAAACATGTTCATGTCTAGATTCTTTTGTTTCCATCTTAGTTATTAATATTGGTTCTCATATCACACAGCCCACATGAAATATAAATGTGTATATGTGTTTTCTAGAATAATATAAGTTAAATAGGCTGTAGCAGAGTTTGAAATTTTTCAAAAATGGGCTAAGGGAGTCTGCACTGGTAGAGTAACAAAGGAGGATATTTGGAGGGTGCTGTTCCATCAGGGTTTAAGAGTGAAGGGACTAAGTCCAGCTTTGAGGTGAAAGGTCAAACTGGGTCTGGAGCAGGAAATGGAGGGTCAGGTCCAGATAGGTAAACAGGCAGACCAGCAGGCAGTTGAGTAGGCCATGTCAATAGTGGGTAATTACAACAAGCTGATGTTCTAGTGACAGGGAGTCCTCTGCTTGTTGGTCCTCAATGCACACTACAAGTATCAAATGATAGGTTAGTGTGAGGACATGTCATCACAGTATTAAGTGTCCATCACTTCATGGGGTCAAGTAGGGAATTACACCCATTCCTCAGTCTTGTGTGTCCTATAAGTTTGTGGGGTTTGTTTCTATGATATAGTTTTAATACACTTATGTGGCTGTACAGACTCTACTCAGCCTGATAAACTCTTTCTCTGAGGATTACATCATATGTTGGACAGGTGATGACAGGCAGATGAAGCATCTTGTGTGTCCACCCAGGACCTGCAGTCATCTATCTTCCTCCTTCAAAGGGAATCAAAAGCTGCTTGTTACATGGATTCTTCTAGGGCAAGGTACTGCCCAAAGAACCACGGTTATACAATATTGAGTAGCTTAGAACAGGGCACAGCCTGTTCTCAACTTCCCATTACATGAATTTAAAAACAAAATCAGAAGGAAACTCAAGGACAATTTTACTAGGGTTTGAGAGGGCAGAACGAACTGGTCAGATGAGCTGTAAAGCTGGAGGAGGAAGAGGCGGAGAAGAGAAAGAGAGAAAACCATACCTTAAGTATTTGAAATCAGCAAATGGCCTCGCAGCAGAAGAGCAGGAGAAGGAATGAAGAATCAGAATGAAGAGACACAAATATAAGTTCAGAAGACACCAATTCCATGCCCTGGGAGCAGCAGTCCTGGACAGCCCTGCCTCCCCCAGGTTTGCATATTGACTGTTTCTTTTGCATTCTGCCTTCATTAGAAGACACCTAGGTGGGAAAGGGTGTCCAGCATTCCCTTGCAGACTGGTCTGAGGGTGCTGTTTCAGGGAAGCGATTCCAGTCTTGTCCTGCCAACTGGCTTCTTTTCATAGACTAATCAGTATGTTAACTTTGACCCATATCCTCCCTTCTCTACTTTCCTGCTGTACCATGTATTCTCTTTTTGACATTCTTGCAGTAGTGAGCTTGAACTTTCAGCTTGAAACACTTCTTTGGCTTCCAAGTTTCTTTCCTCCTGCAATAGGTAGCACAGGCTAAGTCACAGCAATATATACTAAGCTTCTAATTTGTTAAGGATGGAACTTACCATCATTGTGTCTATTCCAAAAACAAATAATCAAATATCTCTGATTCTTTACTTTCTGGAGAAAACCATAGTACTTCAGGAACCATGCATAAATGAACATGAACAGGCATCCTGCTTATCAGGGAACACTGTCCTTTCTCAACAATGGAGACCATTGTACTCCCCTGTTTACCTTAAATTCCATATCAATGACCTTGGATAAAACTTCATAAATTCCAACTTCAGAAATGGGTCAAAGAAAAATAGTATTCAAAGAGTGAGACTCCCTCAAATTAAATGGTTAGGTCTTACACTATCAAATAACAGCTGTACTCATGATGGCCCTCCATTTCTCTAAGTATTGCTGCTTAGCTGGAACCAATGAATGGTTGGAGTGATTGGAATATAAATTTTTATTTCATTCAATCATCTTGAACTGAAATATGTATAACAATACTGGGTTCATACCATTCTTTTCCTTGCACCAGAGCCATTTTTATTTAATTTTTGTTTTTTGAAGTCAAAATGTAATTACATCATTTTCCCTTTCCTCAAACCCTTCCTGTGCACCACCTCCTTGTTCTCTCAAATTCACGATCTCTATTTTTATTGTTATTACACACACACACACACACACACACACACACACACACACACACACACACACATTGATGGGGAATATCCTTCTGTATATATATTTCTCTTGTTGGTGGATGAATAAAAGACTGTCTGGCAAATGAGTCAGGAAGATAGGCAGGACTATGATGAGGAGAATTCTGGGAAAAATAGTCAGAGGGAGTCCACCAAAAGAGTCACCATGTAGGCCACCAAAGGAGTAACAGGTCTGGACCCTTCTCTGATAAGATAAGACCATGTGGAAATACATATTTTAATAGAAATGGGTGAATAATTAAGACAGAGCTAGCCAATTAGAAGCCCAAACTATCAGCCAACAGTTTCATAAATAATACAACATCCGTGTGTTCATTTGGGAATGAAGGGACCTCGGGACCTGGAGGAACAAAGAAAACCATCTGCAACACACAGGTTAGGATTAGGGTTAAAATTACATATAGAATTAAAGAGGTGGTTCTCAAGTGAGGGTTGGACCACCATTTCACAGGGATTGCATATCAGATATCCTGCATATCATATTTACATTATGATTCATAACATAGCAAAATTATAGGTATAATTTAATAATTAAGAGAGAGCTAGCCAGTGAGAAGCCTAAGCCATCTGCCAAACAATTTATAAATAATATAAATCTCTATGTATTTATTTGGGGCAAAGCATCTGTGGGACCAGGCAGAACAGAAACTCCATCTACATTTATCTACACAAGCTCCATTCATTAGAAGAAGCCTCGGTGGGAAATACATATATGGGAACGATTGCACAATCCCAGTGTGTATGTGTCCCGTCTGTATGAATGGGCTTCTGAGAAATGATCACAGATTCAGAAGCATGTGTATGAAGCCTGCTCTTGGGCACAGGTTTAGTTTTGTTCAGGCCTCTATGCTCTAACCTTTGAACTGTGTCTGACATAAAGAAGACTCTCAACAATGACTATTAGATGATCTATGGACGAACTACTACATATAACTTTTCTTGGGTCTATGATCTCAAGAAAGATGCTTCCCAATATTCTGTAAATAGAATTTTAATATAATACCCTCATACATCTCGTTGTTTTATATTACTGGAAAATTTTGTTTCTGTCTCAATTTTAAAAAAAAAAAAATTGGTGGTATCAGCCTTCACATTTCTTTCTTTTCTTTTCATGGATAACAAGATATCTTCCTTAGTATTTTTATGTATCCTCTCTTACTCATCACCACCAAATAGTAACATCCTTAGTCCTTAGTACTATTTTACTTAATAGTAAGTAGAATCATACTATTTATATTATGTAACTATACTAAGTGTATTAATATACTAAGCAAATACTTAATACTATTTCATTGCATTGCAGTATCATTTACTTTCTACACCCCCAAGGACTATATAAATGGTGTGGATATAAAGATTTAGCTTTATCCTGCTCGTGGGAGGTACTCAATCAATACAGGTTAAAAGGAAGTACAGGCAGATCTGTACTGGAAGCCAACCCAGTCTACAGAGCAGGTTCCAGGACAGTCTCCAAAGATACACAGAGAAACCCTGTCTCAAAAAAACAAAAACAAGGAAAAAAGAAAAAAAGGAAATACAGAAAATGGACATAGTGGGATGGAAGAGATCCTTCAGTGGTTAAAAGCACCTGCTCTTCTCACAGGTAGCTGGAGGTTGGTTCCCAGCACCCATGTGGAATGGCTCACATCGGCCTGTAACTACAGTTCCAGGGGATCAGATTTCTCTTTTGGCAGCTGTGAACATTCACCCACAAGTGCACATGTGCATAAATAAAAATAAAGATGAGATAGATATAGCACAACTCAGAGAACGTAAGAACATAAGATCAGAAGTGTTGGAACTAATTGTGAGAAGGCTCACCAAGTATCAGTTTATCTAATGACAACTAGAATATGGCATGCCCTCACCTGTACAGAAGGAGGGTTTGAACCATCAGATTTCAAAAATTGCTTGCAAGTTTCCATTTGTGTATAGTAAAAACAAAAACAAGTAACATTATAATTATTATCATTATTATTTTGGTGCTTTTGAAATAAGGTCTCACTACACAGCCCTGGCTGGCCTCAAACTCACCATTTCCCTCCTCTGCCTCAGCTGCTGTGTGTACCTTCAATATCTGTCTTAAAAACTATTTTAAAACTATTTGTAAGAAGGATTTATAGGGACAGATGACACCCTCCCATTTTGGGTCTGTGGGGGCCACAGTCAACCAAGAGCCTGCCTGGTGCCAGGCAATCAGGTACCATCATACCAAGTACTGCCTGAGGTCTCTAGGCATGGGGGAGAGGAAAAGCAACAACTTCGTGCCACCCCTTATGGCTGGGATGGGCAGTACTCAACCAAGAGCCCTGGCACTGGGCAGTTGGGTACCATTGTGGAGAGAGAGTATGGGGTGGGGAGATAGAGGAGAGGGAGAGTTACAATGATTTGTGGGCTAGGGAGGGAGGTGGATCTGGAGAGGTGAGGGTGGTGAGAATCAGGCTGATGTGAGTGGCCAGCTAGCTACCCAAGTCCAGGGAGATATCTGGGCCTGGGCTATGACCAAGGGCCAGGTCCTGATTCAGGATCCAGAAACAGCTTAGAGGGCCTGCGTTGATGTTTGTGACTTTTGTCATCACTGAGGGTTGTGTAGTGGGCTGTGCAGGAGCCTGTGGTGGGGCCACATTGGTGTCTGAGGACCATGCTGCTTCAGGAGCCATACCAATCTGGGTGGCCTGCATGATCACCTGGGACCATGGTGACAACCTGGGCTGCTGCTGAGGACCATGTCTGGGTCTGTGGTCCTGATATAGCCAGGATCTGTGTTGATATCCCTGGCCCATGTTGCCACCAAAGGGCACATAGATGCCTGGAGTCTGGGTTTCAACCTATGGCTATGAGGGTGTCCGAGGGCCATACTGGCACCAGGGACCATCCTAATCTGAATAACCTGTGCTGTCATCTGGGGCCATGGCATCTTCTGAGCCAGGGCTGCTGTAGGGGTCTGTGTCTGGGTCCGCTGCCCTTCAGCCAGGGTCTGAGTGGTTGTCCAGGGTTCCTGTTGTCACCAAGGGTCATGTGGACAGCCAGCTTCTGGTCATCTACTTTGAACCATGTAGTATTGGAGAACCATGCTGATCTGGATGGCTGGTGCTGCCACCTGGAGCCATGGCGACTTCCAGGCACAGTGAGAGCCCATTACCTGTGGCGTGGCAGAAACCAATGACTCATAGCAATGAATACAAGTAAAGATGCATGAACTGAGGGGCAAACTGTGTGACTCTCCGGGACACAATACAGCTTCCATGACAAGATTCTTCTTTCTGTTTTTGATTTTATTTTAGTTTTGGTTCTTTGTTTTGTTTGGCTTTTGGGTTTTCTTTAAATTTGGTTTTCTTTTGGGGGAGGTGGCAAAGGCAGAAGGTAGATACAAGGGGACAGGGAGATAAATGAGATCCAAATTCATGATGTGAAATCTACAAAGAATCAATAAAAGTAATAAAAATAAAAAACAAAGAAAAAGGACTTACAGGTCTTTCATAGAAGGTAAAACTCTATAGTATAGCATCCTGGAAATCAGATTGACTTATGTACATAAGTTCTTAAGTATTGTATGTATTTATATTATTTATATAGCAGGATGAACTTTTAAATACACTATCCTATTTTTAAACTTCTATCTTGAAAACAAATATACTTCAAATTATTTAAACTTCCAGAAAGGGAAGCATGGTACTGCTCCCAAATCTAAGACTGTATTGTCTGAATTCTCAAATCTTATCAGAGAAGTTCCTTTGTGCCCTGCATATTAGCAAAACAAAGACAACTTTTCAAAAAGACAGAGATTTAGTATTTTATGGCCATAAAAGAGTCAAACATATCACATCCCCTTTCCCTAAGGCTCGGGGGTCAATAAAAAGGTTGTATTGGTTGGGGAGGACAACAAAACATTCTTTTGGACATGACAAGAACACTACAGTCACGAATTCACAGAAGCTATAACTGCCTGAGTCAGACCTGCACGATATCAAACCAGTTAACATTCCAGCGTAGAGTTCAGAGGGTGACCTGAGCCCCAAACCTGGCAAAGGAATTATTGATGGATGGCCTCTAGGGAAGGAAGTCAGTTTTCTTTAGGATGCTGATTCTCACTAGATCAACAACATTCCAGTGGAAGACCTATACCCATGAGTATATGGGTAGTCACTAAGTTATTTTAAAGAGAGAAAAAGAAAGAGGAAATTGGAAAGGGGTTGAGGATGAGGGAATGTGTACAGAAGTTAGGGGGGAGTGACAAAATGTATTTATACACATATATGAAATTCTTAAAGAATCAGCACAAATATAATGTATATGGAATATACATATATATGTATCATGCATATATATGCATATTAAGAGCCACAGAGATGAATTTGTAGGTATTGAGCATGCCTAACAATCTTGAACACCCAAGCACCCATATATTGTCAAAAAAAAAAAAAAAACAGGGAAAAAAGCCTGAAGTGGCAGCATACTATGATGACAGTACAGGGGAGGTGGAGACAAGAGGGTCTCTAGGATGTATATGGCCAGGCATTGTAGGTTCAGTGAGAAACTCTGTCTCAGAAAATGTAGTAGAGAAACAGTTTAGGAAGACACTGGACACTAATCTCTGCTCTCTGCACAGATAATTACATGATGTGTGTACACACATAAAGCACATTAAACTGATGATGTTTTAATTTTTCTTAGTCACAATTGCTTTAATTAATTCAGGATCCGTGAAGACTATACGCCACTAGGAATCTCAGAGTTGTGGAAAAAAGTGTTTTTCTTGGAAGAGCCCAAAATATATGCAAGGAAGAATAAAACACAATGGGTGGTTCTTTTTCACTTAAACAAGGAAGAGAACTATGCAGGGCTATGAGTTCACACGAGAAGGTGGCTCTTCTCTTAAACACACTATCAACATGTAAGGCAAATACTTAGCATACATCTTTCTTTTAATTTCTTAAAATTTCCATTAGATTACAAAGAATTAAGTCACATGATAACACTTTTTGAATGACATTTGTTTTGGCTGCTTCTTGCTCTCCCCATTGATAAACTGTTTTTCACTGAGATAAAGAAAAATAGGAAAATGAAGAAATATATGTGCTAAACTGGTGAAATTACCCAAGAGTAAAGTGCTAACTACATCTGTAAGGAAAATGGCTCACACTTAGAGGGGAGGAATTATGGTTAAGAGATGAGAATATTGTGGGGAGTTTCTTCCCTAATTAACCAGCCTGAGCTGGAAGCCAGAGAGTTCCAAGAATTCAAGGTGCACAAATATGATCCAGTTTGGTGGCTTGATCCTTTGTATGCAGCCAGACAGTAAAGAAAATAACATCTCATTTTTCATTAATAATATTTTTTCTCTTTGGCATGAGTTTTGTCTAAAGGTATACTTATTTTGACTATTATATTGGGAAAAAAGGAGAAAATATCCACAAAGCTCATGTTGATAACTAATTTAAATAAAAACTTTCAATGGCATTTTCAATTCTCTTTTGCCCAGTCAGAGACACAGAAACCAAAAAAAAAAAAAAAAAAAAAAGCAATTAATTAACTATATGTCTGTTGAGGATAAAGGGTTTCTGTGAGTTTTGTTTAGTTTTCTCCTTATTTTTGGCATCATTGCAATTTAATAGCTTTATCCTTGATTTTGAACATGGTTCCTTCCACATGCTAAACGTGTGTTACAAGACTGCTGCCCCCCAGGCCTTTGCATACTTTGTGTAAAGGTATGTTCTCTCCCACTCCTGCACACATGTAAACCCTTCACAGCTCTGTATAGGACACACAGACTCCTCACTTCAAAGACAAAGACAAGCAAAAGGATGAAGGGAAGAAAGTTGTCTGAAGCAACAGATTAGTGAGGCCCGTGGAGACCTGGTTGAGCAGATGCTAGAAAGGCTGATATATACAGCTAATTATTGGCAAGTGGGAATGTAACTCAATATTGCTAAATCCTTTCATTTTGCAAAAGGAATCATACATTTATGTGTTTTATGAATTAATCTCAAGGAACAAAATGCTGTCAATTAAATGGAGAAATAAGCTAGCATAATAACTTCCACCACCCCACACTCACATCTGTGGGCTGGTTTGATCATACCCTTATGGCTCTGGGTTTCACAAGGGTAAGGCAAAATAAGGTTTAGACTTCAAATTCTACTCTGCTTCTTGGCCAGAAAGGACCTGCTAAGTCTGTGTTGAAAGGTGTGATTAACATCAAGACAGAAATTGATTTAAACTGCCGCATCTAAGAGAATGTAGAGAACTTTGTCCCACCTCCTTATTTTAGAAAACCAGGTGCAGAAATTGAGATGGTCTCACTAATTTGTCCAACGTTCTAGGAAAAAGTAATGTCAGAACTGGCTGGACACAGCTCTGCATTCAGGGATCACACTGATCACCACCACCCAATGCCCTTAGAATTTAATTCCAGGCTTATGCAAGGAGAACACTTTTCAACAGGTTACACCAGGAGGATGAATACATGATAGTAATTTTTGTCTAGGTCTGCACAAAGTCTGTATAGCCTAGGTGGTGCTTGAGAGTTACTGTTGGCCAGGGCAGGGGTGGGGATACAGGTTCCAGGGACCTATCAGGCTGAATCTGTGCACATATGTGAGATCTGGAATAGGACTGGAAATTGGATATGGTGCAGATGAGCAAGAGTCAGGAGGACTCATGGGAGGGAAGCTGAGCATAGGATGTGGCCACTAGGCAAGGCCTGGGGTTTGATGTGGTGAGGGTAAATGGGATGGAGGAGGAACAGAGGGAAAGTGCAAGTAGCCTACTTGGTCCCACTGTGCCGGCTGGCTACCTGTTTTAAGGGTTTTGTTGTTGCTGTTGTTTGTCTTGTTTTGCTTTATCAAAGGATTCAAGAGCCTTTAAAGAGAACTCCATGCACACACTGACCCCTGACACCTGTGACATACAATGGAACTGCAGGTCATATCAGACAAGGCAACTCACACATTTTTAAATGGTAGAGATTTTCACTTATCAGAGAGAATGGTGGTAATCAGGGATTGGAGAGAGTAGAGGGTAGGGGAGAAAGAAATTGAACAACTGCCAGAAAGTTATGGGAAGTGGAATTTAGACTGTTTTTCTGTTGCAGAGTGGGTAACTTCTGCTTAAAATAGCATGTGGTGTCTTCCAAAATCACTATACCATTATACCGTATGAAATACTTACCACACAAAGGCATGTGAAAAGATGGAATTTCGGTTATCCTGGCTTGCTGATTGAATTCATGCACCAAGTTTCCACAATGTTCTTTCCAAAGCTGTACAAACAGAGTATGGAGAGATAGTGGATTGATGCTTTCTATGCAAGCATGAGGACCAGAGTTCAGTTCCCAGAGCTGATGTAAAAAATGCTTGGACAGTTATAGACCAACCAGAGATGCTGGCCAAAAGCCAAAGAATATTGTTTCTAAAGAATAACAACCAAGTCTAACCTCTGACCTTCACACAGGTGCACACATACACACACACACACCACACACACCACACACACACACACACACACACACACAGAGAGAGAGAGAGAGAGAGAGAGAGAGACACTCTCACACACACTCACTCTCCGACACATGTACATAGACATGTACTCTCACACTCTTGCACTCTCAGACACATATACACACATGCACACAAGTCTCACACACATGTACACACATACATACATATACACACACACAAAGTTGTGCAAAGATTATGTCTCAATAAAAATCAATAGCCACCATAATAGAGAGAAAAGCTGCAGTTTAAGGACAGATAGGCTGAATTCATAGAAACTACCCCATTGTCCACTAGAAACCACCTTAAATCAAAGGAAACAAATATTATCTCTATCTAAATGAGAATATAATATTTCCTAAACCTGGATTCTAATTGCTCCTTACAAATGGAAGAAATTTAGTTTATTGGTTATCTCAAAGGGCCCCCCGCAGAGAAGAGAATGCCCTATCTACACACAGGAGACACAAAAAAGGCTTGACACTAAGGATGGTTTACATGCTACTCCGCAGAAAATGTAGCTAATTCAAGTATGCCTTTATTGTGGCTTGCTAAAACCAATTTTCCCCAGAAAGTGTATGTTTTTATGGCCTCTGACCTAGCATTCAACTCAAGTTTTTTTTTTTCTTATCTCCCCATGAGTGGTTGCTAGTCCCAGGTTTAAAGAGCTTGTCTACTTTTGTCTTCTCTAGTTGCTCTGCTGATTAATTTCTCTCTTTTATGAAAAATTAAAATGTCATGTGAATGGCAAGCATGTCAAATCCTTCTAAAGTTAGGGATTTGTTTCAAATACTTTTTATAAACTATCAAACAGAATATGTAAACCAAGTACATGAGAGTACATGAATATGATAATAATTTATGCCATCAATATTCTGGTTTTGATACAGCTGGGCTGCATTTCCTGCCTATAAAATATTCCTGGTGGCATAAGATTTTCATAACCACTTTGACATTTTGCTGTATTACTCTCATAAAAAGAGAGTTGAACAGGGGAGGAAAAACTATGGGTCTTTTTGGAGGATTGCTTGATTCTGATTTCTAGCAAACTGGCAGAAAAGGTCAGATAGTGACTAGTTGGAAACAGACAGGGTTTGATCCAGAACCATGGGCAATGCCATGTAAAAAAGTGCTCTGATTGACAATTCCCGAGTCTACAGACTTCACCCTGATGATGGTAGACTCATAGAAAAACTGGTTTTCTTTTTTGTTTGTTTTTGATAAATTCCTGGTGGAGCAAACAAAATGTTTTATTCATTTGAGAGAAATTCCATGGGACCATTCAGGTTCTTTCTTTTTTTTTTTTAATGCAATTGTAAGCAAACGCATCAACTCAGGAAGCATCCAGTCCTGGGTCTAGGGTGCCAATTCTGAGACACAGACATACCTGGTCACCTGAGTAGCATTCTCTGCAAAACAAAAACAGAAACAAAAAGAAAACAAAAGAAAACAAAACAAAAAAACCAACTAGTGTTCACTGAGTCCTTGCCATGGACTCAGTGCTACTCAACAATGTCCATGTATTATTATATGTGTTACAAACACATCCGCTTGATTCTGTAAATCAGTTCCCTTTAACTCAACTCTTCAGTAGACTCACATGCCACATTCCAGTCTGAGAATGGAGGCATGAACTGATCAGAAAAAATAAAAATCCCTGCATGGTTTTGATTTCATCCTTGCCTCGTGGTCAGTAAACAGCTTCAGAAGATAAAGCTGGTGGTCAGAAATGGTCCCAACACTAAGATCATTTATCAGCACAATATTGACTCTGGGAATGGCCAAGGTTTGTTGAAAATCTAACAGAGTTTCCACACTGTGTTCTCCCTTCTCCAGTTCTCATTCCCACATCCCCTCTGGCTCTGATTTGAGGGGGATCTATGCAGGCTCTCAGCCACAGCTTACTGCTGACTGGTATTGAGTAGCCACCAAAGCCTCAGGACTTTCCTATGTGGTCTCCATTAAGTCTTACTTCTTTCTTATGTAAACAGCATTAATTATTAATTAATTGAATAATATAATTAATTATTTATTAAGAACATCCATCTAAATATTTGTTTTTGTTTTCATATCTTTGTGCTTCTCTAAGCCTTGGCCCAAGAAGCTTTTGTTTGCAGTGGGTGACAGTTAACGCAGAGGCTCATGGTGGGTAGAGTGCTAAGGATAAATGATTAATGAATGCTCAGCCTTAAGTGAGACATCACTGCCTCCCTCCTCTACTCAAGAAATGTCATGGAAGCATGGACAGAAAATACAAGAGGGTCAGTGAGATGTCTGGAGTCCACGATGGAGATCACATGGTAGAATGAAGAATTAACTCCTGGAAGGTGTTTTCTCATCTCATACTTACAACATGGTATTTACACATGCACATGTGTGTGTACATGAGCATATATGGGCATGCACACACACATACAAAATATATGAAAGTAGGGGAGGGAGAGAAGATATAATATATTATATATTCAGTACAAAACTATGAAAAAATAAATCAATTTTGAAAATGTAGTAAAAATATCCATTTAATTGTCTTTATCTTTGATCTGTAGTAAATGTGTATAGTCCTAAGAATAAGGGTGTTTTAGGCACTTTCTTGATTCTGAACAGCATGTATTTATTGAGAGAATATTGATAAGCATCTGCACTATTCATTTCGACAAGGATTGCTACCTAGGCTGTAATTTTTCTTGGTCTGAATCAAACTTAGAAGCAGAGCCAGTACTCTTATTGCAGAGCTCTAAGGAGCTATGGAGTGTGCTCGCAACTCACTTGCCTGTGGTGGAGATGGACCATTCAGACAGTCTTGCCAAAGACACACAGAGGGACAGAATAAATGTACTCATTGTAAGATGGAGAGAATGTGGTTTGAAGACCAGAGTTGAGAGCCTGGCTTTTGTGCTACTTTCGTGGGATGGCTGTGGCCTCTAATTGCTGCTCCCTGGAGTTTGTCTTTTCAGCTTTCATGCATATTTTCAAAGAATACCTTTGTGTGTTGATGGCTAGTGCTGGTTTGGGGCTTACAAATAAGTGCATGGAAAGAGGAAGCTTTCTTTTCTTCTCCTCCATTGCTGCTACCCTGAAGTGAGACCCAGTTGTCTGAATCTCTAGCCTCTGCCTGCCCACTTTCCTCACATGCCCAATTCTAGCTGGGCCAGGTTGCTGGGGGCTGGGTACATCAGACTTAGTGCAACTTCTGAAGGTTGTGTTACTTTTCCTGGGAAGATGTAAACAAACAAATGCAATCTATTCATCCCAGATAAGGTACCTACAGAGCAAAGAGAGGGGGATTCTGTGGGGGTCCCTGAAGGTGCCACAGGTAGCCCAGAAATAATCTGCAAACAGGTGAGAATGAAACCTAATTTCAGCCTTATTCAGAATATATCAAACTACAGGAATCTGATGCCAGGCAGTTTTATTGCCACCATATGTACACACAGACCAATTTAGAAAAGAGTTTTCTGGTATAATATAATCCCTGGTGCTCAAGGAGGCAAAATCGAAACTCAAAGTACACGTGATTTCTTCTACGAGGATAGGTTCTAGGGATAAGCTCCCATATTAGATTAAGAACCTAGGAAGGATCTGGCCTGGTCTTGGTCATATAGATAGCATAGAGGTCCTTTGGGCTGTTAACCATCTCTGGTCCTGGTTACAGGAGCTTGAGTATGGCCTGACCCTACAGATAAGCAGATCTGCAGGCTGTTAATCACCTCCAATTCCCAGCCATATGGATAGAAAAGCAGGCTATGCATCATTTCCTTTAAGAGGACAATCCTTCGTGCTTAACATTCCTGGCTTCTTTGGCTATCTGTGGACATAAAGACCTCATTATGAACAGGATTCTTGGTGCTAGTTAACTTGGTGAACCAAGGGGTTTGTTTCTGTTACAAGAATGTGGGTGACTGGAGACACTGGGAAAGCTCACTCCCATCACTGTATCTTAGTAGCTGACCCACTGGCCACTCTTCTGCCATCTTGAAACTGTAGTATTTCACTGCAGACCACATACAGCTGGAACAGGAACTGTAACTACTGTGAAGAGAGAGAAAGACAGAGAGACAGAGAGACAGAGAGAGAGAGAGAGAGAGAGAGAGAGAGAGAGAGAGAGAGAGCTAACCAGATAGTGGTGGTGACCCATGACTTTATTCCCAGCACTTGGGAGGCAGAGGCAGGCAGAACTCTGGGAGATCCAGACTAGCCTGGTCTACAGAGAAACTCTATCTTGAAAAACTGAGAGATAGATAGATAGATAGAGAGAGAGAGAGAGAGAGAGAGAGAGAGAGAGAGAGGGAGCTTCTTTCTGTTACCCAACTACTGAAACAACAGATACTCAGGCCTAGTAAAAAGTAACGCTGAGGCCCTGGCCCTGCCAGAGGAAGAACATGTCTTCCAGTTCTGACAATGTAAACAAACATGCATATTTCTGGCTTTAGTTTCATATTTTCTATGAAATTTTACCTGTGGCAGAAAAAAAAATCAGAAAGAAACCAGAATTCTTTGTCTCCAAGGTTTGGCCAAACCATTAATTAGTGTGTTTTCCTTTACCAATGTACCTCCTAGTCCCTTTCAAGAGACAACAGGTTGATGAATCAGAGGGTCCCCTCTTAAGAGCCTCAGAGAGGAGGTCAGAAGGCAAGCCTGTGGCTAGCCACTCTTTGTAATTAGCATGTAGGGTAGGTCCCAGTTTCTGGGACACTTTCCCTGGTCCTGTCACCCTTGGCTGTTTGCTGCCTATGAATATATACTGGAGAGGTGGTAAGGGAAATGTACTTGGGAATTTTGACCTAGAGTTATGTATGAAGACTACCAGACTGCTTCAGTTTTATGAACTTGAGAGTTCCTCCCAGCTTTTTCTGCCTTAGAACTTGGTGAAGGAAATATGGCTGAAATGCCTGTCATTTTGAAGACTCAGGCAACCCATTTGCTGAGTGGTTGTATGTTAAGTGACAGGAGAGCTCACTTTTTTTGGCACAGTATTCAGTTTGTTTTTTCTGTGTAGACTGGGTTGGCATTCAAGCTTAGATGTTTGTTTAATCTTCCCCTCCATATTTGAGGAGTGAAAGCTATTTGGATTCACCTTGAAGAATTTTGCAGTTGACAATTGACAGAAAATACAGTATCTCAGTGTTCTGGTTGGTCTAAACAAATATTTAGGAGCTGCCTTTATTATGGAATAGATAGCAAGTTTCTTGGAAAACTTGTCAGATTACATTGAATTTGAGTAAATTTTTGATAGATTGCTATTGTAACTTGTGTGGGAATGAAAAGCAGTAAATCTTGATATTTTGGTAATCCCCTACCCCCTATGGAGAATCCTTGATGACAAGCCCTTTCAGAATCTGAGAGTTCACTCTGAATTAATGTAACTCTTTTTGTGTGTTATTATTAGTGCTAATATGCTATTATAATAACTGTCTTGCTAGAGCCTGACCATTTGACTGTTGACACATAATAATCAAAACCTGAAACATACAGAATAAAGAAAGAATATTAAGAGAAGCTAAGGAAAAAATTCAAGTAACATATAAAGACAAACCTATCAGAATTACACCTGACTTCTCCATGGACACCCTGAAAACCAGAAGGTCCTGAATAGACATTCTAACAATACTAAGAGACTACAGATGCCAGCCCAGACTACTATACCCAGCAAAGCTTTCAGTCTCTATAAATGGAGAAAACATGACAAAGCCTTATTTAAAAAATATGTAACCACTAATCCAGCCCTACAGAAAATACTGGAAGGAAAACTCATGGAAATTGAATAATGTGCAACTGCACCATTCCTGGTTCAAGGAAGAAATAAAAAAAGAAATTAAACACACGCTAGAATTCAATGAGAATGAAGACACAACATACCCAAACTTAGTAGACAAATAGAAAGCAGTGCTAAGAGGAAAGTTTATAGCACTAAGTGCCCACATGAAGAAACTGGAGAATAGTCACACTAGATAATTGCCAGCACAACTGAAAGCTCTAGAACAAAAAGAAGCAAACTCATCCCAGAGGATTGGATGCCAGGAAATAATCAAATTGAGGGCTGAAATCTATAAAGTAGAAACTAGGAAAACAATACAAAGAACCAATGTAATGAGGAGTTGGTTCTTTGAGAAAATCAATAAGATAGACAAACCTTTATCCAAACAGCAGAGAGTGAACATGCAAATTAACAAAATCAGAAATGAAAAGGGGAACATAACAACAGACACTGAGGAAATCCAGAGAATCATCAGGTCATATTTTGAAAACCTGTATTCCTCAAAATTTATAAATCTAAAGGAAATGGACAATTTCCTGAGTGGATATCTCTTACCAAAATTAAATCAAGAACAAATAAGCAATATAAATAGACCTATAAACCTTAACGAAATAGAAGCAGTCATCAAAAGCCTTCCAACCAAATAAAGCCCAGGGCCAGATGGCTTCAGTAGAGAATCTACCAGAAATTCAAAGAAAAGCTAATACCAATTCTCCTCAAAGTGTTCCACATAATAAAAGCAGAAGGTTCATTGCCAAGCCACAAAAAGACACAACTAAGAAAGAGAACTACAGAACAGTATCCCTCATGAAAATTGATGCAAAAATACTCAACATAATACTGGCAAATCAAATTCAAGAAAACATTGGAAAAATCATCCCCCAATGATCAAGCAGCCTTCATACCAGAGATGCAGGGATGGTTTAACATACAAAAATCTATCAATGTAATTCACCATATAAAAACCGATAAAGAAAAACCACATGATCATCTCACTAGATACTGAAAAAGCCTTTGACAAAATCCAACATCCCTTCATGATAAAGGTCTTGGAGAGATCAGGAATAACAGGAACATACCTAAATATAATAAAAGCAATATACAGTAAACCAACAGCCAATATCAAACTAAATGGACAGAAACTCAAGGTGATTCCTCTAAAATCAGGAACAAGCCAAGGCTGTCCACTCTCTCCATACCTCTTCAATATTGTACTTGAAGTTCTAGATAGAGCAATTAGACAACAAAGGAGATCAAGGGAATACACATTGGAAAACAAGAAGTCAAACTTTCACTATTTGCAGATGATATGATAGTTTACATAAGTGACCCAAAAAACTCTACCAAGGAACTTCTACAGCTGATAAACACCTTCAGCCAAGTGGCAGGATATGAGATTAACTTTAAAAAAGTAGCCCTACTACACACACAGACACACAGACACACAGACACACAGACACACAGACACACAGACACAGATACACACACACACACACACACACACACACACACACACACACACACACAAATAAATGGGCTGAAAAAGAACTATTTGTAATAGCCAGAACTGGAAGCAGCCTAGATGCCCTCAACTGAAGAATGGATAGAGAAAATGTGGTACATTTACACAATGGAGTACTACTCAGCAGAAAAAAACAATGGAATCTTGAAATTTGCAGGAAAATGGATGGAACTAGAAGAAATCATTCTGAGCAAGGTAACCCAATCACAAAAAGACAAGCATGATATGTACTCACTCATATGTGGATTTTAGACATAGAGTAAGGATTACCAGCCTACAATCCACACTGCCAAAGAAGCTAATGAACAAGGAGGTCCCTAAGAGAGACATACATGGTCCCCTGGAGAAGGGGAGAGGTTCAAGATCTGCTGAGCAAATTGGAAGCACTGGAAGAGGGGGGAGGGAGCTAGGAGAATGAGAAGGGGAGAAGAAGAGGGATGCCGAGGACATGAGGCAACAGAAAGTATGAGTCGGGAAGAATACACGATAACAAGAATGGAGATATCATAATAGAGGGAGACATGTTTGGCTTACAGAGAAATCAGGCACTAGGGAAATGTCTGGAGACCTACAAAGATGACACCAGCTAACTATTTCAGCAACGGAAGAGAGGCTACCTTAAATGCCTTCCTCTGATAATGAGATTGATGACTAACTTATATGCCATATACCCAGCAGCTGGTGAAGTAGAAGCAGACACCCACAACAAATCACCGAACTGAACTGCAACCCAGATTCAGAGAATGACGAGTGAAGAGAACAGGGGTCCAACCAGGCTGGTGAAACACACAGAAACAGCTGACCTTAACATCGGGGAACTCTTGCTCCCCAGACTGATAGCTGGAATGCCAGCATGGGACTTATCCAGACGCCAGGAACATGGGTTTCTGTAAGGAAACCTTGGAAATCTACGGGACCTCCTGTAGAAGTTCAGTACTTATCCCTAGTATAGGTGTGGACTTTGGGAGCCCATTCCATATAGAGGAATACTCCCTGAGCCAAGACACACGGGGGTGGGCCTAAGCCCTATCCCAAAGGATACAATAGACTCTGATGACACCCTATGGAAGGCCTCACCATCCAGGTGGAGCAGAAAAGATATGTGACAGATAAGGTTTTAGTTGGGGGGTGGCTAGGGGAGGATGGGTGGGAGAAGGGAAATGGGATTGTCATGTAAAACATTCCTGTTTCTAATTCAAATAAAAAAATAAAAACACAATGACTATCAAAAAAAAAAAAAAGAAGAAGAAATCAGAGAAACATCACCCTTTACAATAGCCACAAACAACATAAAATATCTTAGGATAAGGCTAACCAAACAAGTGAAAGAACTGTATAGCAAGAACTTTGAGTCTTTAAAGAAAGAAATTAAAGAAAATATCAGAAAATGGAAGGATGTTCTATGCTCTTTTATAGGTAGGATCAACATAGTAAAAATGGCAATCTTGCCAAAAGCAATCTACAGATTCATTGCAATCCCCAGCAAAATATTTGCACAATTCTTCACAGACCATGAATGAACAATACTAAACTTTATATGGAAAAACAAAAATCCCAGGATAGCCAAAACAACCCTGTAAAATAAAGGAACTTCCCGAGGCATCACCATCCTGTCTTCAAGGTCTATAATAGAGCTACAGTCCTGTAAACACCTTGGTATTAGCACAAATTAGACAGGTAGACCAATGGAATTGAATTGAAACCCCGATATTAATGCACACACCTATGAACACCTGATTTTTGGCAAAGAAGCTAAAATTATACAATGGTAAAAAGAAAGCACCTTCAACAAATGGTGCTGGCATAACTGGATGCTGGCATGGGGGAGGGGAGAGGGAGCTAGAAGAATGTGAAGGGGAGAAGAGGAGGAGAGAGAAGGACATTAGAGAACAGGAAGATTTAGTCCTGGGAAGAATAGAGGAGAGCAAGAAAAGAGATTCCATAATACAGGGAACCGTCATAGGTTTAAAGAGAATTCTGGCACTAGGGAAATGTCCAGAGATCTACAAGTTTGACCCCTACTAACAATCTAAGCAATAGTTGAGATGCTACCTTAAATGCCCTTCTCTGATAATGTGTCTGATGACTATCGTATATGCCATCCTAGTGCCTTCATCCAGTAGCTGATGGAAGCAGAAGCAGACACTCACAGCTACTGAACTGAACTCTGGAATCCAGTTGCAGAGAGGGAGGAATGATGAACAAAGGGTTCAAGACCAGGCTGGAGAAACCCACAGAAACAGCTGACCTGAACAAAGGGTTGCTCATGGACCCCAGACTGATAGTTGAGAAACCAGAAAAGGACTGTTCTAGATGAACAAGGATGTCATTTTTAGAGGTCTGGGCAATCTATGGGGCCTCTGGTACTGGATCATTATTTATCCCTAGTACACGAATGGACTTTTGGAGCCCATTCCACATACAGGGATACTCTCTCAGCCTAGACACATGGGGGAGGATCTAGACATTGATCCAAATGATATGACAGACTCTGAAGATCCCCATGGAAGGCCTCACCCTCCCTGGGGAGCATATAGGGGTTGGTATAGGTGGTTCGGTTCAGGGGAGGAAAGGAGGGAGAGGGAACTGAGATTGACATGTAAAAGAAGCTTGTTTCAATAATATATATATATTATTGTAGAGAGAGGGAGAGAGAGAACAAAAATTACAGTTTTCCCTGTTGAATAAAGGTGCAAGTTTTTCTTTAGTTATAAAGCATAATTAGTTAATTGCCTATTAATATAGAGAATGGGGTCTCAAAATTATGGTAACATTATATGATAATCATATTTTTTTTCTTTTTTAAAATCAAGACTGCCCTGGAAACTCAGTACACAATCAATACGTTTTATTGTTCTTATAATTAATTTTCTGGTTCCTGGTTTCATGCCAGTTTTGTTGTTTTCCTTTTTATATCCCTCAATTTCATGCATGTCTGTGATTTATTGTGATCATATTGACTCACTAATTGTCTTCTTACCTTTCCCTATTCCTCTCTCCCTTCCCACTTTCATGTCCTCCTTGTGCATGTCTTCTGATGTAGTCACAGGCACTGTGCCTGCATGACTGCAATAGCATGTCCTGTCCAGACTACAGTTCCTCACAGCATTCCTCCCCTTCTTCCAGCCCTTACAGCACTTTGATGGGTTAATGTGTTTCTGCACTAACCATTGCCCATTGTAATGACACAGAGTGAAGACAGCACTCATCTATGGGTACAAATACTAAGAAAGCCTTTTGACTGTGTGCCCATTTAACAGAAAAATACCAGTAGCAGATTCTCTCTCCTAGGGCCTGTGATATCCCCAGGAATTGGCATTTGTACAAGTTTATAGTACTAGGCATAGATTCCATTCCACAGACCAGGCTGAAAATTCAATCAGAAAGCAGTTGTTAATCTTCCCAAGGAGTCATGATTATTGTAGCAGTAGATACTTCTTGTTGGTTCATCAGTATTATAGTATACAAGGCTCACACTGGGTAAGATCATGGATGGCTTTTCTTCCTCCAGAGCCTGCAAAGAACTTCCCAGAACTATAAATGCTCAGTATCAGGGAAGAGGCTTTCAGATCCATTTCAGCTTGATTTCTCTGTGTTTTGTTATTATATATAGGAAATGCACTTGCACATTAAAAGACAAGCCTGACAGCTGTACATCGTGGTTTATTTGTAGGACTCCTAACAATGGGAACAGAGGTTGTCCCTAAATCTTTTGCTGGCTCTTGAGAACCTATTGTTCATACTGGATTGCCTTGCTCAGCCTAAATACAAGGGGAGGTGCTTTGTCTTATCGAAACCTGATATGCCATGCTTTGTTGATACAGGTGGAAGGCCTACCCCTTTCTGAACAGAAAGAGAGGAGGTGTGGATTGAAAGGGAAGGGGGAGGGAATGGAAGTAGAGGAGACAGGGGACTACGGTTGGGGTGTAAAATAAATAATTTAGAAAAATAATCTACTGTGGTCACCAGTGCTGTTATTGAACTTTGTAAAAATTCTAGTCTTAAAAGTTCTGCTGTTTGCTGTGCTGTTGATCTACTATGCACAAAACCTAGGACTTAAAATTCTGCTTCAAAAATAAAAGCTGAATTCATATACATGTAACTTTCTTTTTGGCTCGATATGCCCCACGTATATAAGCCTCCAAATATGCGTATTTACTCCTGTAACCCATGAGTCTGGCTTGTCCAGGCTCATGTTCATATGTTCCTAATTAAGAGTGAAATGTTTAAGCACAGACAATTAGATTGTTTTGTTGATTGTTAAGCTTCTGCAAAATTTTAACCAGGGCATGGCTACTGAGTCTTTTGTCATCTGTAGTTTTGATTGTTCTCTAAAGAATTTACAGGCAAAATCATGAAAATTTACTCTAACAAGTACTATCATTTTGGTCAAATAAGCTGATCAGGTTTTAAAAATATTTTACTGTGTTTTCAGGTTCGGACATTATCCACAGGATCTAAACTTGAGAATGGACACTAGGTGAGCTCATCCTAAGAGCTATTGATTTGCATCTGTTGTTGCAATGAATAAAAAGAGGTTTTGCTGGCATCAAATCCTTGGCATCTGTCACTGACACTCTCCTATGCCCTTCTGTGGGATCAGATCACACCATCAGGACAGATCTCATCCTGGTAATGGGTGATGATGAAAATCAAACTCTCAGATAGCTAATCAGTGATGTCTTCAGAGGACGGTGTTCAGAGACAAGGGGGAGTTGTCAAAATGAAAGAGGACTCTGAATATGAGGCTAATGGTATAGCAAGATTCTGTTTCCAATCCAGTGACAAAAGTCTGCCAAAAGTAAAAGCTGAGGGCTGACAGAGGAATGTTTCTTATGCATGGCTACCGGACATCAATTGAACATTCTCTGAGTCTAGTTCTTACTTGTATTCTGTTTATGATATCTGTGTCAGGCTCTGTATATTCCAGTTGTTTTCATATTGAGTACAACATATCAACCAAAATCCCTTAAGAATTATGCATAAAAACAAGATGGTGGAATTGTAACTGCCCAGTGAGAGAATGGCTATTCTAAAAGAGACAGCTTCTCTCTCTCTCTCTCTCTCTCTCTCTCTCTCTCTCTCTCTCTCTCTCTCTCTCTCTCTCTCTCTCTCTCATCCATCAGACTGTTAAAAAATGGCCACCAAAGAACTAAATTACTCCAGAAACCCCAGGCTAGGGAAGGAAGAGTCTGAAGCCTTAGTGCCACCCAGAGGAGGAAATTACCTCCCAGGAAAGATTTGGAGCCATTCTATTGAGTCAAATTAACAAATACATATTTTATGCACCCCCTTCCCCCATCTATTCTATAATGGTTACAGAGCTGCAAGAGAAACAAAGAAAACCAGAAGTCATTTGTCCCTGATTTGTTCAAATTCAATAAATCTTTATCAAGCTACCTTCTAAGATTTTTTTTTCTTTCTTTCTTTCTTTCTTTCTTTCTTTCTTTCTTTCTTTCTTTTTTTTTTTTTTGAGACAGGGTTTCTCTGTGTAGCCTATCCTGACATTCGCTCTGGAGACCAGGCTGGCCTCGAACTCACAGAGATCTGCCTGCCTCTACCTAAAGTGCTGGGATTAAAGGTGCATGCCACCAATGCCCGGCTACTTTCTAAGATTTTAAGATTTGTTTAAATTTAAGTTTAAGATTTGTGTGTGTGTGTGTGTGTGTGTGTGTGTGTGTGTGTGTTGTGTGTGTCTGTGTGTCTGTGTGTCTGTGTTGTACGTGTTTTTGAGGGGGAGTATATGTGCATGTGAGTTTGTGAATGTGGATGCCTATGGAGCCAGAGGCATTGGAAATGTTGGAGCTTTAGTCCCAGGCAGTTGTGAGCAGCCTAATGTGGGTGCTGAGAACTGAACTTGCATCCTCTGTAAGAGCACCAAGTGACCTTAACCTCTGAGTTAAGATCATCTAAAGATGTTTCTAGTCCTCTAAATTTTAAGAACCAGCATGCTTATGTAGCCGAGAAGACCTTGTAACACTTGGTGTGTGTGTGTGTGTGTGTGTGTGCGCGCGCGCGCGCGCGCGCGTGTGTTCGTATATTTGAACTTATAATTCTCCTGGTACAGATTCCTGAATATTGGTATTGCATCACAGTCCCCAATCTAATGCATATACATTGAATGAACAACTTAATATTTGAAAGTAAACTACATAAGGAACCCAGTATTTCACAGATTTCTAAGTATGACCTTTATTCGTTCTAAGTTTGTAATTGCATACAGGTCACCCCAGAATATTAAAAAATAAAACAATCTTAAAAACTAATAGTCATGAATGTCTACACAAATAAAAATCACAGTGAGTCATATTGCCCAGCAACTAAATGATTTCATTAGGAAGCCAGGTGCAGTTGCTTCTCTCCCTGATGAGGAGAGGATAACAAACTATTTTTTAAATCTAATTTGCCTTGCATTCTCCACATGAAAGTCAGGGTAAGCACAATAAAGACCTGAATCATGGTTCTCTCCATTTCTGTTTGAACAGCCAACTGGTGTGCAAACAATCTTTAATTGTTCTCTCAATTTCCCAATAACATCAATGATCCTGTGTCACCTGCAATATGATAAAAGGGACCTGTGAGTCACAAACACTTACTGTGTATGGAGATGTCTGCCTCTCCCATTTTTTACCATAGATTCATGAAATCCATCAGCCCCTTGGAAAAGCTTGGGACCTCTCTAGGGAATTTGCTTTATAAATCTGGGGAATGAGCTTGTATTCTACACTCTCTACATGGGTATTTTATTATTAATATTGATTTGAAGAACCAATTCTCCCAAGAAAATGAGATTCTGCTGGAGCTGTTGGCTACAGTCTCCATTGTCCTGAAATGCTATGCTTGAACTTTTATGAATTGACCTGTGAAGCCTATAGTGTGATGCAAACTTTCAAGAGTTTGGGGAAAGTTAGAGGTAGATGTAAGGTGAGATTTGTGACACCTGCCACTATGATAAAACTCACAGGCAGAAGAATCAGAAAAGGGAAAATAGGACATGGTGTGGGGCATGCATAGGTCTCCCTTCTAAAGCAGAGCTCAGTTGCTGTGGCCAGTCTCTCCTACTATCAGGGAAGATGCATAATAGTGAGTGGACCTATTTGGATTTCAGAATCAGCACATACATTATTTGGGTGTGTTACTCTGGATACAGCTGCTTCTGGTTACCAAAGCTTACAGGGGCAATGACACTGGACCACTCCCTTCATGGAAAGGACAAAAGGAAACTCAACCTCTCCCCTGGCTTCTTTGGGCTCCTCATGGCCTTGAGTCACCAGGCTATCAAACAAATTACAGTGTTAAAAGGGGTAATTGATACACAGGGGGGATTTGATTACTACTCCACAGTGGAAGTAAGGAAGTTCTGAGTGCAGGAGATTCCTTACCATGTTTCTGAGTTTTGCCGTGCCCCATGGTAAAGTCACTGGGACACTATAACAATGCAATCCAGGCAAGATGATAAATGGTCCAGTCCCTTCAGGAATGAAGGTGGTGTATCACTCATCTGGGTTATATACCAAATTTTTTAAGTTCTTGCTGCAGATGAATGGAATACAGAATGGGTAATAGAAGAAGGTTATTAAAAATATTAGCCAAAACCATGTGACCAGTTACAGAAACAAGATTTATAATTGTCATGAGTATTTGTGTCTTATTGTATGAAGAACATATTTGTACACACACACACACACACACACACACACACACACACACACACACACACACACACACATATATATATATATATATATATATATATATATATGTAGCAGGTATCTATGTTTTCTTTCTGCTACTATTCCTCTTCACGTGACATAACATTGATTGAATTAATATCATTACCTAAGTGCTGTTAAATCTGTAGCATCATTGTTAGCTTATGAGATCTCAGTGAGTAAACATTCCTCAAGGGACTTCACCATCCCACTCCAAGAGAAGAATTATTTTTTGTTTGTTACACGGATATTAGGTAGACTTCTGTTCTTGTCATTGTGTTTATTTGGAAATTGAGCCTGGTATAAAGAGATGTTACTTGTTATCAAATTAATAAGGGATGAGCTTGTAGTTGTTGATCTTGATGGTCAACATTACTAGACGAAAAATCACCCAAGAAAGTGTTTTTTAGAGTATTTCATCATCATCATCATTTTGTGTGTGTGTGTGTGTGTGTGTGTGTGTGTGTGTGTATGCATGCACTGATGTATGCATGTTATTATGCAATTGATTGAGTACCACAAAGCATTGTGGAGTTCAGGTTGTTGGGATTAAACTCAAGCCATCAGGCTTGTACCCTTGTAGAGGGTCTGCTAAGCCCTCTACTAGGCTCTAAGTCATTTATGGATAATTTTTTTGCCAAGAAATTTGTATGTGAACCTGGGAATGAATATATATATATATATATATATATATATATATATGGTATACAGGCATATGACATAGGCAAACCAAATGTTCACTGAAAGTAATCATAAAGAAATATGCTTTAGCGCAGTGAGATGGCTTAGCAGGTAAATTGCGGCTAAGCCTGGCAATCTGAGTTTTATCCCTCAGACCCACATGGTAGAAGGAGAAAACTGACTTCTGCAAGTTGTCTTCTGATCTTTACATGTACTCACACATGCACATACAATAAGTGAAATGTAAAGAAATACTTGGTATATATAATTTTAATATTTATTAAAGATGAATGTAATTAGCAGTTACTTTTCCTGTTGCTGGGATGAAGTTCCATGACAAATGTAACTTAAGAGAGCAAGCATCATTCTGGTTCATACTTCCAGAGTACAGCCCACCCTGGCAGTGAGGTTAAGGCAGCAGAAGCTTGAAGTGTCTGGTCACATCATATGCACAGTCAGGCTGCCAAATTCAGCCTCTTTCTGTACTTGCACAGCCCAGGATCCCAATCAAACAATAGGACCTGCCACCATGAGAGAGTCTTCCCACTCAATTCACACAGTCATGCTAACCCCTACAGGCATGCCCAGACACCCTTCTAGATGATTCTAGATTCTGTCAAGTCAGTAACACTAGTTATTACACATACTATTGAGATATAAGTTCTTATTTATTTTACATAGAGAAATAAATCTTGGCTGAATACTTGATACTACAAAACATAAGGCAACTTCGTTTTTCATAGTTGATTGCTGTTTTGATTTTATAGTCAGCAAAGGTGATAACACAGGTCCTAGGGATTGAACTCAGGTTGCTAGACCTAGGAAAACAAATGTCTCTACACACAAAGCCATCTCACAAGCCCCATAAATGAACATTTATTTTTAATCACCATGTATTGAGACATCTAGAGACCTTTGCTGTTGACAGAGTTTTCATGACTTGCCCATTGAGTTATGCCACCCTTGGTTTAACAAGATATAACTGATTGTCTATGATGTATCTCTGGGTGTGGCTGTAAGATGTTTCCAGAGAGGATGGACTGAGGGGTGAAGATGTCCTTTGATGTCTGGGTGGTCTAGACACAATGGGGCTTAAGGGGGAAAGTGTGTAGCCACTTGCCTTCGCAGTTTCTGCCAGAGCAATGTGTCTGCTGCTGCTAGTGTGATCCTCTGCACATCACACTCCTGCTTCTTTAGCTTTTCAATGTGGACTCAATACTAGTTGACTCTCCAAGGAGCTTCCAGGCATTCATTGCTGTTTCAAAACTGCTGAGGTACTCAGCTTCTTGTATGAAGGAGCTAGAGGGTTATCCTGTATTAGACATAGACATTGTTGGGTTACAAATTCCTATTGTGAAAGCCAATCTAAAATGAAAAGCCCCTCTGTATGTACACATTCTATTGTTTATATTTTATTAAGTAACTGTCTAATACAGGGAAAGGATATAGGAAACATAGGAAGGGGAAAGAGAGGGGTCTGGGGTTTAATTAACCATATAAATGATAAGTCTCTGTACAGGTCTGCCTGAGGTATGGCATAACACAGGAGTGCGAGCAGTATCATCTCACTGTCTCTGCTTCTAAATGCCACTGCTGTGGAATAATATTTTAAGATTGTTACATCCTTTTATGCTATGGAATATTTGTTTAATGATGCAAAGATGAATTGCATTTTTTTTCATGCTGCATTTGTTTAACTCTGCTACTTTGCCTGCCTAAAACACCTGCTTTGTCTAATCAGAGCTAAATGGCCAACAGCTAGGCAGGAGAGAGAAATATGCAGGACTGGCATGCAGAGAGAATAAATAGGAGAAGAGAGTAGAGAGAGGATAGTAGGGGTCACTACCCAGCTCTATAGCCCACTGTGGAGTAAGAAGAAAAGAAAGGAATATAGAACAGAGAAAGGTAAAAGCCCAGAGACAAAAGACAGATGAGATGAGATAGAAGAAAAGCTGGCTAGAGATAAGCCAAGTAGGGATGGGCATTCATAAGTAAGAGTAAGAATTCCTGCATTTATCTGGGAGCTGGATGGTGGGCCCCAAAAGAGCAAAAAAAAAAAAAAAAAAAAAAAAACAAAACAAAACAAAAAAAAAACTGCATGCCACCCCTCTCTTGCATGAGCTGTTTTCAAGGAGTTAGCCCCTAAAATGATGTAGGATAGGATACTGTGTACTTCAGGTTTCTACCCCATCTGTTAGTGATGGCAGTAGGAATAAGGGCCTCTCAGTGACAGCTCAATCTGCAGATGTCTCAGAGCTGATTCTCATTGGCCTAACTGAACTCCCAAACCAATGCTTATCTCCCTGGTGATGGGATGTGCTTGCTAGCTATCCCTGTGTCAAGTACCAGGCAGAAGGGCCTAAATTGTGCCTGTTCTTATCAAACCACATTGCTTTCAGCTGGGAAGAGACAATTCAGTGAAGAGATTTGGAGTGCTAAATTTTCAATAAAAGGAAATATTCTTTCTTTGTTTGATAATTTCTTTTCTCTTCTTGCTCCTTATAATACTACCATTTCTCTGATACTTCAAATAGGGAATAAGTCAGAACACCTGGGAATGTCAGGTCATCGATTTTCTGCATCATAAAGGGACACTGTAAACATGTTAGCCTAAGATGACCAAGATGTAGACTTTCAACATCAACCAGCCAAACACAGGTTTGAAGTTTTTTTTTTTTTTTCCAAAGCAACAAAGAAGAGAGCAGTTGAAAGGCCCATCTTCGAAAGATCTTCACATACTATGTCACTCATGCAATCACTTTCATTTTTTCTAAGGCTCATGCTCTCTGAAAAAGTTCCCTAGCATCAAGGAACAAAATGGGCTTCGTACATTGCACATCTAAATTTGGTTTCTATATATGAAGTAAGGCTTATATCCCAGTCCAAAATCTCTGAGTCCTTTATAATGCATGCTGCTAGTCCACAGTGCAGTGTGTTCTATAGTTCTTTACAGACAACTGTGGTCCTCTCCATCAAAATCACCTTCCCAATGTGGTGATCTTGTATCATTTTAAAAAAGTAACTCACTGAGTCAATACATGCTATTCATATGCTGTAGGTGTGTGTCCTTCACTGGGGCACGGGAAGCCTGCACATATTCAACACCTCAAAGAGAAGTGACTCTCCCACAAGCTGCCACCAATTTCCAGTAGCTCCTCAGTTAGGGTGGGAGCCTTGAGAACCACCACACATCATGGGAGTTTTAATTGGTTTGATCTTCTGCAGATCTTGTGTAGGTAGCCATAGCTGCTGTGAGAGCATATGTGCAACAGCTGAGTCATTTGCAGATGATAGCAATTCACAGAACTCCTTCCTATATTCTGGCTCTGACATTATTTTGCTTATTTTATGCATATGGGTGTCTTAACTACATGCATTCCCATGTGTCATTTGCATGCCTGATGCCCGTGGAAGACAGACAAGGACTTTACATTCTTTCAAACTCTAGGGGTGGTGCATTTTGAATTAGACTATGGGTGCTAGGAATCAAATTTGTGTTTTCTGGAATATCAGGAGTACTTTTAACCACTGAGAAATCTCTAAAGACCCTCTCTTGCATTCTTTCTGCCACTTCTTCCACCACATTCCCTAAGCCCTATGGGTGGAGGGTTGACATAGATGTCACTTCTATGACACAATCACTTTCAGTATTTTGAACAGTATAAGTCTCTGCATTAACCATTAACTTACTGCATTTGGTTTCTCTGCCTGAGGCTAAAAACAACACAGAACTATGGGTAAGCATAAATATTTAGAAGGCAGTTTGACAATATGGTCATTTATCAAAACAATATCAGTAGTTTTCCCCTTGGGTCTATGACTTCCCTAGCTATGATTTTTTGACCTTTTTTTTCAGTATCAAGAATGAATCTCTCCTATGAAGTATACCAGGCATTCTTATAGGCCACCAACCAACTACCAAACCATGACAAGGAGATTTAAGATTAGTTTGAATGCTTGGCCTTAGCTCATGCTTGTCCAACTAGCTCTGATAACTTAACATGTTTCTCTTCATCTATGTTTTAATTTTAACATAGTAAGACTTATACAGTAAGAACAGTTATTCATTAAGAATTACATTGACTATATCCAATTAATTTGTATTTGGCAAATTCAGAAAAAAATACTCCACTATTAATCTTATTTTGGTGAGTCCAATTTTTAACCTAATTTACCTCCTATCATAACTACAAGTATAACTTTCTAGTCTTCAACTTCATCAAAGACCCAAGAAGGGTATAATACTACCTGAGTAAACAGAAGGTGCAGTCCAAGCCGTTTCCACTTCCAAAAACTATAGAAATGACAGAGACATCTGTCTTCCTGGACAGTTACCCAAGTTTCCTCTGCAATGATGGGGCATCCATCTTCAGCCTACAGGTCTAGAATATCTAGCAGGATTTTCTATGAAGGAGAAATTTTGAAGGACTGTCCCTCCTTGTCTTGGAAAAGTTCAGCAATCTTTTTCCTTTTTGCCCTCCTCATCAAGATTTTACAGCATACTGTAGGCAGACAAAGCAAGAAAACTCCACATGGAGATTTTTCAATGCCCATCATCCTTTCTGAAGTAAAGCCATATTTTGTAGATCTCAGAAGTGTTTGAAGAGTACCAATCTATCTAAAATATATTTGTTTAACATTGAGAACATACTTAATATGACTACAAGATTGATTATTATAAATGACTAACTACTAATCTGCATTTCTTAATTATACATTAAATTTTTAAATGAACTGTATAAGCATAATACACTAATCAATAATAGAAACATACATTAAGTATAACAAAAATAACTGAATTTGTTCCAATATTTCACATATGGTATGTGATTGCTGGAAAAAAAAGCTAGCATGTGGGAATTTGGGCACCAAATGTAGTGGGCCTTCTTTTGGGCCACCAAACAGTTTCCAAATTTTGAGAGACTTATTAGTTATGAATGGTTGGCTTTATTTTATGCTTGTCCCATTGGCTCTTATTGCTTAACCTGTTTCTCTTTATCTACATTTTGCCTCAAGGATTTTTATCTTTCTTTCCTTCTTATATCTTACTTCACCACTTCTCATGTCTGTCTGTCTAGCAATTGCCTGGCTTCTTGTCCTGGGTTTTTTCCTCTCTTTCTCCCTGTTCTCTTCTCTTTCTCTTTTTTTCTTCCATTTATTCTCTCTACCCACCAACTCCACCTATGCATCTCCTGCCTAGCTATTGGCCATTCAGCTTTTTATTAGACCATCAGGTATCTTAGGCAGGCAAGGTGAAACAAATACAAAACTTCTTTACATAATCAAACAAATGAAGCATAAACAAATGCAACTCATCTTTGCCTAGTTAATATAATATTCCACAACAATAGGGCATCCCTCAAATCCAGTCAAAAGAGGATGTGGTTGCCATATAACCGGTCTTGCCACTATCACACCAGTGGGCACAATGTGCAGCAGGTATATATCTCAGTGGCAAACTTTGCATGCCATGTGTTTTCTTGTGGCAACATTGAAACCACAGAGATGAGAACTCACTCAAACCAGAAATTTAGCTTGCCTAAGGGCTGCATTGAGCTAGTCCTCAAATTCATGCTTTTATGTTCCAGCAACTTACCCCCCTCCATCCTTCTTTCCATTCTTTCCCTTATTTCCTTACTTTCTTCCTTCTTCTTTTCCTGTCTTATTCCTATACTCCATTTCTTTCTTTATGCGTTGTGAACTCCATAAGAATCTTCAAAATGTCAGCATTTCGCTCATTTCTGAGACTAAAATGGTAAGGAAAATAATTCCAATTAGTAGATGACCGGATAATCTGGAAAGGAATTTTCTAGTTCAGTGGTTCTAAACCTTTTTAATGCAGTTCTTTAGTGCAGTTCTTCGTGTTGTAGTGACCCCCAGCCAAAAACACTATTTTTGTTGCTATTTCATAAGTGTAATTTTGCTACTGTTATGAATTGTACTGTAAATCACTGATATGCAGGATATCTGCTATGTAATCCTGTGAAAGGATCATTCAACCCCTTACAGGATTGTGACCCACAGTTGATTACTGCTAAACCCTGGGGCTCTGAGTGAGATCTTATTAGACTTCAGATCTTGAACCATGTCCTGAGTGTCCATTCCAAGTGATAGCAATAATAATTCTTTGGTTGCTTTGGAAGTTTTGACACAGTTTTATACTAGGGAATTTGATACTATTATAAACTTTCATAGTGTAAGAGAGAAGATAAATAGGACATGATGGAAACATTGATCCCAAACAGAAAAGATCAATACCATTATTGCTTAAAAACATAGGACTGACTCATGGTCTCACAGTGTGGCCTCAACTTATTTAAATATTTGAATAGTCTTGACAAAAAGAGGAATACAAGCAAGTGGGAAGAAGGTGACACGGAGTGGACCATTAAAATAATAAGGAAATCAAGGCCATACTGTATCAGTAAGTCTGCCACAGAGTGAGTTTAATAGGATGGGAATCTACCACTTCCAAATTTACACTGTGGGCATCTTGTCAGATTTAACATGATTCTAGTCTAAAAGACACTATTTTTTTCATTTAATATGCTATCTACATACTAAAGATCTAGTGGCCATGAATGGTTTAGGACCCTGTGAGGCAGACACCAGAGATTCCACCCTTACTACAGGAAATTTTAGGGCTTCTCAAAGAGTTGGTTTGGGCTGTGTGCCTTTTTTCATCTTACACACATCTTGATTTTATTTATTTTTGTTGTTGTTGTTTTGTTTTTGAAAAGATGTCTCACTGCATAGCCCTGGAATTCTGTAAGTAGACCAGGCTGCCCTTGAATTTACAGATCATCCTGTTTTTTGCCTTACTAGTACTGGCATTCAAGGTGTATGCCACCACAAAGTCACGTTGCTCTTAGAAGCATAGCTTCTCATGGTAAAGATCATGTGTGGATTGTGTTTAAAATCAATTTGTCTACGAGGATCTCTCCATGATAAACAAGGGAGTTTCATCTTGAAATTGAAGAACTCTTGGGGCAGTGATTTCCAAAGGTTTTATTTTGACTGGCAAACCACCCTCCACTAGAAATATTGGCACATTAGCTTCTTAATGGCTAATTAAGCTTCTACTGAGATCAATTGCAAGTAAGAGGCAACAGGGAACAACTTAAAAATCTGAAAATGGCTTCACTTTTGCATTGGACTCTGCCCCAAAAGAAAGGAAAATCTAGAAAGATTTCTAGATAAGAAGAAATAAAATAAGCACATTGAATCATGAAGGGAGCCATGGCGAGAGTAACAGCAACCACAACTGAACATGGAACTTGCTGCCTCTAGAAATAACTTCATCATCACAGGGTCTGGAAACACACCCAGGATCGCTTCTTTAGAACACATGTGTAGACACCCCCAAGGCACACCAGCCGTTTTGTCAGTTAAACATTTCTTATGTAATTTGACACTATATCTTTTTCAGACATCTCAGACTCTCACTGGCAGCATGTCAACTGTCACAGAATCATCAGACTTATATTTAATACCTTCCAGTTTGCTCCTCCCTTCTCTCTTTTTTGGGATTTTGATGGGAAAGTCAGGAAGTTCTAGTTTTCACTTCTCAAGCGTTCCATCAAACTCAGAATTTGTGCTTTTCTGAGTAAATGCCTTTGAGCAGTGGTACTCTTTAATCCTTTGTGGTTAGCTTTTGTCTCCTGAGAAAAGGTCAGACTCAGGCAAGACAGATGGTGGTCACAGAGTAGGCCAGTAGGATAGGTGGAGGACAGCCACACATCTGTTTATTTCCCACAATAATTCTACATCCTAGCTGTTTTCTGTGTAGTTAAGCCTGTCTTTCCTTTTTATCCTCATAACCCCAGTTTAAAACATACCCCCAAAGAAGCATTATACAGAAGCTCTCCACCCTAGTATCCACAGGTGGAACATCAACAGTCAGGTGGCCAGTACACAGGCTTTTATACAAGCAGGTTTCTTGGATTTACTCAACAGATACTAAAACCAGTGTGAACCTAACTAAACCCTGTACTTTCACTTGCTTCTAATTCCAGGATTTGGATGTGACACAGCTCAGCACTGTATGACTAATTCCTCAGTAGCCTCACTGTTGGCGACCCTTCTGATAATGTGAGTTATGACTACAACAGTTGTCCACGCAATTCTTCAAGGGCTCAAAGTAAATTTATAGAGGTCACTTACTCATCGTGTGTGTGCCTGTACACGTGTTTGAAATACTCATCTTGAAAGTCTCCAAGATGAGAATAAGTGAGGCATTCTCAGGTTTCAAAAGGTCATCAGGACCTTAAGAACACACGCTCTCCAACTACCAGATTTCTAGTGTCCTATTGTAGACCACCAGAGTATTACTTCACAGTCTCTAGCCTTTGTTCTTCTCTAAGTGAAGGCTCCCTTAACTAAATTTCTCTCTGGCCTAAGAATAAACAACTTGAAATTTCCCTGACTTGAGAGGGTTCTTTCTGTGGGCTGGCTCTCCATCGTCTTTGGTTTGCTGGTGTGCTGGTTGGTTTTTTGTCAACTTGCCACAAACTAGGGTCATCTGGGAAGAAGAACCTCAGTTGAGGAATCACTTCCATCAAATTGACCTGTAGGCAAGGTCATGGGGAATTTTATTGATTGATGTGGGAGGACTTAATGCAATGTGGGTAGGGCTGTTCCTGGGTAGATTGCTTTAAGTTTTATGAGAGAACAGATTGAGCAAGCTGCAGAGAGAAAGCCAGTAAGAAGTATGGCTGCTGCTTCAGTTTCTTCTTCCAGGTTCTTCCTGCCTTGACTTCTTGCCCTGACTTCTTGATGAAGTATAAACTGCAAGCACAAATAAACCCTTTCTTTCTTCATGGCGTTTGTCACAGCAATAGAAATCTATAAGGACAGATGGATTACCAAATGGAATATTTTAATATTTTAAATATTTCAGAACATTTTTAATATTTTATTAAATTTGTGTGTGTGTGTGTGTGTGTGTGTGTGTGTGTATGTGTGTGTGTATGCACGTGCACATTCATGTGTATGTGTGTATGTGTGTTGCACTTACATGCCATGGTGTATGTTGAGATGTCAGGGGATGACTTTCAGGAGTTACTTCTCTCTTTCCACCATGTAGGTTTCTGGAGGATTGAGCTCAGGTTGTAAGATATAGCAGCAAGTACCTTTATCTACTGAGCCATCTCCAGTCTCCCAGTATATCTTTTTGTGCTCTTCCCCCCCCCAACAACTTATCACATGTTCACTAGGGTCTTTTATTATTGGCAACTAAAATGATTAGGGTTCAATAACAAAACCAGCCCTGTACATCTTGTTTTAGGCTGAAGAAAATGTAGTAGAAGTCCATCAGGTGGAACTTATGGATGGTTTGTAACTGTCCTGAGCACAGAGGCTCTAAGGCAGCCCCAGACACCAAGAATGAGTTCATATCATTTCTAGTGCAGAGAAATCCAGGCTCAAATCCTGGTTTTCTGCCTCTCAGGATCCAAAACAATGGAATCAAAAGGAAATCCTAGCTCTCTGGATTTAGGCAATATTACTGCCACCTTCAGCCCAACTAAGCAGGCCAGAGAGAGACTCCCTCTTCTATGGAGTCAGGAAGTTTTTTCTTAAAGAAAAGGCAAGTATTAAAGTTTTATGTTTCTGTCTTCAATTTAATGTTCTACTTGGCAACAGCATTCTTAACCATTTATTTTGTTCAGCCAATTCCTTGAAGACACTGAATTAAAGAAGCATGCACTCAATGCCAAGGGATTAAAGGGTGCTTGTTAATCCTGCTGACTATTCACTTATTGATCTATGCAGTGAAATTAGTTTTCTCCAGAAAGCCACTAAAGATAAAATTATTTTCTAAAAAAATAGAAATACTAAAGTTCTCACTCTTTAAAAAGCTTTTCAGTACTGGGCATTTAATCCCAGCACTCAGGAGGCAGAGGCAGGTGGATCTCTGTGAGTTTGAGGCCAGCCTGGTCTCCAGAATGAGTGTCAGGATAGGCTGCAAAGCTATGGTCTCGAAAAACCAAAAAAAAAAAAATGTTTTTCAGCTTTATATTTTTAATAAAAATAATAGGAAGGGAAAATTTCTTCTACTGACTTTTCTTAGTACTTGATGAAATACAGTTTGAAAACCAGAGATAGACAGAGAGAGAGAGAGAGAGAGAGAGAGAGAGAGAGAGAGAGAGAGCATCATACTCTTATAATATGACATAACAATTTTCTCCCTAGTATCACCCATGGTTTCCAGCTACCACAAGGCTGAAGATGTGCCTTACCTCCTCATGCAACATTGCTGTCCAGCAGATAGTGAGCTGTGCTGAGTTAAACCCATCTGGAAGCTGGTCTACAAGAAAACACTTGCATTTTTCCGAAGAAGGACCTGTCAGGGATCAGGAATATTATCCCACTCGCTCACTGTGCACAAGCCAAACTCTCATTAAAGTAAACATCTTAGCATCTATTCCCTCCAATTCCTCTCTGTCAGCTGGAGACTTCATTACTTACATGTAATTTGTGGGAATATCAGTGCTTACTTTTTAAAGCAACTGATTATCACTGTTTTAATAAGTAATCATGCTTAACATCAACACAGGCATGAAGTGTATATACTATTTGCTCTCCTATTTACTCTCAGAATGAAAATGGTAAAATGCTAGATATAATTCATTGTCCTGTTTTTGTTTTTTTTATCCTGAAGGTTGAAATTGGCAGGAATTTAGGTGGATCTCTCTCTCTCCGTGTGTGTGTGTGTGTGTGTGTGTGTGTGTGTGTGTGTGTGTGTGTGTGTGTGTGTGTGTGTGTGTCTGTAGACCAGAGACAACCCTGGGCATCATTCCTCAGGTGCTATCCACCTTGATTTTGACTTTGAAGAACTGTGTCTCAGTGACCTGAACATCATCAAGTAGGCTTGTCTAGCTGCCCAGAGGAACCAAGGGTCCACCTGCCTCTGCCTCCTCAGTACTGGGATTACATGCTGAAACTATCAGATCTTGACTGTTTTAAGTGTGGGTTTTGGGGATTGAATTCAGGTCCTCATCTGTATAAAGCAGGCACTGTACTGACTGTGACATGTTCCCAGTCCTGCATCTACTATTGAGTGAGCTCTGAAGAGACTGCCATAGGAAGATAGTAACAGCTACTGTCTGAAGAGTTGCCCACCTCTAATCCTCCCATCTCCTTGGTTGAAAATTGTGGGGCACATTTCATGGTGCTGTTTCCAGTGAAAGACATCATTATACCACAGCCTATCAAAACTTCAGACCTATGAGTTCTGCTGCTTCCTGACTTTAGTACATTCAAAAGCTATGGATCATAAAACAAAATGTGTCTGTCTTGGAAGTAGGAGGATGCTTTTATTAAGAGATGATAAAATAAGTGGCATAATTTATCTCAAACCTCAAGTATCATCAGCAAAATAGCACATGCAATTGACATATCTATTAGAAATGAGATTGATAGAAACCATTAGACCTGCAGTTCTAAGGAAGAAATTCAAAAGAGGAGGCCCTTAGTCACCCGTCCTTTTCTGGACCCAGGACAGAAGGCTCTGGGGCTCCTTTCTTCATTCCTAGTATTTTAAGACCATCCATGACTTCCCCTGTTATAAGCCTCACCATTTCTCTTACTTGTTTCTCTTGTTTTCTGTCTTGTTCTGCCACTTCTCCTCAGACATAGATTCATTTTCTAATTTCCATGAAACTAGAATCTAGCACCAGCTAAATATTCTCTGGATGCCTAGAGCTCTTTGGAAAAGAGATGTTACAGAAACATAATGAATAAATAAAAGACTGGCACACACCCTCAGGCCCTTGCATTGCTGATGAAGTTAGCAGTTTTCTAGGATTTGAATAAGTATTCTACTGAACACTGGAGTGGAGCAAACTTCATTAGAGGAAGAGAGCTCACTTTGGGGTAGTCCACTACAGTAAGGTTATAACCACATTTCTTATACTTAATTATTATTTTGCTTTTGCTAAGATATATGCATCCAATTTTAGGTCCAATGCTTTTATCTTTAATGTATTCAAATGCCTTTTATATGAGTTTCTCTTTCTGTACTGCAGTGAAAATGTATCTTTGTGTTAGCACAACGCATGCATACTTATGGAGCCTCTGTGCTTATGTAATTATATTTGAGTTAATGGTGAAATCCTCTAGAGACATTTGAATGACTTTAAACAAATAGAATATTGTCGGCATGCTTCTGGGAAGTGGGGGGAGACACAGTGGGCTGCTGAGCATAGACCATGGTCCTATTATGGGGAAGAGTGCAGCTTTCTGAATCCTTGTCACCAATTCCACTTCATCACATACCAAACATGGAAAGAGTAGGAAGAACCCCTATCCTTTGAAGTCACACACAGTGTATTTATTACTCAACAAAGGGCAGTAACCTCTTGGGAAACTATGGATGCTTTTCTCTACTGGTGCTAATGGGCAGAGCCATTGGGGAAATGGCATAAATTGGACTTGGTGCAATGCTGAAGCAAACAAAGTTCTTTTCAGAGAAGAGGGCATCCTTACACCAGGCTCTTTCTGAATGGCTAATGGCATTGTGTGGCAATTGCTCACCGACATGGATATAACAGTGTGGAGAACAGCTCGAAAGGATTTATAGACACACCCATTCAGACAGATTATTATTAGTTTTTTGGAATGAGTCAGGCTCAGTCTCCCATGCTATATGGATAATGAATTTCATTGGCTTCATTGTCATTCTGATGAGGTTTTTGGATATGTGTCCTTTTAAAAAATATATTGGCCAATATAGCATTGAGAAGTTACTTTGAACAAGTAATATGCCATTGAATGCACTTACATTGATACCTTTGCATTTATCTCTAGAAGAGATTCCAATGTATACAACCTATGTGCAGGTAATGTAAACACAATTTGACATTAGGCTGCAAACAAAAGTTCATCAAACAATGACCTATGACCTGACAGTGTTGAAACAGAAAATAGTCAGCATGATTCTCTCTTTATTGGGAGCTTGAACTGAGAAACAGAGAGGTGGGCAGTTAGTAGGAGTGTGGCTTTGTTTAACAGAGGATCCCTACCAGGTTAGACCATGATAAGTTGTGCTTGGGAGGGAGAATTGCCAGCCTAAAACCATGAATAACATGAGCTATAAGGTAAGCAAATAGTTGAAGAAGGAATGTAGCTCACCTTCCTTCCTTCCTTCTTTCCTTCCTTCCTTCCTCCCTCCTTCCCTTCCTTCTTCCTTTCCCTTTCCATCTCAGGATGAAGAATCTTCTTCTTCTCCTTCTTCTTTCTTCCTTCTTCCTTCTTCTTCTTCTTCTTCTTCTTCTTCTTCTTCTTCTTCTTCTTCTTCTTCTTCTTCTTCTTCTTCTTCTTCCTCCTCTCCTCCCCTCCTCCTCCTCCTCCTCCTCCTCCTCCTCCTCCTCCTCCCCCTCCTCCTTCTTCTTCTTCTTCTTCTTCTTCTTCTTCTTCTTCTTCTTCTTCTTCTTCTTCTTCTTTGATTACTATATGCCCAGTGACAGACATACAGTGCTGCACAAGACAGATAGGGCTGTGGACACTATGTTGAGTTACATCACTTAATCACAAGTGATTGACTTGTATCAGGCCTTGTTCTAACATTGGTCTCTTGAGTTATGGAATAATAAAAATTAAGGCATTTCGAAAGTGTTATGATTTGAGGGTACTACACACAAAATATCATGCAGAATTAATTTGGACATCAGTGAGAAAGCTTTGATAAGCTGTAAACCTACATCTGTATCAAACCCAGCTCACTCCTCATGCAAGCTTGTAAGCATGTGACTTTTTCAGAATAGAGAATACTATCATCATGTTTCCCTGTGTCCTGATAGATCTTAACTTGACCTATACTATACCAAGTAGGCATACCATCCAGGGCCACAACTCAAAAACATTAGAAAAAGAATCCACATTTGGTTTATATACTAAGTTATTGTAAATACACTTAAGTATCTGAAGGAGTGTGCTCTGAAGTATTTGTTGAATTCACAGATGAATAATGAAGTCAGAGAAGTGAGCAAAGGCTAGACCAGACAGTCTCTGACCACCTAGTCATTGCTGTGAGGAGACACCATGACCAGGGCAACTCTTACAAAGAAAACATTTAATTGAGGGGGCTTGCTTACAGTTCAGAGGTACAGTCCATCCTGGCAGGGAGCATGGTGGCATGCAGGTAGGCATGATGCTGCAGAGACAGCCAAGTATCCTACATCTTGCAGATAACATGAGTCAACTGACTATCACACCAAGGTAAGCTTGAGAAAAAGACCTCAAAGCCCACCCACCCCATGACACACTTCCAACAGAAGGCATGGCCCAGATCAAAAGTGTGCCCTACAGCCTCATGTCTGGATAAAGGTGTGTGTCATCCAGCCTCCTTCAACAAGGCCACACCTCCTAACAGTGCCACTCCTGTGAGTTTATGGGGGCCAAATACATTCAAACTACCACATCTTCCTTACTCATAACTTATTTGTATGTCATAATCTCATTTTAAATCTTAGATGTAATGTCAATTTTCCTCTAACCCCTGAACTCTATAAATCTGTATTCCTTAACATGGGGCTGTCTCCTTCCTGATGCTGACACTGGCAGAAACCAAGGAAGTCAGCTTACTCTCTCTGGACAACAATTTAAGGCTTCAGAAAAAAATGGACTGCTACAAGGTATGACTGTGGATCAATACATGGAAGTGGGGCAGGCATGAGGGCTTACATTTTCCCTACATAGATTATTAATACAGTGTCAAAATTAGGTTTTGACCACACCAAAATTCATTAGCTGAGAATAGAGTTCAGTCAACAAAGCTCTTGAAATCTAGGAAAACCCCTAGATGTTTCTAATTCTATCCAGTAATTACTGCCTGTTAAACTGGGCTGTATGCATGGAGAAATAAAAATGAGTTTTAGCAAAACTGAACATAGGAGGCAAGATCCAGAATCCATTGTGTTGTGTGGTCATCTGTTCACTTAGTCTCAAGTTTTTCCATATTTTGTAAATATGTTATGTCCTAGGTAATGACATTGGTGCTGCAAAATAAAGGATTAAACAAAGGGACTTATGGTGAGAAATTATATTGGAAGAATGGGGTCTGGAGTTCAGTGGAAAAAAATTGCCTACTATGTGCAAGACCCTGAGTTTTATCCCACCACCACAAGACAAATATCAAAACAAAGTAAGAGAAATGTACTTGAGATGAGCAGAGGCATGTAATGAATAAAGACAGAAATACTCTCAGGTATTTGTGATACATGCTATAATGAACAAAACTGCTTCTCTAAAGGACTATAAACTTGATCAGAAGTTGGAAAGAAGCATGGAGGAAACTGCTTCAGAAGGACTCAAGTGATAAAACTTGGAGGTAACACACTACAGTGTGGAGAATGGCCCAGAATGGTTTGTCTTGGTTCATTCATCAAACAGGAAGTTCATCTGCTAAGTAGAGAATGGGTGGGGAGTCAAAAGTGAAAGCAAGATGACCATCTAAAGATCACTGTGGTTATTCCAGTAAGAAGCTGGCTTCAGAATTCTGGAAAGAGAGTGGTGACCAGATGAGGATGCAGCTTTGCAGACAGTTGGTTGGAAGTTGGGAGTATATGACAGGTCAGAGTCATATAGGGATTACTTCTAGGTTTTTGCCTTGAGATAATTGTGTTGTTAACTGAACACACACTAACCTCAGTCATCTTGATCCAAAAGGTATCAATCTCAGATGTGTAAAACTGTGAGATCTGGGGGTGATCTGGCTTTGCTGACTAGCTGTGCCACAACTTTGTCCTACGTGAAACTTTCCAAGCTTCCTGTTTAATCTCCTGGAGACATATAATCAAGGTAGGCCTTGAACTCATCCAGGATGACTTGAGTTCCTGATCTTCCTATCTCCACCTCCATACTACGAGGATTAGAGGCATTCACTACCATGCCCAGCTAAGCTTTGCAAACTCTCTGTGGTTCAGCTTAGTTTGTGTTTGTGATTGATATCATACTTTCTTAGTCTTTCCTTAAAAACATCTCTCAGCTTTTTGGACTGCCCAGGACCATCATGTCCTGTCACTGGTTTCTCTGTTGTGTGCTTCATCTAAGCTTCTCTCCCTCAGTTACCCCCTGTTGAGGTCATCTTGCTCTATGCCTACATGTTGGTGCTGGCCTTCATCATTTCCATTTGTACAGTGCTAGAAGAAGCTAGTAGGAGAGAAGTGTTACTAATGTTGGGATCAAACACCAAATTCAGCAATGTACAAAGCAAGAGCTTGAGATTCTGATGATGCAGAAATTTTAAACAACTTATTTTGGAAGACAGACCTTTCAAGAATCAGGAAGACATTTTCCTAGGGTGAAGGATGGACTGCCATTTCCCAGTTTCACCTCTCTCAGAAATGGATCAGCAATAAAAATTTTGAATCTCTATGTGACCATTTGTGTCCCTAAGAACTAGAGCTTAATGGGAAGCATTGTGCACAGCAGGCCCTTAACAAATACCTCGAGAATTAGTTTGAAGTATTTATGAAAATTGTAGTACCTCTTTGCATAGCAAGTGAATGAAGAACTGAGCTATTTGAACAAGAAAAGACACATCATTAGCACTATGAGGACAAACTTTATCTTCTTTTCTGTAATTATAATTTTCATAAAGCCTTAAACCAACATTATTTAATATTATAGACTTAGATTCCTCATGATGGATTGTTCATCTGAATAATGTATACTAATTTAACTCTCACCAAGAACAAATGGTAATTAAGCAAGTTTTCATCATTCTTTATCCCTTTGCAATCTGGTCAGTATGACTGACAGTTGATTGCATTACTGTAGCTAGGGCTCCACTTACTGGAATTTTGCCTGAGTGTTCACAATGGTTAACTTATTGTACCTTGTCTAAGACAACTAGACCATTTCCTGGAAGTCAAGTAGGGGTTGGGACAGAATTGGAAACTGAAGATGTTGGGTTCAAAATGCAAAAGACTTTCTTATGATACTACCAAGAGTGAAAAAATGATAGGCAACAGCCTTGCCTAAATAGGAGAATCTTTTATTGCTGCAAAGACTGTAGAGTTAAAATTAGACTGATTGTCAACCTGTGGGGATTGGTTGAGTCACGTGGAATCTGAACACAATGGAATCGGGATCTTTCGTCCTATGTTTAGCTCCACTCAAACTCATTCTTTTTTATTTCTCCATGCATACAGCCCAGTTTAACAAGCAGCAATTACTGGGCAAATTAGACACATCTAGGGTTTTTCCTAGATTTCAAGAGCTTTGTCCACTAAACTTTATTTTCAGCTAATGAATTTTGGTGTGGCCAAAGCATGATTTTGAAACTGAATTATTGATTAGTCTATGCAGGAAAAATTAAGCCTTCATGCCTGTCCACCCCCTCTATGTATTGATCCACAATCATATTTGTAGAAGTCCCAGACTTTTCCTGAAGCCCTAAATTATTCACAAAACCTTTCAAGAGAATAAGAGATTATTCTGGAGCCAAATGTGGGTGGCTATGGACCAGTATCACAAATTCAGGTTTCCCTATTCTAATGTGGTAAAAATGTCATGAAGTTTTTGAAGTGACATAATAAAGAAGATTATGAATCAAATATATCTGAAATCTATGGGTAAGAATTTCAGGTAGATGGTTACCTCAAAGCAGGAAAACTTCTGCTGTAGCTTTGACGTTGGTGGAAGCTAGTGTTCTATATATATTCTTATTTTTATCCAGGGATTTTACCTGATAGTCACAAGAATGTGAGATCATGCACAGAAATATGCAATAATGGATACTTATTATATAGTAATAAGTTCCATCAGAAACTTCACAAATCCTTGATAGGTTTTTCATAGTTTCCCTCCAAAAACAATACCACATGCCATAATTAACACAACTATTGAAAGACTACTCAAAAATGTTAAACATTAAATTTATTTATTAAGAAGAAGAACATATTCTAGCCCGACATGCAAATGCCCATAAATCCAGTACTCTGGAAACTGAGGCTGGGAGTAATAGCCTACTCCATGTAGTTAAGTCTGAAACAGCAATTTAAAAAGATTTTTGTGATCTATAGTGAAAAGAGAAAGTCCCATTCCATGTGTCTTGGCTATACTGTGTTTTCAGCTTTATGTTATGTGGAAAAGACCGCACATATCAGGGGAAGCTGTGATTGCTCTGAATTCTATTACAGAGCCATCAGATCAAATCCAATGGATGGTACAAAGACTCATATAGCGCATACTTGAGACGAACTCTTTTGAAAGAGATAAGCATTCCCTGCTACATGAAGAACATCCTTTTGATTTAGGAAGTGTATTTTATGAACTGCTTTTCTATTATAAGGCATTCGTCCTTTACAGTAAAGTAAGCTAAGATTTAAAAGTGAAGGCAGAATTAAAATTATGAAGTACAGGAAACATGAAAGCCATGTTAACATTGCCAGTATATAATTTGGTCTTCATGAAAGCTTAAAATTGGATAATATGCAATGTTTATTTATATTTCAATTCAAAATATATTTTTAATTTTGTTCTTGGGAATTTCATATGCATACACAATAAAATATGGTGATATAAACCTCTCATTTCCTCTCTCAAGTTCTAACTCTTCAACATATCACTTCACAACTTCATTTCTTTTTCTTTTTTACTAACTTGCCTTCATACAATTCTGCCCATATGTGCTTGAAAGACCCCCGAAGAGGTACTTTCGTAGAAGGAGACCCGTACCCAGGAATCAGTGAGACCACGAACTTGGATGCAAATAGCAAGAGGCTTTATTGGATACACGGGTACCCGGGGCGTCTTAGCTTCTGTGAGGCCAAGCGCGCCGAGCCAAGGGAGAGGGGTCCTTATATAGCAAAAACTGCAAGCGAGAATCAGGGATTCTATTGGATAATTCAAATGAGGCGCAGTACAGAGCTATTCCCATTGGTCAATGTAAATGAGGCGCTACTCAGGGTTATTCAAATGAAGCGAAATACAGAGTCATTTCTATTGGATGGTTCAAATGAGGCATAGAGCCATTCCAGACCAGCATATTCTCAAGGTCTGGTGTCTGGTACAACAGACTCAATTCCCCCCTCCGCGTCCAGATGGCTGACCTTGGGGGCAGGGGCCTTGGGACCGAGTGTTCCCCATCGGGCGGGGGCGCCGGGGCGGGGCCCCGGTCCGGCCCATCTGGTGCTTGCCCTCGGGCCAGCCCACCTGGTGCTCGCCCCTTGGGCCGCCTCGCGGGCTCCTCGCTCGGCCCCAGCCCGGGGTAGGCCAGCTTTGGAGGGAACCGGCGGCCGGACGTGCGGCGGCGGGGGAAGTGGAGGCCGGCAGGGGTGGGAATCGGGGAGGCGCAGGAGCGGAGGCGCGCACCAGCCGCTGACTGGAGGAGGAGGCAAACTTGAGAAAGAAAGGGCTAAGGGGCAGGGGTCTTTCATGCTTGGGGTTATGTCTATGAACTGGAGCATGGAATCCTATCAATGGCTACATCCTCAAGAAAGAGTGATTCTTCCCTGAAAGTATTACATTTCAATAACTCCCATGTAAGGGTTATGATCTAGATATCATTCTCCTTGTCTATGTCGGCGGCATTTTGTCTGGCATGATCGTGATCTTATACAGTTCAACTCAGGCTGGTGAAACCCACAGAAACAGCTGACCTGAACAAAGGGGAGCTCTTGGTCCCCAGACTGATAGCTAGGAAACCAACATGGGACTGATCCAGAACCCATGAATGTGGGTGTCAGTGAGGAGGCCTCAGAAATCCATTGGGTCTCTTGAAGTAGATCAGTACTTATTCCCAAGCATAGGAATGGACTTTGGGAGCCCGTTCCACATAGAGCCTAAACACACTGGGGAGGGCCTAGGCCTTGTCCCAAAGGAGATGACAGAAATTGAAGACCCCCCATGGAAGGCCTCACCATCCCTGGGGAGCAGAAAGGGTATGGGATAGGTAGAATGTCTGGGGGGGGGTAGGGGATGGAGGGGGAACTGGGATTGATGTGTAAAGCAATCTTGTTTCTAATTTAAATTAAAAATGGAGAAAAAAGTAAAGAGTGATGAAAGGAGGTTAAAAAAAAAGAAAAAAGAAAAATCTAAATAGTGGGGTATGGCTTGCTGTTGTATTCCCAATACTGGGAAGGCAGAGGAGCCAGATCCTCTGAACTTGAAAAACAGCCAGCCCTGATTTCTTGGTGAGTCCCAGGTCAATGAGAGACCCTGACTCAAAATAAGGTGATGCTGATAACTCTTGAGCAAGGATGCTGAAAGCTGACATGAACCTCCCCCAAACTGTACACACTTGCACACTCATCCATATGCACACACACACACACACATACATACACACACACACACACACACACACACACACACACACACGTACGCACGCACGCACGCACACAGGCACGCATGCACTCACACGCACACACACACACACATGCACACATGCATACACATTTACATGTACACTCACAGTTGTTTTCATGTATTTTAGAAGGGCTATGTGAATGTAGATATGCTAACAAAAAGATGCTTCTCGAAAGATCTGATCATTGAACAAAACAGAAATAAATCTGTGATCAGGTATTTCTAAGTCTCAGGAACTAGAATCCCCATGTCTTCTTTATAATGTAATACAAGAATGTAATATCATGGTTATCCATCCATGAGCAAAGTTGGTGGGAATGAGCTTGAGTATTAAAGTCCCTAAAGTCACCTCACTGAAGTCTAAATGTAATCTGCCTTTCCAAAACCAAAATGGACTGAGGCTTGGTCACCATTGTCTAAAAGCCAAGAAACATGTTTCAGATGTCAGTGCAGCCTGAGTGATTCTTTCACAGTCTTAATCTGCATTAGCCATCCTCTCAATTAATGGCCTTCAATGTCGTACAAATAAAATTTTACAAATCTATCTCTTTATTTGGTTGAATCTGGCCCTGTGTGTGTGTGTGTGTGTGTGTGTGTGTGTGTGTGTGTGTGTTGTGTGTGTGTGTGTGTGAGTGAGTGTGTGGTCAGTGAGCCAGAGGGATCCTCCCATCTCTGTCTTCCCAGCCTTAGGATTAGCAACACACAGCACCATACTATTTTTATAGGGATGTTAGGGCTTGAACTCAGGTCTTCATGTTGGTACAGAAAGCTCCTCCCTGAGGTACACTACCCCAAGTCCTGTGCCCTGGATTTTTCTCCTTCAGTCAAACCACACAGCTCATTTTCTGCTCTCCTTTTCAGCCCTTCTCCCAAAGAACCCTTACCTTTGTTGGTGTCTCTGCCTTGTACATTGTTGACCCCAACCCACTCAGTTACATTTGCTCTTGGTAAAGGTTTCCTTGCCCTTTGATATCCTTATGCCTTTGTTTATTTGTACTCTCTGGACCTGGTAGATGCTCTCCACAGCTGTCAGTGCTACACATCAGTGTCTCTACTGATTGGTGATTGTTTTCTTCCATGTTGGTTTAATGAACATATCAAAGGCCCGTGCTCTCTGTACTCAATGAATATTTATCAAATACACAAATGGGAGGAAATACCTTGTCCATTCTCTTTTTGGAAAAAATATTGAAGCTGAGTGTGCCTGCTGTTCTTTCCTCTGAGTGTGTGTATTTCCTCCTAGCAATGGTAGAATTGTAGACAAGACAAACACACCCAGCCTCCCAAAGTCTTCCCAAACCAAAATATAGATGGAAGCAAAAGTCATATTTTCTTCCTCAGAATGCAAGCAGCTGTGAACGGAAACAAAGTAAGATGATGAGAGAGAAGGTAAGCATTATGATTAAATTATGGGGATTTCTAAGAATCTGTCAATCAGACTGGTGGAGGAGGAACTGAACAAAAGGAATGAGGACATAATAGAACCCTGTGTTCTGCTGAGAAAAAGGAGAGGAAAAGTGCCAGTGCCAGAGCACTGCTGTGGGTGTTCTGGAGTTGGACCAAATATATCACAGCTGTTTCATTTTAGAGGACCATCTTTCTGGACTTGATCATTACTTTTGCACTGATGGAAGCAGTGTCAAGAGTTTGTAAGGCACAACAGTGAATGTGAGATTTGGAGCCTGATGCATATGGGCTCTGGGTCACCATTTCCTTGTTCTTTCATCCTCAGACAAGTTACTTATATATGTTTTCTTCTTCCACCAAATGGGAATAATGAAAACACCTACCTTATTGTACTATTGCAGAAAGCCAGTGAGATGATTCAGGAAAGTGCTGGCTTACTACCCAACCCAGCAAGTGCCGGATGAGTATCAGCTGGCATTATGTCTAGTAGTAGTTGGTGGTTGTCTCTCTAATCTGGATGCTTTGCTTGCCGGTAGCTGAATCTATGTAGGTGCTAGAGCAGCTGCTAGGAATCTTGTGCATTGATATATTGTCCTAACAGTACTAATTCTCTGAGGGGGGGTTTAGGGACCATGCCTCTAGAGAATAAATCATTGTCTGGACACTATCACCCTTTCCCTTTACTTCCTCGGGATGTCTAAGCTGTTCTCCTCCTCCTAGTCTGTTGAGAAAGAGACTGAGAGAGGTGTATCAGGAGAGCATCATAGACTACTGACATTGGCATACTGAGGATTACCTGAATATTCCCATGTATGTTTGCAAGGGAATATTCAGACAAAGGGTATTGACATTGTCTAGCACAATTAAGACTAAAAGCAATATTCAAACAAGCAACAGGAGTCTACTGGAAGATTTCCAACCAATACATATTCCCAAGGCAACCCAAACCTATGAAATGTGACTTTTCAAAGAGTAGGAGCAGCCCAGGTGAAATGCAGCCCCTCCTGGAATGATGATAATTGTTAAGAGTCCAAAATTACTGGTATGAAACACAGCTGGCAGCTCCATAAAGGGAATAGGGCTCAGAGGGTTGTGTTCTCTTTTGCCTAAAGTAGTGCAGCTAACTAGTTAGAGGGGCAAGTGGCCACTAACACAAGCATTGTACTAGAAGATCCACAGCTATCTCTCTATAATAGATTTTTTTCTATTTTGTGTGTTTGTGGGGGGTGTGTGTGTGTGTGTGTGTGTGTGTGTGTGTGTGTGTGTGTGTGTGTGTGTGTGGTGTTTTTGTTGTATGCATTGCTTGGAATGGAGGCCAGGACCTCAGGTTTGTCAGATAGATAGCCTAGCACTGAACTAACCCCCAGTCCTTCTGCAAGGACTTGTCAATCTCCCATTACTGATAATCAATGGGCATTTCTTCAAGGTAAAGTCAACCATCATTCACTCCTAGCACATACACTAGAATAGCCTGTGAATATATTATTTTGTCTTTCATTTAGAAAGGTAAAGACCCACACAGTATTTCATTGCAATTGTGAGCCTAAAATAAGAAACAAAGCAAAAAGGCTAAATATCACTTTTGCCTGGTTACTTAGATATCAGGCAATTATCACATGATTACTCAGATTGGTAATGAAATTAAGATAAAGTTTCATCAAAATAGCATATGTAATTTTGCAGCCAAAACAGAACTGGTATAAATATGAGCAGATGTGTCTTCCTCTCTTTGATTTATAAATACAGAAACATTGTTCCCATTCTGGGAAAAAATCATTCTTTACTCTGAATGTTGGAAGAATGTGGCTCAGAGCCCTGGAGGTGACAGCTACAGTAGGAAGTCACAGCCAGGAGGATTCTGTACTTGCTGTGGCTTCCAGGCAGATGGGGTCTTCACCTGGGGGACCCACTGTGCTTCTGCAGCAGCTGTATACACTGGAAGGTTGAGATAACATGGTAAAAATACATGTCAAGAAGAACACACAAACTTTCTTAGGCAGGTATCATACTGGTCTTTCTTTCCTAGAACAAAAAGAAAAGCATTCTGGTTGAAGAGCCGCATCAGTGGGTAAGTACAGTGCAAGTGTGAGTACCTAAGTGTGAATTCCCAGAACCCATCCACAGCAGGCACAGGAGACATAATCACAGCCATTCCACAATGATATGGAGGCAAAGAAGAAAATCTCAGGAAGTGTGCTGACCAGCTAGAAAGGTGCACACAGAACTGAGCAAGTGATCTTTGCCTCAAACAAGCTAGAAAATGAGGACAGACAACTGTTGTCATCTGCCATCTACATGTGCAAGCATACACTCACAAATTCACCACACACACACACACACACACACACACACACACACACACACACACACACACACACACACAACATACACACACACCACACATATACACACATCACACATACACATTCACACACATACATACACTACACACATATACACACATCACACACACACACATCACACATAACACATACACCACATACACACATATACACCACACACACCATATACACACAGCACACACGTACACACACATGCAACACACACACACACACACACACACACACCATACACAGACAAAAATTTATTTAACTGAAGAAAAAGCCATTCTGTGTTTTGAATATAAAATCCCAGCTGTCTCCTGCCTCCAACTCTGTTGCACATAAAGGCAGCTTTGTACAGGACGACTCGCCATAAGTGTTCTTTGCTTAGGAGTGTTAACTGGCTTCTGCTATAAGCCCCTTTCTTCACCAGGGTCTCAGGAGGAAGCTGGTCAAAGAAAGGCTGTAAAGACCTTCCAGGAGCAGTCAGGCAGAACCTGCCACTCTGAGAAGTGAACCTGGAGTCTTCTGTCATTTGCAAGAGCCCCTGGTGACACTTCCCTTAGCTCCCCTGCAGGATGTGGGTGTTATGATGGGGCTGGCTGATAAAGATGTAAGCTCAGAGCAGAGAACCCACTGCAGGCTCACCTTCATCCATCCCCATCCCCACTGAGCCTCCTTCAACTCCCTATTGAACATAAATTTGGCAGGAGACCAGAGCAGCTGAGTCATCCTTGGGGAGTTTTTCTCACCACATCCATTAGTGGAAAAATACCCAGGACTCTAGGCAGTCCCAAACACCTCAGTGGAGGACTAGAGTGCTAGGGTGGCAGGTACTGCTTCTGTGTTTCCATACTTCAAATAAATGAGTGTACTTTCATTGGCTGTGAGTAAAGTTAAGGGGACATAAGTCATGGTAGTTTGACATTAGGCTGCAGAGAATTAGCATAGGAGCCTGGAATTCACCTTCATCTTGCCGAGGAACCATTTTTCATCTCCCAGGCCACCCATCCCTGTCCCTGCTCCTGCAGGTAAGTGAGATTCAAGAGAGAATGCATTTTGAGAGAGACCTAAGCCCTAAGGTCTCCAGAGATCATGACAGACACACATATGCAAGCATGAGTGCTGGTCCCTCAATTGTGTAGGGAGTTCTGGAATCCTCTGAGCTCATGCTCTGGTACTCAGATTTAAATCTCTTGTCTATGGCCTGATGTCTAGTCTCCCTCCTCCCCAAACAACTGTGCCTTGAAAAGTTCTACGTGAATGTCACACAGATTTTACTTAAAAAGTGGAGAAATCCCTCACTCCCAACCTATTGCTGATTCATCCTTCATACAGTCAGCAGATGTTGTATCCCCTTTTAGCGGCTTCAGCCAAAAGCTCTATTCTCCTTTCTCAGTGCCTCATCTCTCTGTCCCTTTCCCTCCACCACACAGATGTCTTTGCTCTGCCTGAAAGCCGACATCACAACTTTGTTTCTTCCCCAGGGCCTTTGCAATAACTGCTCCCTAAGCCTAGAACACTCCTTATCTCTTCAGTTTCTCATATCTTTGTTTAAATGTCACCTTCTCAGGAGAGCATTTCTTGGCTACCCTATCTTATATCAACTCATCATCCACCACTCCTCTTTCTCTAAGTCTTGAAGAAATGTTCATTTGTCATTTATCACCTCTTTCTAAATAAATTTTATTTAAGTATTTTTTATTTTATGTGCATGAATATTTTGACTGCATGCATATGTTGGGCATCACTTGTGTGCAGTACCTGTGGAGACCAGAAGAGGGAAGGTATTGGAACTCGTGGAACTAGAACTGCCATGTGGATTGCCAGCTGCTATGTAGATTCTGTGAACCAATAACCCGGATCCTCTACAAGAGCAGTGAGTGCCTTTCACTGAGCCACCTCTTCAGCCCTGCTATAATCTCTTTATTTCCTCATTTTTATAGCCTCTGTGCCTGCTCACTAAGATTAAAACTGAATGAGGTTAGCAGAATGTCTTTCTATTGTGCTTTGGTACCTAGAATAGTAAGCACATTAGGAACACAACTATTATTCACTGACAAAAGTTTTTAAATTCTCTGGAAGCAAACCGCAAAATGTTATGCATCTATACAAGGTATTCGAGCTCCTCTGATACCGGATCCATTGCAATCTGCCTACTTAGCTGTCAATGTATTATCTGCCTTTGCTTCCTAGTTTTAGACACATTTAGACTCAAAAGAATTCAAATCAAATAAGTATTCATTATACCACTCTGTGATTGATCTTCAAAGACATGGGAAAGAAAGCATCAATGTTACAAGAGAAACAATTGTTATATCCATGTTCTAATATATTGCCAGAATGCTTTTCTGGTGATGTGTCTTTATCTGTGGATTCATGGATACTAGGGAGTTCTAACAGGTTTTATTTTTGGCAGGAGTGCTCCTAAGTGAGAAACTGTGTGTATAGTGAGTCCAGGCAACAGCTCTAAGTCAACTATGTTTGCTGTAGACATTTTAGCTCAATGACACTAAGAATATAGACACGTATGTGAATATAGGCAAGGAAATTAATATTACCTTGTGAAATCTTTCATTCATAACAGGAAGCCATGGCTGGGAGATTGAAAATCAATTACTGCAACACATTTGGCAGGTAGAGACCAACGAGAACTCAGACTAAAGCACACCAACACTAACACCATGTTCTTCCTACTGTTCTGCTCAGTGTCCTGAAGAATAGAAACCTTTTCAAGCTGCAAATTTAACATGCAATAGTCCTCTGGGTCCCTGTTTCCTTGGCTGTATGATCAAGGTGTGTTCCATTCCAATTAAGTACCTCTGTTCTTGGAGCATTACTAAATCTCTTCCCTTGTTATCTTATGAGATGTACTAAGGAGGGAGATCTGCTAAAAGAAATGCACCATGCCTTTCTTTCCTATTAAGTATAGTCTTCTGTGATAGTGTGTTTAAGTTCTTCATTTTCTTAATTGGTTTAGGAAGTTAGGCTATCTTACTGTCAGAGGGGTAGTGGGGTACAACAGACAGTAGAGAGGTTTCCTAGGACACTATGGTAAGCCAAGTCCTTGCATTGCTTCCTTTGGTGCAGTAATTATGGACTTGTGCTCCAGCAAGTTATATCTTTTAATATTCTTTATGACTCGATGACTGGAGTTCTTGTGTGAAACCGTAAACCAAGAAAACACATTTGCTACACTGGAAGGGGATTCTGGCAATGAATTTGTATAAGCAACATGCATATATCCTTTTGTAACTATTGGGCCAATCTCTGAGTAAATGCCATGTAGATGATTTTATGCCTTCTCTAGTTACAATAACTAGCTATCACATTAACATTTCAAGGATATCTCTGAAGAGAGAATCCTGGGGCCCCTTGAATGAACATTTCCTAAGGATGTGGTAAACAGGAGGGCTTTCCTTCCATTAACTTCCCTAATCTCCTCTGTACACAAGTGTAACCAAAATTCTTTCTGCCAGCTGCCTGACTTCTGCCACTGCTTCAGTGCCCCCAAATAACACACAGAAACTTACATTAGGTATAATTCTGCTGGACAACAACTAGGATTTCTTATTTGTTAGCTCTGCCTTAAGTATCAATCATAACTATAAATCTATATATTTTTATAAAGACTTATCTTATCAAGGATGCCTGTGGCATGTGTCCTCTCTTCCCGGGAGCACATGGTGACTCCCTTCTTTACTGCATTTCCCAGAATCCTCCTTGATTCCTAGGCCTACCTATCTTGCTTCCCTATTGGCCAACAGTGCTTTATTTATCAACCAATAAAACAAACATATACACAGAAGGACTTCCCCATCACACAAGTATCCTTTAGCTAAACATTTCTTAGAAAAAGGACCAGCTATAATTTCTCACTATTCTTGGGTATTTGGTTTCAGTTTCCTAATAAACAGTATAAGTATTCAGACAAACCAATCTACTTCTGTAAAAGGATAAAGGGTCATAGTGCAGACTCTGCCTTCTTGGGCCTCTTACAGTAGCCCTCTTTGTGCCCCTGTGCCTGGTGAGTACATAGACTAACATACTGATGTCAGTCTCTTCTGTCAAGTATCAAGTGGCATGTGCTTGACCATCCTCTAATCCTGAAAATGTGGATCTCTTTTTTAACACAGTGAAGAGGAAATCCTCAAAATGAGCATATTCCATAACAAAATAACTGGGTTTAAAAAGTATGATCTTTGAGGGCAAGGGAGAATGGTAGAGCTTGCATCAAGTCTGAGAGTATACCAAGGCTACGTACTCAGTTAGGAAACGAATACTGGGCCTGGGCATATCTGTTATCCAGGACCTACACACAAAGCTGTATGTGCTTGCTTATTTCAGTGAAAGCAGGATGGGATGCAGAGAAAAGTAGTTCCCTGGGAGCTTGCTAACCAGCTATCTAGCCTATGGGAGAAGTTTAAAACAAATGAGAGACTCCTCAAGTAAAATGTTAGAAGGTACCTAATGAGTGATACCCAAGGTTGTCCTCTGACTTCTATGTATATGTGTATACATATGTACAGGCATATTTGCACACACATACCCACACATACATACTCCCCTGTGGTCCTTAGTTTATAATTTTGAAATGGTATTTAAGGACCAAATATACCCAGATTCTTTGCCATTTAACAGATATCTTGATAACTTTAGTTACTTCAGGAATAAAAGAAGCAGAGCTCAGAGTTTCAGTCAATAGCTTTGACAAACACAATAAACCTAGGAGTCAGGAATCAGTTGTGTAAAGTTAATTGATTCTCACTTGACTGCAACACACCTCTGTTTAAATATATTTTGTTCAGATTACACCTTCTGTAACTGTGCCAAATAAGTGAGTCACTGTTCTGAAAGTTACTTGGAAATTTCAGGCAGTAAATTTTGTAGGAAAATAGATGTAAATCGAGACTATCAAATTAAGTGAGTAACACCAGTCTCAGGAAGACAAACATTATAAGTTTGCTTTCATTTGTTGTTTCTAGATTGTATATATTATAGACATAATAAATATTATTATTTATATTATGGTGTGTGTGCTTAACATATAATAGATACATGTAGAAAAATAAATATAATGTTTACTATTGTCAGTGCTCCTTGACAGTAAAGCCAAGTCTATTTTCCCTCCTATTCATTATAAATAAAACTCCTGGTCTTACTGATTTAGCTATATTAGTAATATAATGCTGGTCATCAGGTATGGCATCTCATACATAGACCTGGTACTTGTGAAGTTGAAGTAGGAGGATCAGGAGTTCAAAGCTAGACTTGGCTAAAGGGTGAGTTTGGAGTGAGCCTGGGCCAACCTATTTTAAAACAAGAAGTCAAAATTTAATAAATATACTCCTGTTAATGCATGGAGCTTCCCAAATAGCAGCTTAAAACACACACACACACACACACACACACACACACACACACACACACAGAGAGAGAGAGAGAGAGAGAGAGAGAGAGAGAGAGAGAGAGAGAGAGAGAGAGAGTATGCTGCCTTTTACTATCACATCCTTAGTTTTATGTCTATGGGACTCTGGTACCATATTGATCTATGCCAAAGAGATGAGCTGGAAGACAAGGCTGTCAAGCAGAAACAAAGAAAAGCAGATGGAAGTTGAGCTGCTACAAGCAAAGGCCACAGGGAAGGTTCCTTTGATTGCAGGTGGAATTAAGAATCCTGGGAAATCTCCTGGCCTCTTTGGATGTCTGGACTGAAACACACATGTCTGAGATATAAAACAAATATTCAGAAACAATAGAAAGGTAATGTTTGTATTTCTGGGTTTGGGTTGCCTCACTTGAAATGATTTTTCTAATTCCATTCATTGACTTCAAATTTTATGACTTTGTTTTTCACAAGAGCTAAATTATAGTGTGATTTGGGCAAAGACTGAAGTCTTCACTAGTCCAGAAAGTAATGGCTAGTTCTAGTTCACTGGTTTCAAAAAAATTTCAACTCTTATGCTTTCAGAGGTAGCATGAATTGTGTGCTGGCCACATATAGAGGCAATGCTTTGTTGCTTTTATACTTCAGGTTAAGGCCTAAAAATTTCTCCAGCTGTGAAAGCAACATAAATAGACGTTGAAATGTCTGTCCTCATCTGTTAAATCCCATGCCTGAAGAAGTTGATGTCAACTCATCACATAATACTCAATTTGTACAATAAAGTGTGAATCTGGAATAAAAGAGTGAAATGAGTATACCACATTTTCATTATCTACTCATCAACTGATGGACTCACAGGTGCTTGTGTTACCTGGCTATTGTGAATAGAGCAGATGAATGCATCTCTCAGCCATCATCAGAGAATCTCTTATTGGTGTTAACTAATACAAAGACCCACAACAGGCCAAAGTGTAGAGAAAGCAACCGCAGCAATGCACATTCCTAAATGGGAAACCATTGTCACATAACCGCCTTCTTCTCCATTCCCCATTGCAGAAGGGGGAGTGGAGATACTGTAAGCCAGAATCAGCCAATGAATCCAAGAAAGCAGGGTCCTATAGACACAAGAGGGAGCTGTACAAACAAGTTCACATCAGTTGTGATAGCATGCAGAAGACCAGTGCAAGCTCAGTCCAGACCTAACTCCTACACAGAAAGGAGGTAACCATGAAGTACACCCACAGCTGAGGTGCTATTCACAATTGTTAGTGCTGGAAAAGGGAGAATAGGTTTCTCTAAGAGTAATGCTCCAGGTAAGTTGACATTACCACATATCCAAGAATATATAGGCAGCACAAATTAGAATTGATGGATGGGAAAACAGAAACAAAACAAACAAACAAAAAACAAAGTTGAGTGGGTAGGAAAAGGGTGTGGATCTTGGGGGAGTTAGGAGAAGGGATTAGTAAGACCAAAATTAACTGTATGCAATTCTCAAATAATTAATTAAAAATTAAGAGAAAATCTGTTGAAAAGCAAGCTGTTCCTTGAATGAGTGTTGTCTTAAAGTAAACTATAACAAACATTTGTAAAAATGTGCGTGTGCATGTCTGAATATGTGTATGTGTTGCATATGTATATATGTATAGACATCCCAGTTTCTTTAGGTCAATAATATGGACATAGTCTTGCCAACAGCACCCAAGGGTCACTGCAGACTGGAGTCCAGCCATCTCTCTGAGCTACAATCATCACAGAGCTGAACTGAAGCTGATAGATCCACACTCAAGCTCATTCATAGGGTTAATGGCATGGTGGTGATGGTGGCTCCTATCTTTACAGTTTGTGAGCTTTCACCACTTACCAGGAGCTATCTCCTACTGCTCAGAGGACAGCCAGTTTTCATGACAGAAGGCAAGACTGTCTCTTTAAAATGTAATCCTAGAAAAGACATTTAATCACTTTGCCACACTCTGTCCTTAGAATTTCACTAGGTTCAGCCTGCACTTGAAGGCAGAGTATTATACAAATGGGAACACCAGAGTATGGGTGTGATTGGGCCACCAGGAGACAATTTACTACAGCACACATGCAGGCATACTTTTGTGCACTGCTCTGGTGTATCTGACCAAACCCCTGCAACCTGGGGGTTTTCTACAGCCACAGCAGTGCGACAGCCTCACAGACAGGACATATAGACTTAAGAGCAGCTCAGTGAGTAGAGGCTGGGAGAAGGATCTGCAGTGCCTCCCACTGTCACTGGGAAATGTGCTCTGGCTGCCCAAATGGCTGCCTGTTTGTGGATGGTCACCGTGTTGGCTGTCTCCATGGCTGTATCTCACTCTGCTCTTCTTCTTTGCTGCTTATTGAGTTCACATCACTATATTCAATGCTAATCTATGTCTCAGAACTGCCTATAAAGGAGCTAAAAACTAAACACTTCTCATCTATCCCAGCAGCACCAGAAGCAACTTCAGACCTGAAGGACTTGACATAACTGTTATACTGCACACCAGCATATTAAAGAGACAAAGTCAATTTCTGCCTTTCATGGGCTGCTCTAAGATAAGGAAAGAATGGGTGGAAATAAGGTTTGTGTTTAGATATATTTATTGCTAGCATGTGAGTGTTTTTACCTGCATACCTTGTATGTGCACCAAATGCATGCCTTGTGCCCTGAGAGGTCAGAAGAGGGTGCTGGGTCCCATGGAACTATAGGTACAAATAGACGTGACCTGCCACATTTGTGATGGAGACCAATCCAGAGTCCTCTGCAAGTCATCACTTTAGCTCACTTCAGCAGCCCAAGAATGGAAACTAAATTATTGTCACCACCTGTGTTGACGGTAGGCTTTGGAGAAAAGCCTGGAGACTTATCATGTTTTACATTAGTTGTTAGTTCTAACTTCATGGATTAGCTAACTACTGAACAGCAAACTGTCTCTTGATCATGCATGTTTCTGTGTTCGTAAGTGTCTTTATATTTCATAACATATATTTTGAGAGTGTGAAAGAAAAATATGTAGCAGGCGCCAAACAGAAAAAAAAAGACACTAGACCCAAAGAAAGCAAAAATACCTATACAAAATAATTCAAATAAAATAAAAAATTAACGTTTGTAGTTGCTATCTTTTACGTTTTTGGAATGTGTGTCAAATTTTGATATCAAATTTGCTATGTAGCCCAAACTGACCTAGAATTCACAATCCTCTCAGGTCCTGGGATTATATGCAGTTGTCACCACAGCTCTGAAATTTTCTGTTTTGCTTAAGGAATAATTTAATAGTCAGTTTCTATGTGTAGACTCAGCTGGGGCCAATTCTTTCCCCACCGATTGATATTGGGAAGGAAGTGATCAAGGCTACCATTATTAGGACAGCCTTGTCCAGCCCTTGTGACTCTACTAAATGAGAACTGGGACGTGACACTTTGTGGAATATTCTTCAGTTCTGGGAGGAGGAAACTGAGCTCCAGATCTCACACCCATGCTGAGGATATCCTCAAGAAGTGAGTTCACTGGGATGCTCACAGTAAGAGCAAGTTTTGAAACATTTGGGGATTTTTAGCTGCCTCTTAGAAACTAGCATCATGACAGACAGCTCTAGAGTAGGAGTTCCTCTAATCTGGAAAATTGTCCAAGATTATACCCAAATGCCTAGGAACATTGTGTTTATAGACTAAAATCAAAATAAATGACTATAAAGCCTCTTAACAACTGCAGTACCGAAATCTCTTTCTGGCAGAGTACAAGAGGGGATTTCCACAGTAAAAAAAGGTGATCATAGGACTCCTTATGGAAGAGCCTGTGTCTGCTTTTATATACATGCTGACTCAAAATGGCTGAAAGGGTTTTCCCTTTGAGTGGAGAGGGGGTAAGACATTTGTTTGAAGAGAGCAGCTTTTGGAAGTGGTGAGCCTCAGCTATTATGGAATTGCTTTTCAACCTGTACTCGGTGTCATTACAAAATCTCGTGCATCTATAGAGCCTGTCCAAGTCATTCAGGACCATTCCACCTTCTCCACAAAGCATTTCAAACATTGAAAAGCTGGCAAAAGAAAAAAAAAGGAGGAAGTTACTCAGAGCTCCTCCGAGAAAGGTGATAGCCCATTGTGTTAACAGCATGGTCTTTGAAACTAGACAAATGTGGATTAGAAACACAACTGGCCTACTCTTATACCCATAGAGATTTCATATTGGATGTAATTTTCTGAGTCTGTTTCCTTGTCTGTAATTGCTGATGTCTACTTCTTGGGGTTGAGGATTCATTAAGAATGTGCATGGAGGCAGGTTATAACTTTTCTTCCAAAGAGGAAGCTGTCTCTCTAGGTCTTACTATTTCATCAATGATTCTAAATGCCATCCTATATGGGGCTAGTAATAACTTACAGATAGACATGTCACGTGACTGGCTGTATTGAAAGTACCACCTTCAAAAATGTCTGCTGTCTTTTTTTTAAATCTTGTCATGTGGTTATGCTTGTCTGTGTGTATCCATGTGTGTCTGCATGTGTGAGTGCATGCAAGCTCGCATGTATGTGTGTATGTGTGTGTGAAAATAAAGATGCTGCATAATATTTATCGCGCACTTAGCATATACTAGATATTGACCAAGTACCTAACAACTAGGAACTGAGGACAATTTTATAAAGAGGTCAAGACTGGGCTAGTGAAACCCACAGAAACAGATGACCTGAACAAGGGGGAGCACATGGACCCCAGACTGATCTTTATTTTCATCCTAGTATTGGTCACCAATATTGGAGTTATAAGCAAAAGAAGCCCAATATAAATGTGTTAAGAAGAAAACTATATAAAATAAAAATAATAAAATGGAAGTTGAGGGCACACATAATCTAGCTGGCCCAGAGTCTGAACACAATGACCGACAATTTTCCCATGGAATGAGAATTTCCCTTTCCCAGCTGTTCAAGGGACTGATCCAGACCCCTGAACATGGATGTCAGTGAGGAGGCCTCAGCACTCTATGGGGCCTCTGGTAGTTGATCAGTATTTATCCCTGGAATAAGAAAGGACTTTGGGATCCCATTCCATGTGGAGAGATGGTCTCTCAGCCTGGACACATGGGGGAGGGCCTAGGTCCTGCCCAGGATGATAAGACAGACTTTAGGGATCCCCTATGGAGGGCCTTACCCTCCCTGGGGAGCAGAGGTGGGGATGGGTTGGGGGCTGGTGGTGGGTGTGGGAGGAGGGGAGGGAGAGGGAGAAGGGATTGACATGTGAAGCAGGCTTGTTTCTAATTTGAACTAATAAAAAATAATTTCTTGGAAAAAAATGAAGCAAAATGTTTTAGAGAAGAGTGGCTGTGTGAAGATCTAGCAAGTAGCAGGGCCAGAATTTGAACTCATTTCTGCATAATTTTAGGGTTTGTACGCTTGACCTCCACATTGGCACTAATAAAATGGAATGAACATCTGTACAAAATGTAAAGGAAATATCTATATCCCACATATTTATTCATTCGTCTTCATCCTTTGTCATGATGCCTAGCTCTAGTATTCTTTAGCTGGAGTGGTGTTCAAAAGAACCCTGAACTAACAGAGGTACAATGTTGGTGACTGTGAGCTTCTATCCCCATGGAAGAGGGGAAGCAAATCTGGTCAAAGGCTAACTTCGGACTCCTGTCTGTGGAGAAGTAAAGCCAGGTAGTAGGAAAGAGGCAGAATATTTATTGGAGTTTATGGGCACCTTGTTGAATTTTAGGGATTTTAAGAGCACTTGCTTTTACATTATTTGAACTAATTGAAAAGAATGGAGGCTCTTTGGAGTTGACTCATCCCTGCAAACCTAATATAGATGAATTGAGTTCCGTTTGGTTGACTGTCTCTACCAAGTTTCTCAGTGTTGGCTGACAGCCTCAGGAAGATCTGTTCATTTTTACAACGTTTTGGTGAGTCATTCACACACACTCTGGGCACTGGCTTCCGGAGAGGAAGGGAGGAGGAGTGAAGTTCTCCAGGGAGAACGAAGAGTGTAGACGTTCACTGGTCAGCTGGAGCCTTTAGAGAATTTTATCTAGAATGATCTGTGGCTCAGGTCCTCGCTTTTAGTCCTGAGCTCTCTGTGGGTTAACAGAGGCATAATACCCTGGGGGAGTGATACAAATAACACAGTGCCCAGGAACCAAAGAAAATGTTGTTTGGTTTGTTTAAAGCAAATTCAAGTACACAGACTTGGAAAGCTACTTGCTGGTCCCCAAAGTAGAATCAACATCTATGGTTATAAATTCTAGTTCTGTCTTACATTGTCGGGCTTTGGAACCCTTGTCTTGTTTAGGACATTTTCTCTTCTTTAAATGTGCCTTTCTTGTGCCTTAGTACAAGTTAGATATCATGTGTTCAATGTGTCTAGTGCTGGCAGTCACTCAACAGGGCAATGAGTGTGGTTCTCCGGCTGAGAGACATGATACTGGTTATGGTATGCCTGCCATTCACAGGTCAATGGATTTGGGTAACTTAGACTGTTCCACTCTCAGTTGTTCTGTCTGTGAAATGGAATGACAACACTCTATAGCATTATGATGAGATTAAGGGCTGCAGTGTTAGTTTTGATGATTGCTGCAAGCAATTATCGATATTTTTAACTTAGCTAGGCACTTCCTCATACACATACAATGTATTTAGTGTGGTTACTAAAACATAGTATATAATGAATAGTTATTATTAAGTTAAATAACAGAAACTAATATTGTTGATCTAGAAACATGATAGTAGACCATGTAGAGACCATATAGAATTATGCTAAAAGGCAGCTCTGAAATTCTGTATGTAGTAATTCAATCACCTGGATGATTTTGTTTTGTGAGAGCAACAGAAACCTGAGATTAATTGCTTCTCCTACATGGCTTTGGGTGGTGACTGGCTGAACTTTCAAGACTAATTAATTCACCAGCCTGCCAAAGCTTCACAAGGGCTCAAAGAGCCTGGTATCCCTTCTAGTGATACAGAAGTAGGAAAGTGACCCAAGAAAATTGACTGCTTTGGATATTTGATGCCAGGTGCCAGCAGCTCACTTGTCCCCAGCATGCCACTGCAGCCTGTGACCCAGTGCCAGGTGACAGCAGCTCACTGCTCTCCAGCAGGCCACTGTAGTGTCTGGATCCCAAGGATTCCTGGACTTTATTCTACACCAAAATTTCATGGTGCCATCTTAGAATTTCTAGTTTGTAGCAAATTGACTTTCACTGAGTAAGAGTTTGCATATGTCCAAGAAGAAAAATTTCTCTCTCAAAGTCACTTCCACCACATCAGAAGCTTCTCCTAATAACCGGCCTAGGGCAGCTCTGAGGTCGATATACCTGTGTTGAGTGTCTTAGTAGACTAGCACATTGACCTGAATAGGAGAATATGGCCTATGTGATATACTAGGCAGAGGGCTAGCTGGACTGTCAGATAACCTAGATAGGGTAAATGAACCAAGGACAAAAATAACTCAGGCTGGGGTTGAATGGTGGTGTCATAGTCTCAGGGAGCACAATAAGGCAAGGGGATACTGAAGCTGTGAAGGAAAACAGGAGTAATATTTTGTGTGTGTTAAGTCTGAGGTGCCTATTGGGCAGCTAAATGTCAGGAAGCACTGGAGACAGGGCAGGAACACTGTCTAAGTCTGGCAAGTGGCATTCTTCATGTTATTCTGAAAAGGAAACAAATAATAGAAACAAAATAAACACCATCATCAACAGCAAAACTGAGATTCGCAAGAAAATCTGAGAGCAACAGCTCTAACTGATCTCACACGTTGCTGTCCTAATCACTGGTACACAGGGTGCCCTCATGAGCTCACTGACAGTCCCACCCCCCAGAAGTTGGGCTCCTTGAGTCCCAGTGACTTACCTGAGCCTCACAGCTAGGTACAGGCATAGTGGAGACTCCAAAGTCATCAGATCCTTAACTGGAGTTGGGAACAGAGAAGGCAGCCACTCCTCCTAGCATCTGCCATTAGCAGGTGAAAAAAACCTACCTAAAAGCACCAGTCAGGTTTGGGCTGCCCTGTGAGATAGAGGGGAAGATAATGAAATAAAATGCAATTTTAGAAATATCACCTGAAAATTTTCCTAGGTTACTTTTCTTTACAGTTTACATATTTTTTTCACTGGTTCCTAAAAAAAATGTTCTCTGTTCTTCCCTTGAGAGTTTTCTAGCAAAGCACCTAGGTTCAGGTTGCCCTTCAGCCAACACAACCAATGGGAGTTACATTCAGTTGTTGCATATCGTCAGCACACCGAGGCCTTTTATTCTACAGTTGGGACAGATAAATACTTGCTAACATATTGCTGCAATTGAGAATTGAGAAAAGCAAGATACCTTTTTCTGGGGATTTTCTGTCTTATTTCATTGGAATATTCAAGAGAAGAGAAGGCAAGCTTTCTTCAGGCACAGTTGATCCATCCTTTTATGTGTGTGTGTGTGTGTGTGTGTGTGTGTGTATACTCATGTTTGCATGTTTGGACATATGTGTGTGTCACAGGGAATAGGACAGGCAATAGGACAACTCATGAGAGTTAATTGTTTCCACTGTGCAAGTTTCTGGGATTGAACTCAGGTTGGTTCATCTTTCTGGCCCAGATTCAGAAATTTTAGTTCTGTTTTCCAGGCTATTCCACTTTCCTCACAAGTCCCTTGGCTTCTTTTATAGAGAAGTTAAATAATTCAAATATTAGAACTATACAGTATTTCAGGATACTCATTTTTATGGTTCAGAATGTTGGATCTCCTATCAGCTATTGTACGTAGACACCACATGCTTGGCTGAGTGGCATGCTCCATCTAGCATGGATGACATAGGCAAGCCCTGGGATTTATGGTTCCACCAGTATGATAGGGATAGAGAAGGGAACTGTCCTATAGTAACATAGGTATCATAGGGATAGAGAAGGGAACTTTCCTATAGTAACATAGGTATCATAGGGATAGAGAAGGGAACTGTCCTATAGTAACATCAATAGTTCCATAGATATCATAGGGATAGAGATGAAAGCTGTAACATCAATGGTTCAATCAGCACAATGGGGCTAGAGAAGGGAACTGTCCTACAGTAACACCAACAGTTCCATTAGCATCATAGAGGTAGAGAAGGGAACTGTCCTATAGTAACATCAATGGTTCCATCAGTATCATAGGGTTAGAGAAGGGAACTGCCCCACAGTAACCTGAAAACAGAAATGTCCTTCAGAGCTAACTGATTGGAGGGAGGCTGCTGTTGCTCTTGTTGGTGTCAGTGTGCTGCTGTAATTCTATTCTGGAGAAATACTGGGAGCCACAGACAGAAGTCAAGATTATCAGAAGGTCCCTGTTTTTATTATTGACAAATGCATGGTGTGACTTTCTTTGATGAGAGTTGCATGAGGCTGGAGCTGCAGAGAGCACTTTCCAACACCTTATCAAAGGAATAACAATCAGATGAAAAAGCAAGCCTATGGAAATGCCTGCCCAGACTCAATGCTATCTGTGACCAAATAATTAAACTTCCTTTTCAAATCTAAGCCCTGCCATGGCAAAGCCTTTCCCTGTTTCCTAGAGTCTGGCCAGCCTGCTTCTTATTGTCTGCAGGACTCAGTGCTCCCAGAGGAATTGCCTGTCAGGTGTTCCTTTGAAGGTATTCTTTAAGGTTAAGTCAGGGAAATGCTACTTAAAGAAAAAGGAATAAAGGTTACAAACAGCTTTCAGAACTGGCCTGAGGTATGATTTGTTAGGTATGTATGATGTCATAATAATAATTGGATTTACTTGCTAGTATTTTAAAATCAGTCAACTAAAAAGATCCCTATTCCAGCTTCTTGGGAGTTATTGCAGCACACTGAATTTCTGTGTGTTTTGGTCAGTGGAGGCTGAAGGCCAGCTGCCTTCTGTGAAGGTACACGGAGCCCTCAGGAATGTGTTCTACTGTAAAAAAGAGCTTAAACCACTGTGATCCTGTATTTGTTGCTTTTACACATTGCCAGGACAAAGTGCCTGCTCAAGAGAACTTAAAGATTTGTTGTTTAAGATTCATTCGCCTCCCAGTGCAAAGGGAAGCTATTATGGTAGGCAAGTCTCAGCAGCAGGGGCTGAGGCAGCTGGCCACAGTGAATCTTCAGGTAGCCTGACAGTGATGAGTGCTAGCGTCTGGCTAGGTTGATTGAGTGCTGGTACTTAGCCGGATTTCTCCTTTTTATTCAGTCCAGGACCCCAGCCCATAGAACAGTACTGTCCACATTCAGGGTGGTTCTGCCCAACTTAGTTAACAGAGTGCCCAGAGCCTTGTCTTCCAGGTGATACTATATCCTACTAAGTTGAACACAAATGTTAACCATCACAGATACTTTTTGCTTTCTTAACAAGGTGTCTGGATATGGTCATTTCCAGTCTATGGAGCTTCATAAGTAACTTCTACAGGTGTATCTCCCTTCTATTGTGTAAGACAGAAATGCTTCCTTTAAGAGACCATTTTCCCAGAAGTCATTTCATATTTTCCCCTGGCTCTCACTGGCCAGATCTTAGTCACATGACTATTTGTAGATGATGGCCAAGGATAATGGGATTGCCACTATTTGTTTTCCCCAACCTGGACTCATTCATTAAAACAATGCTCCCTGAAAAGAGTTAGGGTTCTGTTCAGAAGTTAGGGGTGATAGGTGAGTTAGGATTTGCCAAGCATTTGTGTTTGTGCTATTCATCGTTCCACTTTCCTCCCACTGCTCCTCCTTTTATCTCATTTGTTTCACATGGATGTCCCTGATAGGTTTTTCCAGCCTTTATCAATTCCTGGTTCTCATCTATTTCTAACAAAATGAACTGGTGTGGGAGTCAAAGTTACATTTTAAGTTTTAACTACTATGCCTTAGAGATCCATGAAACAAAAATGCTTCTGATCTGTAACCTTCTTGCCCAAGGACAGATATTTTCTGAAATGCTGGAGGCTATTGTTTATGAGACATAACAAGTCACAGGTTACACTTCCCTAAAAATATTTGTTGGACCCTTCTGCACTAGATGTGGTTGATCACAAGTGGGTGGGAGGTACATGGGCAAGAAATAAATCACGATGCACTCCTGATCCTGATTGGATGTAGGTGGGAGGTATGGCGGCAAGAGGTACCTCAGGACATGTGCTTGCCATGATTGGACCTCATGGGAAATGCAATGAATTCTGGGTTTTGCCTTTTTAAACCCCTGTAAAACATGACTAGGGGTCATTTCCTGGGAAACCAGTGATGGACCTGGCCAGAGAGTCCATCAACCTGTCCAGTACTTAATTTACAGTTTGCTTCAAATTTGACTTTAAATCATGGTTGTGAACTTACTCTGGTAGAATTAACATTTTCTGGAGGCCCAAGCAAGATTCAGACCACCCACACAAATTCTAAAGCTATACCTTCACTCTGGAACTCCAGGGCTGAGAGGGCGTTTCAGGAGGCATGTGCCTTGAGATATTCCAAGGCTCTGTGACTACCTTCAGTTCTCAGACTATCGGAGTGAACTGCCATGCTGAGAAATGCAACAAGCTTCTATGGAGACCTCCTGGTGAACCACAGTCTGATTCTGTTTTGTGAGATCCATATCTGGGGTGTGGCGAGGGTTCAATGGGACCCAAATATTCTCCTATCCAGGGAACATAGCAAGGTACTGTCCACCTCACCCCATGTCTGGTTCTTGTTGTTTCCTATGGAAAGTGTTGCTTGTCTATTTCTCATCAAAGTTGAGTCTGCATGTTTCACTGGAAAGTTTTGTCTCTCTGTGTTTTCTGGTATATCATTAAGTTTTGTTGCAAGCATGGAGATGATGCAGAAATGGGTCAGATATTTTTGCTGTCTTTGCTGCTGCTGGAGCCACCACTCACCACTACTGTCATGGCTGCTTTTATGGCCAGGGTTCAGACTTTTTTTCTCTTATCTCTGTGGTCACTGGATTTGTGTTAGCAGGATTTTAGATCTATTTTTGGTGTAGATAACGATGTTGCTTTATACTGTTCTATTTCATTGGAAAGCTGGCTCTAGAGTTGGGTTATGGCTCTCCCTTCTCTAGACCCAGGCATATTTGAAAGTTTCCTCTACACCCTGTGTCAGTAGAGCCCTGACACTGTGATGGGGAAAAGAAAGGAAATCAGAATAGCCAAAAATGTTAGACTCAGTTTTTGTGAACATTCTGTACCTCAAGATTTATAAGTTTATTTTGTTGGATATTGTTAAAAATCTGAAAAATCTATGGAAAAAGTTAACTTAAAACTAGTAACACTGAGAGTTTATAGTTAAAAGTCTATGCATAGGTAAACTTAAAGGAACCATGTGTCATGATTCCTTTTGTGGATATAAGCAGTACATGTATTGCCATCATCTTTAGGCAGCCACATGGCTGGCAGCCATCTTTGGTGTGGTTGGAGAAGATGGGTGTCATGTGACTTCACCACAATCTTGATTAAAGGTAACCATGTGTCATGCACCAACCAAGGAGTCAACAACAGTTCTCCAAGATATTTTGGATGGATGGATTTTTATATGATAATTCCTGTCCTGTCCTGAAAACAAGGTTTATGAAGGATAGGATTTAAAAACAATGTAAGGTCTGTCCTCCAATGTTTGTTTTCCACAGAAAAGCCTTTCATCTTATGGGCCTGGTGGCTGAAGACAGATGCTGTCCTAGTACCTCTTCCCCCAATGCCATGGAGACCACAATAGCCTGGGATGATCATCTAGGTAATGGACTAGTCTGTCATTTTATATTGAAACACAGGCCATTTGGATCATACTACAGCCCGAGTTTCCTCACCTGTGTATTCCTGAGGATGGGATCTCTCTCTCTTTCTCTCTCTCTCTCTCTCTCTCTCTCTCTCTCTCTCTCTCTCTCTCTCTCTCTCTCCTGATCTTGGGTCTACTCCCTTCCCCCAACTACTAGCACTATGGATCTGAAAGTTCCAAATGTAAGATTTTCCTTTAAGTTTATAAATTTTAACTTTTGTCCATAGTCTATACCTTTCTCAGCAGATTTCCACTTGGCTAACAGACACATACATACATCAGCTGCTGATTATAACCTGCTTCAAATGACTAAGAACGCTGGACTTGCAGAAAGCCGTAACCAGTCAATGTGATGGTTCCCTGTCTCTTCAGCTGGGTCAATGAAACAGATGCTTCTAATGAATGCCTCATTTCCTGAATCCCCTCCTTGCCTTTGACTGGTATTCTGGCCTTCCTGGGCCCTGACAACAATGTCCTGGTTTCATCAGGAAGTAGTTACAGAAAAGAATATGCCATCTCTTGTACCCCAACAGTCTGCAATGTTAGATAAGTAGGATACACCATGGCATAGGAGACAAAATAGCTACTATAGTGCCTATTTGAATACCTAGAAAGGTATTTGTTGAAACCAAATAGACCTAGACCTATCAACAGGTAGATTAGGGCCCTAAATCTTCTCTATATAAAACAGAGAGGTTATTAATTAAGAAAAAAATGCTGTTTCTATACAAGCGACTCAGGAGTCATTAGAAATAATCCAGATATACTAAAAAAAATAAAAATGGAGGCTGAGATGAAGTAAAAAACAAATAACTGCTCCCCATTTTCACTCCCAGGTTCCTTCTAGATAGTAACTCTGATGTCAGCCACTACAGGACCTTTGGCCCTTCTGCTTCTGTTAATTGATCTTGGCTGTTGCATCATTGATGCCATAATTTATGATAATTCCTATTTGGATACCATTAAGCTGATGGTTATTAGATCCCAGTATAAACAGGTACCCATCACAATGTCTAGGATTTGACTCAGGGTACAACTCGGGGGGGGGGGGCAGGATGTGAGAGCCAAAGTTACATTTTAAGTTTTAGTTATTATGCCTAGCAGAACCATGAAACAAAAATGCCTCTTTTCTGCAAGCCCTTTCACCAAGGACAGATAGTTCATGAAATGCTGTAGTCTATTGTTTAATGGGAAAAAACAAGCCACATGTTTCACTCCCCTAAACAACTTTGTTTTACCCATCTGCACCATATATGCTTGATTACATGTGGGTGGGAGGTATATGAGCAGGAAATATGTCAGGACAAATCCTTGCCCCTGATTGGACCTTGTGGGAAATGCAGTGAATTATGGGTTTTGTTTTTTCAAGCACCTGAAAAATGTGACCCATGGCTATTTTCTGGAGAGTCCATCAACCTGACCAGTATTTAATTAAAACTTGCTTCAAATTTATTTGGTCTTATTCTCAACTGATGGAATTAACACTAGCTCATGTCTTACTTTATTTTCTGTTGCCATAAGAGAATATCTGAGCCTGGGTGATTTATAAAGAATAAAGATTTATTGTATTTTGGCTTCATAGCTGTGAAGGTCTGGAAAGCTAAGAGGGTGGTGCTGACAAGGGTCTGCTTCTACTTCAGTTAGGGCAGGAAGCAAAAGATATCACACAGCAGGAGAGGAGCCAAGAGAAAGTCTGGGAGCCCAACCAACTCTCTTAGCGATCCATTTTAACAGTATCATCCTGTCTCTTGAGAGCCAGAACTGACTCATGGGCAGGGCAGCAGTACATTCCTGGGGTTTTGTCTCCAAGACACAAACACTCCCTACTGGTCCTTTCTTGCAACATGGCTTCATTGAGGAATTAGGAAACCTGATACATGAACCCTTCAATTCACAAACTCACACCATGCTGTCTGATTGGTCAGATCTCCAGAACTTGACTCTAAGTCCCTGTGAACATTACCAGCCATATGACCAAGGAACTCACACTGTCCAATATTTCCTTACATGTAGAGCAGAGTCCTTTTGTCAGGTGATGTTAAAATTATCAGTGTTTGTTTTCATTTCATTTATAGTATCTAACAGTTGTTCATAAATATTCCTTATAACAGTTAAAAACATCAGCAATTGTTCATTAGTAACGAATGCCTTTCTTGTATACTCTAGGATGTTGTTTTGTAGAGATGCAAGACTATTTAAAACCTTTCTGGAACCCGTTTAATAATTTCTTTTGTTAGGAGAGGGAGGAGGAAGAGGGAGGGAAGGAGAGAGGATGGGGCTGCATTTTGATTTTGTATTTAAAACAAGCTTAGGATACAAAAGATAATATCACCGTTGTTGGTAAGAAAGATGATAGAATAGAAAATTTTTCTGTTTGAAATGAATTTATTTTCTCTGATAATGAAACTTGGTGGCAATCATTTATTTAACATAAAAGGTTATAGATTGTTTCCTTCAGATGTACTAATTCTATTTTGCATTGAACTGTATTTGTTGTTTTTTAAGAAAAATATTTTAGAGAGTAGGTTTTTCCATTTGAAATTTTAAGAACTATATCCATGTCGTGAAGCAGTGCAATAGTAAGTACCTTCTATTATAGAAGTAGAATAGTATAAAGCAGACTCTAGGAGTATATGTACTAAGCTATCAATAAGTAATTATACATATATATATATATGTATATATATATAATCATATAATCATATAATCATATGTGAAGATATGCACCTTTGTATTTGTTGAAATAGGACCTTACTTCACAGCCAACTGGCCTAGAAGCTACAATGCTCCTGCCTCAGCTACTTGAAGCTGGAGTGACAAGCCTGCACCATCACACCTGGCATACAGTTATTAAATAAGAAAACTGAACTTAGGACAAGAGTGGATCAGAAAAGCAGCACTGCCCCTTCCTCACTGGCTTGAAGCAGCATTAGCATCACACCACAGCACAGTGGAAAGAAGCAGACAGCACTGACGTTCAGTCCCATCTGACCCTTCTCAATTGTGTGACTTAAGAGCAGTCACTAAACAATTGTAAGAGGATGACACTCATCCCTTCAAGCCAATTATGGATTTAGGATAAATTGTCGATGTTAAGACTTTAGTTCAGTTCCTCACATAAGGTAGGTGACTCAACCCAAAGTGAGCTACTGGCATTTGTGCACTAGCTTTTGTTCTGTTTTTAACATTATTTTTCAATGCACTGCACAGCAAGTTGGCCATCAACCTAGTGGCATGCCATGAGAAAGCTTTTTGTTCTGCCATGGAGCTGATGTTAACTAGAATGGCCATGTGCCAGGGTGCACAATGGTTGGTTACAGGTCTGTGTCCTTGGCCCAGAGCCTCCCCGTGAATGTTCTTTAATAGTAGTAAGTACAGACAGAAAGCAAATTCAACCTTGCAAACATAGGAGAGGCTGCCTCTCACTTCAACACCATATTATCAGATGAGTCACATGGCTACTTGGTAGGGTGGGGAATGGATGGCTATTGTCAAGAAAACAAACAACAAAACCCTGGCAATTTCACACTGCACATGACTTCTCAAATTGGTATAACCACTGTGGACATCAGGGTGATAGTTCCTCAAAACACTAAAATTGGAACTATCATTCGACCTGCTATGCCATTCCTGAGCAGATATCCAAAGGACTAAGTCAGCACATACAGAGGTACCTGAATACCCATGTTCCTTGCTACACTATCTAGAGTATGCAAGATACAGAGCAGTCTAGATGTATGTCAGTGGGTGAATCTATAAGAAGCCTGTGCTCATTATGCACAAGGGGATTTCATTCAGCTATAAAGAATGAAATTATTGTATTTGTAGGAAAATGGATGAACTGGAGATCACTGTGTTAAGCAAAATAAGTCACATTCAGAACGGCAAATATGGAACCTAGATTTAAATAGTTACATCCGTGTGTGTGTGTGTGTGTGTGTGTGTGTGTGTTGGGGGTGAGAAAGAGAGAAAGACAGGGAGAGATAGGGGGAGAACGAGAGAGCAGATAAGAGCAGATGAGAGAGGGAAGGAAGACATCTAAAGGGAAAGGTAGGTGGAACCGGAGAGGGTAGCTAATGGAATGTTTCAAATGAAATTGGAAGGAAGGATGACTAGAGGGAAGGGAAGTCAAGGGGGCTAGTGAAACTGAGTATGATATATGGTGTGAAAATTTCACAGCTAAATGCAGCACTTTGGTGCTAGCTAAAAACAATACTAATAAAAAACTAGAGTTAGAGAAGAGAAATGACTGCTTGTTGAAGATAATCCCCTCTTTAAAATCACAATTGAAAATACAGCATCCAAGTAGACGAGGGTTTTCTCTGTGCCTATTGAATAAACTCACCTTTGGTTTCATTTTGGCTCATGGCATCATTCCCTACTCCAGACAAATGCATACTTGTATAGATGCATATATCTGCATTATTTCCCTTTCATAGTTTTTGCTTGCCCAAAGTTAGGGACATAAGAGTGATAGTAATAAAGTTCTGCCTCCTCCCAGAAGTATTTGTGTCTTACAGCACTTCCTCAAGGCTGGGTGCTAAAGGAAGCCCATGTGGCCCGTGCTCTGACAGGGCAGTGTCTAGTAGCAAGGACTCTTAATCTTCACTCTAATTAGTGACACCTGAGGTGGTTAAATGAACTTAGTACTGGACTAAGGGAAGTGTGAGCATGATATTTTTGTGTAGAGTTGCAGATGAAGTCTAGTGATTTTCCCTTCAGCAACATCTCCTGGGCCTCTTGGGCGGAGCAGAGTCCTTGAGAGAAACATTTATTTGACATCTTTCAGCTGCTGGTTTAACTGAAGTCTCAAATCTTCCTGGGGGCCACTATAAACATTGTTGCATTTCTAGTGATCACAGACTCCATCACAAGAAAGCTCAGGTTGGAGCTAGAACTTACAACTTAACATTTTTAAACTTGGAGGAATGTTTCCCACTGTAATTCTTGCCTGGAAATATTTGTCATCAGTTAGCTTTTACCATGGCACTAGTTTAGTGGTAGTGACATTGAATTTACTATGAATGTTTTCCTGGTAATGTTTTAAAGCCAATAAGGGCAGATCACTATGGGTTTCTTATTTATTTTTCAGGGATGTCCTCGATTTCAGCAACTTTACTGTATTTCCTGGGGAGCGCTAGGTGATTATTATGGGATAATTGCTTCAGCCATTGTAACTGTCTTAATTGTCTTGAGAATTAATACCCTGAGGTTCTAATAAGTGGCTTCATGGATTGCAGTTTCCTGGACAGCATCTTGATGCTGTAATGTCTGAATTGCTTTGTTACAGATTTTAAAACACTTTTACCTCCTCTGTCACAGAACAAGGTGGTTCTTCAGGGACATTCCTTCTAGAAGTTTGTGGTTGTTAAATTATAAATATTTATTTGTCCACATTCTTTTTTAATATTTATTTTACATCCCAATTGCCATTTCCCCTCCCTCTTCTCCTCCCAATTCCTCCCTTCCATCTCCCCTCTGCACCCCCACAGTCTCCCATTGATTTGACAAAACATGAAATATAAACTTATAATAAGACTAAGCACCTTGCTTGTACTAGAACTGGGCAAGGCAATCCAGAATGAGGTATAGGGTCCCAAAAGCCAGAAAAAGAGTTAGACAGCCCTTATTCCCACTGTTAGGAGTCCCATAAGAAGACCAAGCTACACAACTGTAACATACATGCAGAGGGTCTAGGTCAGTCCTATGTAGGCCTGCTGGTTGTTGGTTTAATCTCTATGAATTCCTGTGATCCCAGATTAGTTGATTCTCCAGGACTCAGAGGCTGGATGGCCAGGAGACCTAGAATAGAACCAATACCACCAGATCGAAAAATGTCAATGTAAAAATGCCTAACGAAATTCTGCTACTCTCGTAGATTGATGCCTAGCTCAATTGTCATCACAGAGGCTTCATCCAGCAACTGATGGAAGCAGATACAGAGGCCCATAGCCAAACATTAGGCAGGGCTTGGGGAATCCTGAAGAAGAGAGACAGGAAGGATTGGAGGAGCCAGAGGGTTCAAGAACATCACAAGAAAACCCACAGAATCACCTTCTAGACGTTTACTCTTTTGCTGGTCACTTAATCTGCCAATTCTGAAGTAGATGTTTGGGGCATATGAGTTTATATTTCAATTTTATGTCGCCACAGAGCTGAAAGAAGGCTCATACCAGAAGGACATTTTTTAAAATTTTGCTAAGCCATGTTTATGAATTGTGGGAACAAGTTACTTACCTAATGTTTAGGACTTGAGAATGTAGTATTCATACTTCAGGGAGTTTTTGTTCCTCTCTGTACATCTCTGATGAAGCTCCCAGTATCTAATGTTTGCATTTTGATATTACAAAGAAAGTCATACGTAGGGGTGGCAACATAGCTCAGGGACATCAATCCCCAGTGCCATCCAAAGTGCTCAGTAGCTAACAGGTGTCGAGTGTTCACAAAATACCAGATACTTTGCTAAGTGTTTATAGCAAATCGTTAACCTGGAACTGCTGTCTTATTCCACTTTACAAAGAGGAGAACAGGGCTTGTATAAATTCCAGGTTCCACATAGAATCCAAGCACAGGTCCAGGATGGAATCAAGCCAAAGCATTCCTCAACTCACCCTGCCTCAGTGATTGCCAAGAGCATTACAAAATTGAGACACCTTATTGCAAAATACATCCTAGTATTGGAGACCTGGAGATGTGGGTGCAGTGTTCGGCAATGAATCAGATTTCTGTTCCCTGTAATATGAAAACAAACCAAAAACAAATAAATATATGATGTTTTAGTGAATGCTTAAAGCTAGTAGTTATCCTAATGACTTTACTTTCATATTTATAGAATCATTAAAGACTAAGGGGGCAATTTATAGTTTTTGATCATATTTTATTGTATTTTGTGAGAAAAATATAATTAGAAGTGATAGGTTTGAGTGTTTGATTCTTTTTAAAGACAATGGAACAGAACCCTACTGGGATCCTAAGGGGAGTTGCATTGCCTTTATTTTATTTTATTTCATTTAGTTTCCTTCATATTCCTGGGTTCACCTATCTGTAGGTTAATAAAGATATAAAACACCTACCACTGAGCACACACTGTCTCATCCCTAGCTTATAGCACATATTCCTATACAACTTTGAAAGTCACAATTTTAGCAAAAGACTTAAGTCTTTTATGTCCAATATGAAGACTGATATTGTTGATCCTTTCTCTAGAATTTAAAGGGATAACCAAGAAAGGACAGGAGGGCTTAACAGTTTGAGAATAAAGCTGGCTAGAGGGGGTCCAAGTAGTGGTGAGTAAAGAGGGGGGAGAAAATGGTGCCTTTCTAAACAAAAAGAATTAATGTTGGTTTGACGGTTATTAAATTTTTGACAAAAGTAGCTTAGACAAAACATCCAACGGTAAGTCCCTGGTGAGTACTCTTGTATCAATGCTCTTTTGATGACAGTTTTGATGTATTTCTCAAGACCTCCAGGTCAGTTCTGAGTCTCTGCTATTCACCTATATTTTCCTCATGGGGATTATTTCTTCCAAGCTGAATTCTACCTCTGGATACCCTGTTGTCCCTGACTAAGAGGTCAAGATGATCCAACATAGCTCAGTATATAGTCTCTGGCATTTCTGATCTTGGGTGGAATGACATGAGGGCAGCTGACCCCATTCATTCCTGGGATAGTAGTTTGCAAATTTGACAATTTGTTTCTGCATCCAGTCCTACAGAACATCACTGCATCCTAGTATCCTTTCTTCAGTCTAATTCTACAGCTTTCTCTTTAATTTCAGAAGTTAACAAATTACTTTGCACTAAATTTTCTGCTGCTTTCAAACTCAGAAAACTAATCAAGTAGTTTGTCCTGTTTTCTTTTAAATATTTTTAGTTTATTTTTAAATTCCACATAAGTATACGATGTATTTTGATCAAATCTATCTATCACTCCTTCCCTCCAAGATTCCCTGTAGTACCCCCACCCTATTTCTCTTCACACTTCAAGTCTTTTATATAAAACTGTTATTAGTAACTTCCTGAATCTAATTAGGAGATACCCAGTGGGACATGGACTATCTACCAGAGATGACAAATGTCATGATACAATCTCAAAAGTATTTAGTAGGTAGTTTCAGGGAGGTAGCAATCTGTCTGTTCTTTCACTAAACAATACACAACCAGGGAGCTGAACAGAGAGCTCAGAGGTCAAGAGCACTAGTTGCTCTTGCAGAGGACCTGGGTTCAGTTCCCAACACCCACATTGTGGCTCACAACTACCCATAACTCCAGTTCCATGGAATCTAAGCCTTCTGAACACTGGGAAGCAAGCACATATGTGGTACATATACACTTAGGTAAAATATTCATACACTTAAATAAAAATAAATCTAAGTAAAAAATACACAGACATATTGTTTTCAGGAGTTATTCAGGAGTTATTTCACAGTGTATTTCTTTCACAATGTGGTGAGATTCCAACTGTAATTTCTTCCCAGAAGTCCCAGAAGCAATAGAGAAAATCCCCAAACAACTCTGTATAGGAATCCTTCCCATCGCTCCAGTTCCCTCCCTACATTATCCATATGATCTCCAGGATTTCTTTGCATACTGCTTTTATTTCTATTCATTTTAATCAAAATTTTATTATAAAGAACTTGGAAATAAATGTATCCATTCAACATTTTTTTATGTTCTCTGCTCATGTAGGGAGCAAAATATTGGAGTTCCTGATTACTCTCTTGGCTCTTCTGAAAGTCTATTAATCAGGATGGAGGGTGATCAATAGCATCCAAAATAGGGTGGTCTACACCCCCATCAGATCACCACAAATAGACACACACTGCAATTATCATCAGAAGGATTTGTTACCATCTGACATTAGATGAAAAAGGGAGGAACTGAGCATCAAAATTAAATTTCCTCCAGTAGCTTCTTGTTCTTTCGTGGAGTAAATCTTCAGGTCTGACTGGGTTTTGCTGGGCTTTTTCCACTCCTGTCTTGTTCCTAAGAATAGAAGTTCTCATCTTGCTGGGATGTGTTCTGCATAATAAACACTCTTTGCACTCTCCATGACTATTTTAGTACAATACCATTTTAATATCAGTCTGTTCTTTCCCTGAAGCCTTCTTCAGAATAACTGCTCAGCACAATTTGGGTTTGTGAAGCTTTCAGAATGAATGGTGAAGATAATATAGTAATAATGTCTTCACCTACTGATTGACAGGCAAGAGCACTTGGTCAACTCTGTATGTCATAGATATAGAGGAATCCTTAGTTTAGTAATGTAGACACTTATTCAGGGTCTCCCTGTTGGTAATACATCTGAAGACAATGCTAGCACTCATTTTTAAGACAATGTTAAACATGGTGGCATGTGACCAGTTCACTTTGGGCTTTTTAAGAAGAAGACCTTTAGACAGGGATTAACATGTTATAATTTATATGGAAAAATTACAAGAAAACACTAGTAAGAGACAGGTAAGACAGGATATGTAAGACAGCCAATGAGATGCACCTTCAAAAACAGATGGTCATTCTAGACAGGCAGAGCTCTGTCTCTTTGCAGAGCTCAGAGAGATGGTAGAGGCAAAGCAGCAGAGGATGGGTGGAGCCTCATGATAGGGGAAGAGGTTGAGACTGGTACTCATCAAAGGCTGTCTGACACTGGATGAGGGCTGTACTGAGAGCATCCATCTTCAATCTTCCATCTAGATTTGCAAGAGCCACATGTTTTTCCACAGCTAGACAAAACATGTTCAGAAAAGCAAAAGCGTTCACAGTAGCATCCTTTATTGTGGTGAGAATTTCACCAAATATGATATAACATGTCATATGACCATATAGAAAACAGGGGTGGGTTATGAAGAGGCCATATTCATGCCTGTTGAACAGTGCATTTTGAAGGGCAGGTCATGCTTGCTCCAAGATCTTTCTCTTTCCAAAGAGATCCGGGGATTTTGGAAATGTAGACATCACAGAGTAATTACCTCAGATTCAATTAGTGACCAAATCCGTATCCTTGAACCATCAGTAAAATAAACATCAGATTCCTGGGTTTGCTTTATACTTGTGGAGTCCAGGCCCTGGGACTCAGGAGACAGAAAATACCTTCAGTTTTATGAGCTCCTTGAATATGAAAATACTTGTTTTTTTTTCTCTCTGTGACCCTATCTTTCCTATAATATGAAATGGCTTATTTTTATTAGATTACTATATATGTTCTAACCTATATAAGATGTGGTTGTCTTATTTTAGCACTGTCTGCAGTACTTATCTGTCATAAAGCCCTCCACATGGTGAATTTTCAACAGATATCAGTCAAATAAGCAAATGCTCATTATAGAAGCTAGAATGCATTCATTCCTAGTGATTGAGTGACTCACACTTTAGTATGAATAAATTTGTCAACTCTTTTCCTCTAAGGAAGAAGGAACAGATGTAATCATAGAACACTGAGAGCCAGGGGGAAGAAATGCATAAAAATGGAACAAAGATGTGTTCTTGTGAGCTACAAGATTTTACATCTGCAAAATGAGGACATACTCAGCACTTGATGTTTCTGCTTGTGTGATCTCCATTATGTTTCCACTGTATGCTTCACCTTGAGATTCTCTTAAGAAACCAACTATCATCACCTGTTACATTGTACAATCCAAATCGCCTTTAAAGATTTCACTTAGACATCACATGATTTCATCTCCATGCTCATACATGATTTCTGGGAATGGAATGAGCAAGGCCTCATTTGACAACACTTACACATAGGTCCAGACAAAGGAGGTAAGAAACAAGTATCTATGCATTGTAGAAAAAAGAAACTAAATGTTACTGTCTTTGCCTGGTGGTTAGTTAGGCACAGGAGTGCAGCTGGTGGTAGTTGTTTATTTTTTCGTGGGGAGCATCTACTTAGTAATAAGCAGAGTGGATCAGAGGGGGCCCGGAGGGTGTAAAAAGGCACACTGCTCTTGCTGGTGCTTATGGTTCCACCTGGGGCTGAAGTTCCTACAACTGACATGACCTACCCCTTTATCAGATAACTTCAGCTTTTTGTTTTTTTTTTTAAACTTGAAACAAAGAAACTTTGCTGATAAAATGATTTTAAAACTAAGTCATCTCCAAGGAATATCAAACCATTGGTTATCTGAAAGAATTGGACCCAAGTCCTTGCTCCATTACTTCCTGTCTAAATGAAACTTGTCCTGTCTTGTGGTACATATCCTCTATTATTATTGTCCCAGAGAACAGAATGACCTTTGTTTTTGAATGATCTTTGAGGACTCAATAAATACTAAGAGTTTTGTAAGTAGCTATTCAATTAAAAGACACACATTTTTGGTTGTAAGCCTAGACTTTAATGGCTGAGCCATCTCTTTGCTGGGTGGTGGTCTCAGCAGCTTGCCCACACCTTTAATCCCAACACTCAAGAGGCAGAGGCAGGTGGATCTCTGTGAGTTCTAGATCAGCCTGGTTTACAGAGTGATTTCCAGGACAGGAGGACAGGCTCCAAAGCTACACAGAGAAACTCTGTTTCAAAGAAACAAAAACAAAAATATATTTGCCTCGCTGTAAGAGTGCCTTTATTTTTACCTAACAAGGGACTGCTGAAACCTCCTTTCAAAGATAAGCCTTAGAGGCACACTGCTCAAGTGCATTTCATACTGAGGATGCTCAAGTGTCCTGCATACTGGGGATGCTGAAGTGCACCACATACTGGGGATGCTCAAGTGCACTGCATACTGGGGATCCTGAAGTCATCACATACATACTAAGGATGCTCAAGTGCATTGCATACTAAGGATGCTCAAATGAATTGCATACTGGGGATGCTGAAGTGCACCACATACTGGGGATGCTAAAGTCATTGCATACTGGGGATGCTCAAGACCTCCTTGGAACTAAATTTTTCATTGTCACAGTATTTTAGGGTAGCAGAGAAGACTTTGTCCTCTTGTACAGTGTTCAATATTCAATATGTTGAGACATGTGCAATGTAATGCAGAAATCAAGGAACTGAAGGTTATAACACCTATGTTTTCTGAAGATGGCACCTGCAAATCTGCCATCACTGTGGCCTTGTCTACTAAATTTAGAAATAGTCTAATTTCCTCCCCCGAGCTTGGAAATTTCTCAGTTCCCTACTTGTGTCACAGAGTATCAAGAAAACAATGCCACATGACTTCAAAGGCTGACAACATGAGCTCTCCAGATGTCTTCATAGAGCACAACACCTTTCAAAACCTAGCTGCTAGACTATAAGAAGCCTTTGTCACATGAAGATCACCAAGTAAATGCAAGTGAGTGAGATGCTGTTTGGTAATTTCTGCATCATAGTCATCCCTCAGCCACAGTATCCTCAGTGTGCCAAGTCTGCTTCAGGCAGAGAAGAGGCGGGCCATCTATGCTGTTTTGGAATTCTTGATGCCAAGAATCTGCTATTGTTTTATACCACTAAATGCTGGGGTGGCTATTGATTGGAGGAGGTGACAGGAATTATCTAAATGAAAACAAGGGAATTGAGAAGCATTCTTGAGAGTTAAAACCATGATATTTGTGATGGCAAAATTTTGTCAAACAATTATTTACACAGAGGCAAAATAAGCAAATAAACAAGAAAGTTATACTATCAGAAAGATATTTAGAACCTTACATTGCCTTAAAACAGTTTTAGAATCTTCAACTCAAAATGCCTATGGAGCTGGTATCCTGATGAAAAGATCTCAAAGTCTGCATCTAGGACTTCTAAGTGCCTACCTAATGTATGGAAACCTAAACAGCTAGATTCTTAAGGCAACCAGACCTAGGCTAAAACCCTTACTCCAAATGATTGACCTAAAAAAAAAAAAAACTTTTTGCTGTTCTGTTTTCTATTTCTAAAATGGAGATGCTAACATCTACTTTGTAGATTTATTTTTGAGATTAAATGAAACAAAGCAACAAATAGTAATCCTTATATGTTTTAAGTGTCTAATAAGATAATTGTGTCTGCTAGTATTTTTAAAATAAGTCATATTTTGGATTCTGGAGTACAAGGTAACTTTCAATAAAGAGACAGTGTTCTAGAGTGCTGTCTTGCTGTGGCCCCTGTCATGTTCTTCAGGAATTGCCTCCCTTAGTTATCACAGCTTTATGAGCTAGATACCATCATCATCTCACATGTGAGGAAGAATGCTAAGTACTCAGAGTGTAGGTGCCACACTCAAGGTCACACAGAAGTTAAATGGTAATCTCAGCCCCCAAGTCACTGTTCATAATCATTTTGCCATATGGTGGGTCTCAATTGGCTCTGAGGCAGTTGCTGCTTCGGGGCCTGATCTGCACCATACTATACTAAATAAATGGTCTGTGGTGACTCTGCAGAAGCAAGAGAGGTCTCTCAGGGTCACTACACTGAGGAACAGAGCAAGTAATTCTCCAGGTTTGTGCAATTGAATTGAGACAGGATTAGAAATGGAATTGAATGTGGAATAAGGACAGATGCATCTTGGTTCCTTGGGATGAGTCAGCATCTTCAAGACAAATTTAATACGGAAAATGTTGCAATTCCCAGTTCATTAGACACCTGGTGTTGAGGCCAAAACCACTTAAGTGACTCAGGAAAATCTGTGCTTATCCTTTGCCTTGGATATGGCCTGTAAGGATGGATAGTTCTTTCTCTTTGATCTGTGTCCCAGACTGGATCAGCTGCTCTTTGAAAGATCCTCAACTTTCTGCCTACTTCCTGCCCTAGCATTGAATGCTTTTGCCAACCAGACACCAAATATTCCAGACCTCCCACAACTCAAGATGTTGTCCATGAACCAATATCAGCATCTTGTCCAGGATGTTCTTAGACATGAGGAATCTCAATGTCTTTATCTAACCCATTAACTCAGAATTTACAATTTAAGATCTTTATGTGTTTCATTGTGTTGGTTTGAAAGAAAATGGCCCTCATAGGCCCAAAGGGAATGGCATTATTAGATGTTGCCTTGTTGAAGTAGGTGTGGCCTTGTTAGAGGAGCGTGTCACTGGGGTGAACTTTGAGGTTTCAGAAGCTCAAGCCAGGCCCGGTGTCTTTCTCTTCTTGCTGCCGGCCAACCCAGATATAGAACTCTTGGATCCTTCTCAGGCACTGTATCAGCCCACATGCCACCATGCTTCCTAGCCATGATGATAATGAACTAGAACCTCTGTACCTATAAGCCAGTCCCAGTGAAATATTTTCCTTTACAAAAGTTACCATAGTCATGGTGTCTCTTTACAGCAATAGGAACCCTAAATAAGATGCTAATATACTTATTAATGTCAGAAAAGCACTGTTCTAGACAAATACTTATTGCTTGCTAGACATGGGGGAGGATGCACCAAAGTCAAGTGGGAGAAGAATTCCAGGGTTTAATAAATGTTCTAGAAAATGAGAGCAAGTAGCTGTGGTTTGGAAACTTTAACCACTGGGAGTGGAACAGGAAGGGTTACTCTAAACGAGTATCATTTGACTTGAAACCAAAAGAAAGGAAGAGGCAGACAGTATGTGAGAGAATGCTTCAGTCATGGGGCAGAGGTAAGCACTGTTTCCCGCTGACAAGACCAACCCTGGAATGTGCTGACAGTTGGAGAAAGGTCAGGGAGTAAGTGACAGCATAAGTGATAGAAAATAGGAACAGATATGTGGTAGGCTTTTTCCTAGGTGCTGGAGATTCTAAAGATGCTGAGGCTGAACCTAGCCTGGGAAGCATAACAAGTCCTTGTCTGAGAAACAAAGAAAGAAGCAAATAAATAGAAAAGAAGCTGAGCCCAGTGGGCCCTTTGATCTGGGCTGATGAGGCTGAGTTTTATTTAAATATCAGAGAATCTCAAAGGATGGTTTTGATGTGTCTCTAGCAGTATGTGGGTTTCTATATACTACACTATACAGTCAACTTTTGGCAATTTTCATCTCATAAAGACACCTGGTAGTGAATGCTGGGGTAGGTTTTCTTTGTTTTTCGCTTTATCTAGATGACATGGAGATCAGGCCAGAGTAATAATTAAAAGACACTGAATGCAGTGGAGACATCCCCTAGCCTCTGTTGTATTTTATAATTGCATTATGATTAAAAGAGCTTTGTGCAATTCCTTAGGAGTGACTGATTCAGAACAATTCCTTGAAGGGGATGTGGTAATTTGGCCCCAATGCCTGTCTACAGAGGAACAAAGCTGCCTTATTTTTAGCTTAATGCCATGATTATTTTGCATGTATTTGTTCATCCATTCAACAAATATTTATTGAGTGCCTATTATGGATAAGGTCCTGTATTTGGCAAAGTAGATGAAAGTCAGACCTTAGAAAGGCCTTATTAAGTGTTGCCAGAAAGTTTGAAGACCACAACTATAAGAAATGAATTGCTGGGCGTCTATCACATTCGAAGGGATGAAAGAAATGTAGATTCTATGAAGGGATTAGTTAGAGGTTTTATATTTCAGTTAAGTAAGGAGGAGGAAAAGAGGTACAACAGAAACCTTTCCAATCCTGAATGGTGTGGATACCTTCAGCAAAGCCAGGAGTCTAAGAATAGGGGTCCCACAGCAGGGCACCTGGCTGGATTTGTCTAGAGTACACAAAGCACTTCCAGGTACTGATAATGCACTGACTATGATGTTTCCATTAGTATTATTGCCGCAATCAGAATGGTGAGGCAGAGACAGAGAACTCAACTCACTCTTCCAACTCATTCGGCTTCGCAGTGGAACCAGGATTGGAAGTGAGGGTGTTTGGTCCCTTAGCTGATCTGGACTGGGTCTTGTTAAGAGAAGGCTTAGCTCCTGTCTGGGAGGGGGTAACTGAAAAATCACACACCTACTGGTGTATAGAAGAAAGCTATGTCTTTTACATACCTGTAAACAGGGAATGAATTTGGTCTGCTGTGGCAAGCTTAACACTTAAAAGGGAACATAATTGTGAAATTGGTGTCTGATCTGCTCCTGCTGAGGATTAGAAGAGGACTATTCGGTTAGCATTCTCCAAAAGTGCCAGCCTAAAGGTGATTGGAGGATGCACTAAAGGTTATTATTCACCAAGATTATGCATAAAAGTGAGTGGGGACATGATAATAAATGCAAGGAAGAAATGTGAGAAGCTGATGAGTAATGGTGCTGGCTTAAACGTGCTGAGTTGCTAATATGGTGACAGCCTGGTGCTAAATGCACAGAGTGCATTGCACCCAGCAGTCATGAGTTATTACTATTGTACCTGTGCTGTAGACAAAGAACCATGAAGCAGAAGTAATGGCCATGTAACTCACAGGTGACAGAACTGGGGCTCACACTCACCTCTGAATGCAAGCCAAGTTTGTGCAGGTAAGCTCTCTCTGCTGTATCCTGAGAGCAATTCAGCCACTGACTTAACCCAGTGGAAGCCAACTAACCTGCAGATCACTGGCAAGTGCATCCTGACAGCATTTAAACCACTGACTTACACCAGCTGAAGACAGTTCACTTGAAGATAACTGACTGGGAAGTAGGGCATGGAGACTCAGATGAGGAGGGCTAACCTCTTCAATGAGCTTCTTGTGATCAGTAGCTCCCTGGGTGCCTTCAATGAGAAGAAGAGCCACTCTGACATTTGTGTTAGTGACCCAGGAAGTGAATCAGCGAAACTATACTCCAGAGGAGGCAGTATCTACTGCAACTCCAGATTGCAGCGATATAAATAGGAAAACACAGCTTGATTAATTCTGGCTGTACCATTTTTGTTGGTGATGAGTTATATGAGAGACCATAGAGAGATGGGGGATGCATCTCTCACAGCTTTGAAATAATTAAGCCTCTTTACAATATATGTCTATGCCTGCCATTTTAGGGGTTTTATGCTCTGGGTGCACTGATGGATTTTGGAATTAGCCTGGTTGGTGGAATGGTTGGTCTGATCACTTATACAATACAGTCCTCCAAGTGAGGACCCCAGATATCCAGTGTGTCATAACTTCACTTTGACTATATATATGTGTGTGAATACATATGTACTTACATACATTACATGTATTTTAAGTACATGTATTCCCATATGGCTTTTTTCAAACTTCCTTTTATCCTTTCAGACATTCATTTATCCCTCTTCCTTCTCCTTGAGTAGTTCCCTCCCTCCCCTTTCCCATAGAAAGTCTCCCCATATTTTTCCCATTTTCTCACCCATAGACTTTGTATCTTATTATATAGTCTAGTGTTCCATTCTCCTTCCTCACTTTGCCTTTTTACTTTCCTGGTTTCTGAAATTGTTCCAGGTTTATACTCATATCTAAAGGTTTGGAGCTAGAATCTGCAAATAAGAATCTACAAATGCTTGTCTTCCTGAATGTATGATTGAATTACTCAGTGTGGTATTTTCTAGGTCTATCCATTTACCAAGAAATCTCATGATTTTGTTTTTCTTTACAGCTGAATAATATTCCATAATGCATTATCCATTCAATCATTGAAAGACATGTTGGTTGTTTCTATTCCCCTCTATTTTAAAAAGAGTGACAATGAACATGACTGAGCAAGTATCTGTGGAGTAGGATGTAGATTCCTTTGATCATAGGCAGAAGTATAACTGGGCCATAAGGTAAATCTATTCTGATTTTCCGATTGTGGCTGCACCAGTTTTCAATTCCACCAACAGCAAATAACAGTTCCCCTCCCCCTATTTCCTTACTAACACTTTTTTTGTCAGTGGTTTTCTTGATCATAGTCATTCTGACAGGTATAAGAGGAAGTCTCAAAGCAGTTTTAACCTGTGTTTCTCTAAGTATATTAACACTTTCAAAGATATTTCTTAGCCATTTTTATTTCTTCTTTTGGGAACACTGTTCAGATCTGCATCCTATTTTTAAACTTAGTCATCTGTTTACTTGACTCTTGTTCTTACTTCTTTGTATATACTGGATATTAATCCTTTATCAGAATCAAAGCTAGCAAAAATCCTTTGCCAGTCTATGGGCTTCCTCTATACTCAATTTATTATTTATTTACTGAACATAATACTTTTCATAAATATAATTTCAGGAAGGACAAGGATTACCATCAATAGTATATAACAGCTTCCAAGCTTCCTTTATGAGTGGACTCTCAAAATCAGAAAGCCACTTTAAAATCAACAAGGCCTTCATTTGGTGCTTTGACCAGAGAAGGCTTGAGTGAGGGCTTCCAGTTTGCACTGGAGATGACCTTTAAGGACTTCTTAGAAGCCAAGCCTGAACTTCAGGAAATGAAGTGAAAATAGCAGAGTTATTAGTCTGAAGAATCATTTCCAAAATGAACAGCTGCTCTTTTGAATAATACCGTCTTGGTGATGTCACTGTGAGGACCAGATCACTTGACACACAGCAAAGCCAGCTTCTCTGTTTTTAAGAAAACAAAATATATGCTAATGATGGAGATGGAAAAGAGGACATAAAAATAAATTTGAATTTCCACACACAAAAGGTAGTGCCAAAGTACTTGCATGTGTCTGCATCAGGGGGTCCTTCCTCCTGCCAGCAGAGAGGAAGTTTATCTTAATCACCAGGAGGGGTCTTCATCCACAATAATTCATGTTGAGAGCCATCTCTTCAGTGACACATGCTCCTTCCCCACCCACCCAAGTAATGAAGTGTTATTCTGTTGCTATGGGTACCTGAAAGGAAAATCTCTTGAGAAGTCTGAATAACCCTCAGTGGGACAGTCTCAAGCAGATTAGCTTGAAGCAGCCTCAACCTCCAGGTTCAAGTTTTGAAAGGCAGCTCTGGACATCTGCAATAAGCAATCCATTGTTCACATTGTATAGAATTTATGGCTGGTCCAGAGACCAATCTTACCCAAGATAATTTTAGCATTTAAAGTAGTTTTAGGAATACTTTCATATGATGGCATAACTGTAGTTCATAACTGTGTGCTATCAACATAGCTCAAAATACCAGTAAAGCAAAATTCTGAATTTTTATCAAATCTGGTAAAACAGCATTTGAAACCTTACCGAAAGTGCAGTTTTAAAATGCTCACATTTCCCTTGCTCACCCCAGCAGCTGTTTTCTGTGCCTAGGAAGACCCACTCTGGGTTTCTCTGTGGTTTCTCCTTCACTTTCACTTTGTCTCCTTCCTCCTTACTTTGTTGTTTGCAGCCATTGCATGTGGAGTTCAGCAGCAGGTGAGGCTTTGCTCAGTCCAGGGGTCTTTGCTCATTCTTGCTTCTTCGTGCTGCCACCGAGCATCTCCGATGTGCCAAGTCCTGTGCCAAGTTCTTGAGACATATTGGTGAGTATTAAAAATAATCAGTAGCAAGAACTGATCAGTTGCAAAATGCCACAACTCTGTCATATTTTATAATCTGGATGCTGAGCTATTGTGAAAGGGTTAGAGAAGGACTCCCTGGAAAGTGACATTTAGTCTGGGATCTGAAGGGTGAGTTACAGTCACTGCACAAATCTGTTGTGTCTTTCTGTTGGAGACATTATAAGTGTTTCTATCCAGACAGCTTATTCATGCTAAAGGATAGGAGGAGGCAGGGTAGGGAGTGTGTGTCCCAGAGCAAAGCCACTGTGACTTAGGGCCTTTTTGATATTTGAGCCTTAAGGTTTTCTGGTTATAGCTCTCAGAGGGAGCATGAACAAAAGGCAGAATTCAGGCCAAGGTTAGTGCATTTTCTGTTTGTGAAAGCACATCCTGACATAATGGCCATGGAGGATAATCAATGGCCCTGTTCTTAAGAGACAGATGGTACCTCAAAAGATAAAGATGATTTGCGCTGACTTCTATGTCAGACAGTGGCTTCTTATCAGAAATGCCAGAGGACAAAGATAGGAGCAAGGAGACCTGCTCTGGGAATCCAGTGTTGGTTTTTCAGAGATATCCCTTTGTTTATTTCAGGATAAGAGTGTTGATGGAGCCAGAGAAAATAATAAGGACAGAATAAAGCCCAACTTTCAGACTATAAAATGCAGGCTAGGGGAAAGGATTACAGCAATTCATGCTCCAGGTGCATATGTGGTATTATTGATGGACATAAGTAGGCCTGGGGGTGGAATGGTCCTTATGGTAGGTATTATTGAAATAAACATATTCTAGTACTTGAGGTCAGTAATTCAGCTCTTCATTACATATCTTATTATGGCTAGGATAAAATATGAGCACCATACTTGGTTACTGATATCACTGTGCAAGAATTTGCTCCTGCCCTTACTGCAGTTATTCAGTAAGGTCATAGGGGCATATGCACTTGCCATTAGTGTTAAGTTTGTAATTATAGTGCAAACCTATGACTACCACAATGTAGGCAGGTTAGTGTCATTGTTAGGATGCAGGCTTAGGCTAACTGACAAGAAAATATCATTCTCCAAAGATGATAGTTTGTCTCTCTCCATTCCTTTGTACCCAGAAAAGTGTGAGGTGCCCTGGAGGCAGAAGGGGGAGGTACATGAATGGAATTATGGGTGAGGATAGAGGGAAGAAAGGGAGGAAAGACATCTGATCTGAGCTCTACAGTGGCAATTCTCAATTCCTGCTCATGGTAGCATCTTCACAATCTTTATTTGTCATGCAAATTTGAATAGAAAGCATACACACAGAGAGAGAACAGAGGGGAGACAAACACACACACACACACACACAGAGAGAGAGAGAGAGAGAGAGAGAGAGAGAGAGAGAGAGAGAGAGAGAAGACAAAGGAGAGACAGACAGACACACACACATAGAGAGGACACAAAGGGCAGAGATGGGAGAAACAGAGAGAGAGAGAGGAGAAAAAGATGAGAGAGACAGACTGACAGACAGACACCCAGAGGACAGAGGGGAGAGAGAGACAGACACACACATGTATATACAGAGAAAGAGACAGATACGGTGAGTACGAAAGTGGACAGAGGGGAGAGACAGAGATACACATGGGGGGCAGAGATGGGTAGACAGAGACAGACACACATATAGAGAGTAAAGAGGGGAGACAGACAGACAGACAGATGGGTGGACAGACAGACAAACACAGAGACACAGACACAGAGAGAATCATTAGCATAGTTTTATGGACATACCTCAAGAACCAAAGTGGAACAGGCATCCCAGAGTTCCTCCTGTGTCTTTACTCACAGTCAAAAATTACCACTACCTGAACTATCAACTCTGTGGATAAATATTGATTATTTTCACAATTCATTTGAATGGAAAGATCAGAGCATATTCTCAAGTGTCTGGTTTCTCTCACCAAACACTCTCTGAGACTTGTTCATTCTGTTGTATGTAGTATTGGAACCCACATTCACACTCTTCATAGTGTTTTGATGAATGAATACAAAGTCATTAATTCTAGAATAGATGGTACAGACAATCTATTCTTTATCCATTCTTAGTGGACTCAGTAGTGCTACTGGGAGCATCTTTGAAAAGTTGTTTGATGTACACAGGAACCGACTTCTTTGGCAGTAATACTTGTATGTGTACAACTTCATTAGTTATTGCCAAATCCAATGTGGTTGTACCACTGTATTCACTAATTTCTTGAGTAAGAATTCCAGTTGCTCCCACATGATGTCATATGTTTTTGTCATTTTCCTGGATTTGCAGACATGTGGTAGTATTGCTTTGCAATTTTAAGATGCATGGCCCTGGTGATTAATAAACTTGATTATTTTTATTATGTCACATAATCATCCAAATTGCTGTTTGAAGTTAACACTTTTGGACTTTGGATTAATTTATTAAACGTTCTGCCTTTTATTTTATTCTTTGATTTATAGAAGTTCTTGATACACTCTGGATATGAGCTCTTACTTAATATATAGATTAAAATACTTCCTTTCACTCTAGAGTTTACTTTTTCACTTTATGCTGTTTTAATGATCATATGGTCTATTGGTCACACATTTTCTGTTTTGGTAGTTGTTTGACTGTCCATTCACATCATGTTTTCCTTTGCTAAGCTCATGAGTCTATAATCTTCCTTTAAAAAAGAAAAAGCAAGATAGCTTCAGTGCAGAATTCTATCAGGAATTCAAGGAACAGCAAATACCAATTCTCCTCAAAGTATTCCACACAATAGAAGCAGAAGCGTCATCACCAGACTCTTTTTACTGGGCTTCAATAACCTTGTTACCCAAGCCACACAAAGACACAACTTAGAAAGAGAACTACAGGCCAATATCCCTCATGAACATTAATGCAACATACTCAATAAAATACTGACAAATCGAATCCAAGAACACATCAGAGAAATCATCCAACATGATCAAGTAGGCTTCATACCAGGGATACAAGGATAGTTCAACATATGAAAATCCATCAATGTAATCCACCATATAAACAGACTGAGAAAAAAAACAAAAAACAAAAAACATGATCATCTCACTAGATGCTGGAAAAGCCTTTGACAAAATCCAATACCCATTCATGATAAAGGTCTTGGAGAGTTCAGGGATAACAGGAACATACCTTAGCATAATGAAAACAATATACAGCAAGCCCACAGCCAACATCAAATTAAATGGAGAGAAACTCAACACTCAACACAATTCCTCTATCTATCCACTCTCTCCATACCTCCTCAATATTGTCCTTGAAGTTCTAGCTAGAGCAATAAGACAACACAAGCTCAAGGGGATACAAATCAAAAAGGAAGAAGTCAAACATTCACTATTTGCAGATGAGATAATAGTCTACATAAGTGACCTGAAAAACATTACCAGGGAACTCCTATCAGCTGATAAACACATTCAGCAAAGTGGCAGGATACAAGATTCACTAAAAAAAAAAATCAGTAGCCCTATTATATACAGATGATAAATTTGAGGAGAAAGAAATCACAGAAACATCACCCTTTACAATTGCCACAAACAACATAAAATACCTTTGGGTAACACTAACCAAAAAAGTGAAAGACATGTACCATAAGAATTTATTTGTCTCTAAAGAAAGAAATTAAAGAAGATACCAGAAAATGGAAAGATCTCCCATGCTCTTAGATAGGCAGGATCAACATAGTAAAAATAGCAATCTTGCCCAAAGCAATCTGCAGATTCAATGCAATCCCCATCAAAATTCCAACACAATTCTTCACAGACCTTAAAAGAACAATACTCAACTTTATATGGAGAAACAAAAGACCCAGGATAGCCAAAACAACCCTGTATGATAGAGGAACTTCTGGAGGCATCACCATCCCTGACTTAAAGCTCTATTACAGAGCTAATAGTCCTGAAAACAGCTTGGTATGGGAAAAAATAGACAGGTTGACCAATGGAATCGAGATGAAATCCCTGATATTAATCCACACACTTACAAACACCTGACTTTTGACTAAGAAGTTAAATTTCTGTGATGGAATAAAGAAAGCATCTTAAACAAATATTGATGGCATAACTGGATGCTGGCATGTAGAAGAGTGCAGATAAATCCATGTCTAATGCCATGCATAAAACTTAAACTTCTTACCTAGCTTCTCTGGCAGTGTGGGTTGTGGGCTGGTAATCTTGCTCTATGTCTAAAATCCACATATGAGTGAGTACACACCTTGTTTTTCTTTTTGTAATTGGGTTACCTTGCTCAGAATAGTTTCTTTTAGTTCCATCCATTTGCCTGGGAATTTCAAGGTTCCGTTGTTTTTGTTTCGTTTTGTTTTGTTTTTTATGCTGAGTAGTACTCCATTGTGTAAATGTACCACATTTCCTCTATCCATTCTTCAGTTGAGGGGCATCTTGTAGGGGAAGCTGTAGCCATGCCTACTTAGGGGCTGGCTACAGCTGTGCCTGACCATGCTTGCAAGGTCATGGTCAGGGTGATGTAGTGTGACTGTGTTTTCTCTTTTGGTTTCACTGTTGGGTTTGCATACAGACCGCTGTCATGCTGGCTGGCTAGGTTGCTCTGTAAGTAAGGCTTTTCCCTATTAAATACCCTTATATTTCTAGGTAAGAAAGAGGACTCTAAGAGAGACATACATGGTCCCCTGGAGAAGGGGAAAGGGCCAAGATCTTCTGAGCAAATTGGGAGCATAGGGGGAGGGGAGAGGAAGCTAGGATAATGAGAAGGGGAGGAGAGGAGGGGTGAGGAGGACATGAGAATGCAGAAAGTTTGAGTGGGGGAAGAATAGAAGAAAACAAGATAAGAGATACCATAATAGAGGGAGATATTTTAGGTTTACAGAGAAATCAGTCACTAGGGAAATATCTCGAGATCTACAAAGATGACACCAACTAACCATCTAAGCAACAGAGGAGAGGCTACCTTAAATGCCCTCCCCTGATAATGAGATTGATGACTGACTTATACTCCATCCTATAGCCTTCATCCAGCAGCTGGTGAAGGTAGAAGCAGACCCCCACAGCTACTTACTGAACTTAACTGGAATCCAGGTGCAGAGAAGGACTAGTGATGAGAAAAGTCCAGACCAGGCTAGTGAAACCCACAGATGCTGAGACATGAAAAATAGGCAGCTCTTGGTCCCCAGACTGATAGCTTGGAAACCAGCATGGGACTGATCCAGACTCCAGGAACGTGGATGTCAGTGAGGAGACCTTAGAAATCCATGGGGCCTCCTGTAATAGATCAGTACTTATCCCTAGAATAGGTGTGGACTTTGGGAGCCCATTCCACATAGAGGGATATTCCCTGAGTCAAGACACCCGGTCATGGGCCTAGCCCCTATCCCAAAGGATATGGCAGACTCTGAAGACCCCCTATGGAAGATCTCACCCTCCCTGGGGAGCATAAAGGGTAAGAGATAGGTAGGGCTTTAGGTGGGAGGGTGGTAGGGGAGGAGGGGAGGGAGAGGGAACTGGGATTGACATGTAAAATAATCTTGTTTCTAATTCAAACAAAAAAAGAAAAAATACGTTTGTTTTTCCTTTGTCATTGATATATAATCAGTTTTGCACTGCAAGTTAGATATGGTGTGAAATTCATGTCAACTTTTGCTTTCCATTGGATAGCCACTTGACCCAGCCTTGGTTATCTCTGCCATCACTATCACACTATTCCTTGATCATTCATGTGTGTGTGTGTCCATTGGTGTACTGTCCTGCTCTAGGCATGCAGCCTTGTACAAATACTAGTTCCAGTTGCTAGGCTCATGTTACATAAGGTGAGCCCTAAAGGTCTGTCCTATTTTAAGATTGTCTTGGCTCTTTTTATATATACTTTCACATTTCATTATAATTTTAGCATCAGCCTGTCAGTTTATACTAAAAATAGCACAGTGGGATTTTGATGTGCATTGCATTGAGCATGTAGCTTAGTTTAGGAGAGGTAACAACTAAACCACACTGAGTCTTCCTCCTAAGATGCATGATATATTTCCTTAGGCTTTCTTTTGCATTTTATAGTAGTCAGTGTTGAGTTGTCTCTTGTGCATCTATTATTATTTCTGTAGGTGTTATGTTATTGTTGTTATTATTTTATTTATTTAATGCATTTTGATGGAAAATGGTACCTTGGTAGCATTTTAAAAAATGCAGTGCGTAGGCACATTTCATAGATATTCTGATGTTAGTAGTTTATAGTGAGGCCACTGCTCCTCAAAAAAAATTGACTACCTTTCTCTTGATCTAATTCCTTACCTCCATTCAGCAAATCAGCATTTCATGATGTGAAGACACTTAATTTGAATATCTACTTCACTAGTTCAAGAATACCCTATGCTTCAAATGAGGTGCTAAGTATAAAATTCAGAAGCAAAACAATCTAACCAGATTATCTCACATTTATTTGTTTTGATGTTTTTTTATGCAGATTGTTTGCTATGAAGCCAAGGATGCCCTTGAAGCAGCGCTCTGCCACCTTAGCACCGTAAGTGCTAGAATTATAAGTGCAAGCCATCACATCCAGAATTTCTTGTTTTTTTTTTTAAAGGGGAGGTGGTTACCCTAGTGCATTTCTTTTTGCTGTAATTACATAACACAAGGAGGGTAATTTTATAAGTGAAGATTGATTTAGCCCACAGGTTTAAAGGTTAAAGAATCCATAGACAAGGTGCTGATATCTCTCTTGCTGCTAGTCAGGGCCTTCTGGCTCTACCATAACACAGTGGAGGACATCAAATGGTAAGATAGGATAACTTGCTGACTCAAGTCTGTTTTCCATTTCTTATAAAGCTACTAATGTTATCAAAGAACCCACTCTCTTGACTTCGTCTTGTCTCAATCTTCTCCCAAAGGCTTAACCTCTAGACACATTACCATGTGAATTGGTTGATCCAGTTCCTAACATGTGAACTTGTAGAGAATACTCAAGACACAGCAATGTCAAAAGTTGTTTACTAACTACAGTACAATCACAGTGACCTGAAGGTGGCTTGTGTATGCCAGCCTCGACCTGATAACTAAAGACTGAAAACAGAAGCCACATGACTTACTGAGACATGGACCCTCTATTATTTCCTTTAGAACCTGCTTATGATTATTCTCAAAAGAATTTCAGGGGGCATGTTCATATGAATTTGCATATCTGAACAAGAGCCTAGAAGAACAGAAGAGAAGGTGAGGCCACCAAGGACAAAACATAGGCATTAGAGAATAATGACTGTAGAATCAAGAGCAAAGAAAAGAGCAACCTGGGGCTACTTAGCATAAGTGACAGAATGTGCCAGTTAGCCCTGGAGAGTGTTAGTTTATGATGCAGAGTTCCACAATTAACTATCATTAGCTAAGTCTCAAAGTACTACAAAAATGCTGTGTGCTGCTTTTGAAGATGGTAGGAAAACAGGCAACATGTTTTAAAATTTTTCCATAAAGAATAAGAAAAAGTGTTGGCTTTTTTGTTGTCTGGAAATTCACACGAACGGTACTGCTCATCTATCAGAAACATTTTCATTCGCCACATCTCCCAGGCAAAAAGGCAAGCCCAAGCAAGCCTGTCTCTCTCTCACATTATGAGAAAATGGTATTAAATATCAACCTGCCTAGCTCTGTGAGTAGCAGTGGGGGCATGTGAAGCCAGCCCTTGAAAAGTAAGTGCCCTGGATTTAACCCTTTTCTTTATAACTTAATTTGTTGTTTGGATGGTTGAGAACTAATGGTTGCAGTCTTGACTGAATCATCCATTTGGTTTGCCTATGTTATCTTCAGGAGACAATTTAGAAGCAGAACATTTCCTAGCGAGACTGAATTATTTTCCCCTGGAGCTTCATTTCTTCAATTCCTGCTCCAATACCTTTGTATCAAGCCTTAAAATAGAATGATCGATACTGATTTTTATCTGTGAAATTAGAGTCTATGGATAAATGGAGCCAGACAATGTTGTCTTGCCTGAGGACAGACTGACCCCAGGAGAGGGTTTCTATTTGTTGTGATAAAACACTATGACCAAAAGTAAGTTGGGGAGGAAAGGGTTTATTTCAGTTTATAATTCAGTCTAGAAGTTCAGGGCCGGAACCTGGAGGCAGGAACTGAAAGAGAAACCATAGAGGAGTGCTACTTACTAGCTTGCTCATCATGGCTTGTGCAACCTGCTTCCTTGTACAACACAGTTACTCAGGGTTGGCATCATCCGCAATGGATTGGGCCCTCCCATAGGAACGTGCCCTACAAAGTTGTGCACAGGGCACTATGATGGAGGTATTTTCTCCTCAGATATGTCTAGGTTTGTGCCAACTTGACAAAAAACAACCAGACAAATGTCCTTCAAAATACCTCAGATTGGAATGACAGGCACTGCTTTCTGCCAGTAACAACAATAAATCTGTAGAAGCCAAACTTTGAACACTATTTTGATTGGGGCCAACAACCATGTCAGTCAACCTTTACTCAGTCTACTGCTGGGGATATCTGATCAACTAAATCATGGCACTGACATACTGAGGTCCACCAACTTAAGTAAAATTTTCTGTATGTTATTACATGGACATTTCCTCTTTATTAGAATTATTCTATGTTCTCATAGAAACCAATTATTAGAATTGAGATACTGTTTCTCAGATTTCCTTGTCTAGATTTGAGCCAACAGCCTACTTCTGAAAGATTTCCAGTTTTGTATCTATGAAAATGGTTTTAAAAGCATAGCCTCTTTGTTCAGGCCTCTTACAAAAGTGTGTTTTTGGACATATTAACATCCTTTGGGCTTTTATACCTTATACCTCAGTTGATAGAATTCCTATGTCCTGTATGAATAAAGCCTTGGATTCAATTAACTGGGTATGGTGGCACATACATGTTATCTTAGCACTTACTTGGGGGTGAGAGTAGGGGCAGGAGAATCAGACCTTCAAGGTCATCCTTGGTTACATAGTTATATTGAGGCCAGACTGGGATACACATGACCCTATCTCAGAACAAGCAAACAAATAAGCATATAAAGAAAACTTTTGAGCCTTTGACAGTTCTCAGAATGGTTTGGATGTTTTGTCTATATAATGTGGATACCATTAATACCTTTCTTACAGTTTGTTACAAAAGTTAGTGACTTGTTATATAAAACATTTGGGCAAAGGTCTCATTCCTAATAAGTTGTATGTAGAGACATAGTAGTGAGAGAGGCTATGGAAATGGTATACCCCAGGGGTGGAAGAAGTTATCTGGTTGGTTAAAAACCATTGAGAATTACTGTTACTTGGTAATAACAATCTTAAAAACAAGACAGATATGTGTGTGTGGCTTATTGGTGTGTTTAAAATTTCCATAAGCAGTACACTACCACCATCCTACATGTGTGCAATTCTTGTACACAAACATCTGTTTTTCTTTTCACTGCCACTGGGAACACTCATGTCAGTTCTACTTTAAGGGAGCTATTTTCCATTTGCTTCTTTAAAGGAACCTTTGGCATTTCAAACTGCAGTTGGAGAACTAGTGCTATTGACCATGGCATGTCCATCTTGGTTCTCCTGACACTGGGAAATAGAAAAATTATTTGCTGTGTGGAATCTGCGCTGAAGACATTTAGCAGTGCCTATGCCTCTATCTACAAGATGCTGTGTTTTGACAGGCTATCAGTTAGCTAAATGAAAAATATCCCTAGACATTTCCCTGTGTTCCTTGAGGTCAAGATGAGTGGGAGAATAAACCCATTGCATAGTTCTCCCATCATTTTCTCAGTAAGAAAGTGGCAGAATTAGGATTTTATTTGGTTTTTTTTGTTTGTTTTTAGAGATTTATTTTCTCTGTTTTTAATTGTGTATATGTATGAGTTGGATCCTCTGGAGTTGGGGTTACAGATGATTGTGAGCCACCCAACAGGAAAACTGAACTCAGGTCCTCTGTAAGAACAATGTGCACTCTATAAACTGATGAGCCATCTCTCTAGTGCCTATTGTTTTTGTTTGTTTTTTGTGCTTTTTCTTTATTGAGATAAGGTGTTACTTAGAGTCTAACTGATCTGGAACTTGCTAAATTCCAGGAAGACCTTGAACTCTTTTTGTTTTGATATGCTTTGTTTTGTTTTTCGAAACAAGGTGGCTTCAGAGGCTGTCCCGGAACTAGCTCTTGTAGACCAGGCTGGTCTGGAACTCACAGAGATCTGATTGTCTCTGCCTCCCTAGTACTGGGGTTAAAGGCATGCGCCACCAAAGCCCGGTGACCTTGTTCTTGAACTCTTGATTCTCCTGTCTCCCCCTCCCAAATGCTGGGATCACAGGCATGAACTGTCATATTTGGTTTATGCAATGCTGGAGATGAAACCCAGTGCAATTTTTCACGCCTGTGAAGCATTCCATACCAATGAAGCTACCTCCTCAGCTTTTGAATGAGAATTTTAATCTAGATTGTTTTAACCAGTAGTGTAAAAATCACATAGTAACTTACTGTAAATGCAAATTCTTTGACTGTACTTTAAACACTTCGATGAATTACTTATTTTTGTTGTACCTTGATATTTTCTTCTGCAATTGGGAAGAAATATTGGTGTTGGAAAAAAGAGTGTGTGATTGAAGGAGAGAAAATTCTCTTTAAGAATGCACAAGTAAGGTGGGTCTTCTCCTTGAGGCTTGGTATTCTGCAAGAAGCTGATTTGCAAAGCAGGTGGCCTGGGGCTTTTATCTCTGTCTGCATCAGTTTCATTCAGAGGCCATTATAGTTGTCACTGAGACTCAGAAGTACTTAAAGACAAACTCCTCTAATCACTAGTATTAATTTGATATGATTCTAATTATCATGGAAACAAATCTGGTATGTCTGTGAGGCATATATCTAGATTAGGTGAACTATAGTTGAAAGATCTACCCTAAACAGTTATGGTATCTTTTCATGGGCTCGGGTCCAGAACTTAATAAAAAGGAGAAAGTGAGCAACCTAAAGTATTCATCTTTGTGCTTCTGGACTACAGATACAATGTGTCTCCTGCTCCTGTCTCCAAGACCTCCTAAAGTCATCTTGGAAGAGGAAGCCTCAGGTGAAGAATTGCCTGCATTGGATTGGTCTGTGGGCAATTGCCTGCATTGGATTGTTGTGCTTTTTCTTAATTGCAGATTGATATGGAATGATCCCTCCCAGTGATGGTAGTACCATCCCAGGGCAAGTGGGCATGGGCATATAAGAAAGGTAGCTGAGCAAGCCCAAGAGTAACCCAGTAAATAGTAGTCCTCCCTGGTCTCTGTTTCAGCTCTTGCCTCCAATATCCTTTGAAGGGCTCTAGTAGAGTAAAGCACAGCGAATATGGTTCTGGCAGGTCTTGCCCTTCCCCTTCCCCCCTTCCTCCTTCCCTCCTCCTTGCTAAGCCACAGATTATATTCCTAAAGCTAGCCACCAAGGCCTAGTCCCTTATTTGGCCTTTTTTTCCTACTGAGGCTGACCACTAAGGTACAGGTATCAAAGTAATGAAGTCCAGCAATCAAAAGCCCCCTTTTGCCCCATCCCAATTAACATGCCCAATCAAAACAAACCAACATATGCTAACACAGAGTTTTCCCTTTCTTTTTATAAACTCTCATTTGCCTAGGGACTGGACCACATCTGTCTCCTCTTTACCCAGAGATAGTCCTTTGTCCCTCCAGGAAAAAGATCCCTTCCCCCTCTCCCTTGTTTCTTTTCCCTTCTTTCTCTTCTGGCTCCTGTCTCTGTCTCTTATTCCCTGTCCTTTGTCCCTTTGAGGCAAATAAATCTCCTTTGTGCTAGGAACTTAGTCTTGGTGTGTCCTGTGCTAATGCCAGTGTTTCACTCTTGAACTTAGAATAACCTTGAAGCCATGAGGCAAAATAAACTCTTCCATCCTTAAGTTGTGTTTGTTACTTATTTTGTTATAGCAATAAGACAAGTAACTAATATACCCCAGGTGTCTTCTCTGGCAGTCTGTCTAGACCTGTCTAGTTCCATTCTGGACCAAGTACAGCTAGAAAGGAAGGCATTCTTCTAAATACCTTCAAGTGTCTGCTTGTTATCATTGGTCTGCTGCCCTGGAATCTTTTCCATGATGTCCCTTAGAAACTGGGCCATCCTGATGCAATGCACAAGTAAAGGAATAAAAAATGACATTTCTTTATAAAAAAAGAACATTGGAGAAAGAGACAACCTAAGAGGGTTAATGCTAGCTTATTCATTTCTTCCTTTCAATAGAAAACCTAATCCAATACCCTATGCCATTAAAGGAAATGTATTTCCAACAATGAACTAATAAAAAAAAAAATACTCCAGTAGCCAGGCATGAGAGTGTCCAGGGAACATCAAAAAGATGGAAATGCCAGTTGTTTTAGTTAGGGTTTTTATTGCTCTGAAGAGATACCATGACCACAACAACTCTTATAAAGAAGCATCTAATTGGAGTGGCACCTTACAGATCAGAGGTTCAGTCCATTATCAACATGGTGGGGAGCATGGAAGCATGAAGGCAGACATGGTTCTGGAGCTGAGAGTCCTGCATCTTGCAGGCATCAGGAAGTCACGTGGAAGCTTCAGCAAAAGAGACCTCAAAGCCTGCCTCCACAGTGACACACTTCCTCCAACAAGGCCACAGCTACTCCAACAAGGCCACACCTCCTAATAGTGCAATTACCCTTTAGAGGCCATTTTCTTTCAAACCATCATACCAATTTTCCACAGAAATTCATTTTTTGCCTTAACCTGAGTGTTTAGGAGACCTAGGTTTAGAAGCATGTCTTTAGAACTACTTCTCTGTGGAAATTTTATCATTATACTTTGTGTGTGTACATGTGGGGTGTGTATGTGTGTGTGCCAAGGCTGCAGGACAACCTTGGCCATTGCTCTTTATGAGCTTCCCACATTGTTGTTGAATCATGCTCTCTCTTTAGTATGTGGGACATTTCTAGAGGAATGGACTAGTAACCACAGAGTGAATTTAAATCAACACTATCAATTTTTTTTTACATATTTCCCCTGATTTAAAGGGACCTTCCTTATTATATGTGGTCTATATTGCATGTTAACAGGAATCAAAACTGAGTTTGAATCCTGAGAACATAAAGTTATTCACTGATCACAGATTCCTATATAATCAATTATGAATTATTTTTGTTTCAAAATGTGTGGTTTGAAAAGCAAGAGTGTCTAGAAATCATGCTCATAGGTACACGTAATGACATTCAGCAATACAAAACAGCTGAATATGAATGCACAAAACGACATGATAATCAGAAGAGAATTAGACTGAATAATGGATACATGCGCACACACAAACACACACACACACACACACACACACACACACACACACACACACACACACACACTTAACATACTAAGTAATGGATTTCATTGTGATATTTGCATACATATATGTCATAACTTACTTTTCTATTTTTCTTTTATTGAAAGTAATTTCTTTCATATAATATATTTTGATTATAGTTTCTCCTTCTCCAACTCCCCTGAGTTCCCTGCTATCTCCACAACATTTGGATCCTTAACCTTTTATAACAAACAGGCATCTAAAAGAATAATAATAAAATAAAATAAATCAGAATAGGACTAAACAAACAAAAAGAAAAAAAGAGCCAAAGAATACACACACACACAAAGAAAACCCAGATATAGACACAGAGGCGCAAATATGAACACACAGGAATCCCATACAAACACAAACCAGAAATCATAATATATATGCAAAGGGCCTGTAAGGTTAAAAAAAAAAAGTCCTGACAAAACATTACGAGATGAAGAACCTCCAAGGATGCCATTGAATTTGTTGTGTGTTAGTCATCTACTGCTGGCCATTCAGCCTACCCTAAGACTAGACTGATCCTATTTGTCCTTCCCCTACTGCCCTCTCCCAGCTCCTGTGCTGTCTCCTTCCTCCTACCAAACACTCCTCCCTTTTCAAGTCACATTGTAAAACTTCCTTGAAATGATCGTGATATAGAACTGTAGACCACATTAGTCTTTGTGATAGTTAGGAACAGGAGAAGGAGAGGAAGTGGTTCTGGCTGTGGAAGATTAATATGAAGAATTTTCCTTCATGGCAGATTTTGTAGTAGTTACATAAACCAACAGACAGTGCACACTTGCACAGAAGTGTATGTATATAAAAGGAAGACTAGTGAAATCTGAATTAAGGCTATAGGCTCACAATATCAATGTTTGCCTAAATAATCACATAAAATACTGCCATTGGCAGAAATTTAGAGAAGAATAAATGGACTCTGTCTATATCATATACTATTGAATGTGAAATATTTTGAAATTCTGACAAAGTAAAAAAAAATCAAAACCATATATGCATATCTACTAGCATGCATCTGTGAGTGTATGCATATACACATACACCTGTCTTCAGAAAGCTGAACACTGTCACTTCTCCTGTGGCTCTGTGTCCCTCTCCCTAACACCAGGCCCCTACTTTATCTCCAAGAAGAACCACAATTCTGAGTCTGGGCTTCATCATTCTCTGACATACATGTACTCACAAGAAAATTCGCACTGATGCTATCTATAGTAACAAAACACTGGGCCCAGCTCACTTTTATCAAAAAGAAATACTAACTGAATTGCAAATAAATTCATAGAAAGGGAAACTAGACATGAATTAAATTAACAATAATTATATGGTTTAATGAAGATCGTCCTAAAAAACAAAACAGAATTGTGGATTAAAACAAAAAGAAGTAGCAGGGGGAAAAAACAAACAAAAAGAAACAGACAAAAAAGCAATCCTGATCCCATTGACATAGAGTACAGAATCTGTGTGCAGCTCAGCAGCACTGTCTGGGATGCCCATTTAATTTGTAAGTGGACATCTCCAGATGTGGAGGCTTTGGAGGAGGGCAACATTCAGCCAGAAGTCCCAGTATTATCGAAACACTGCCATTAGATTTCTACCTCTGATGACCCTGGCTTCCTTTTTAAAATTGGCTTGAATAGAGAAGGATTTGAAGTAGAAATGATACATTCCCCACACAGACACACACACTTAAAAGAAACCATTGAAGTTGGCGTCACTTGAAATTTTCTTTATGCCTTGCAGAATGGTAACAGCTCCTCCAAAGCTTTCCAATGGCTAGGCTTGGAGAGAGGAGCCAAGAACCTGTGCACCACATCACAGATTTATGTAAATCTTAAATTACAGTCACTATCACATTAGCAGGAGTATAGACATTGATGGGGGTTGGAAAGATTTCATCTCATCATTTAGTTTCTCTTTTCAGTGTGAGCATATTCCAGTTCCCTGAGGATATGCACTCCTGGGGCTATGGCTGACCTGATATTTAATGACAGAACAGCAACACTAACTCAACAGGTTGTTCAGATTTTCTAGGCTTGAGTCTGAGAACTTACATGAAGTGACTCACTTGAGCCTCACAACTATCCATGGAGAAGCTGAGCTCAGAGTGGGGGTGCAGGGAGGATTAGAATTTAGTAAAAATTACACAGTCAGCTGAGGACAGAGGTAGGGTTTAGCCCCATATCTCTGCATCAGTTAACTGAGAATCTTCTAGAGACATTTGAATTGCTAGAATCAGCCATCTAAGCTACGTGTTAAACATGCAGAACAGAGGCTCCTGGGTCAAAAACCATCATAGACAATCACATTTGAGAATGGTTCTTTAAGAAGAACTCTGTCTTCTAATGGGGAGTTGTGGTGAAACCAAGACCCCACCTGTGTGCAAAGCTTTACAGTTTCTAATGGAGATATTTTTCTTTGCTGTAAGTAACTCTAGCTGTCTTCTTTTTTCCTTTTTTAAATTTAAATTAAAAACAAGCTTTGTTTACATGTCAATCCCAGTTCCCTCTCCTTCTCCTGCTCCCCTGCCCCAATAGCCCACTATCCCAAACCCTTTCTGCTCCCCAGGGAGGGTGAGACCTTCCATGGGGGATATTTAAAGTCTGTCATATTTGGAGCAGGGCCTAGAGCCTCCCCCATGTGTCTAGGCTGAGAGAGTGGAGTGGATTCCAAAAGTTCTTTTGTCTACTAGGGATAAATGCTGATCAGAGGCCCCATGGATTGCCCAGACCTCCAAACTGACATCTTAATTCAGGGGGTTTAGAACAGTCCTATGCTGGTTTTCTGCCTAACAGTCTGGGGTCCATGAGCCCCTCCTTGTTCAGGTCAGCTGTTTCTGTGGGTTTCTCCAGCCTGGTCTTGACCCCTTTGTCTAGCTGTTTTCTTATGTCATTTCTGGGAGATATTAAACATGTTTTACTGTGCCAGTGACTATTCTGGGTGCTGGGGATATAACAGGAAGCAGCCAGGTAGCTCTTCTCATAAGCATCTATTCAATCAGTGTATAAGGAACCAGACATAAAGTATAATGTAGATGTCCTAATATTAGATTCTGTTAAGTCCTAAAATGAAGTAATTTTTAAAACAGCTAGAGAAGATGGTGTACTGAAGTCAGTTCACACCAGTTTGTAAGGGACTATAGTTAGGTTTTCAGGAATTTGGCATGCTGATTGTTAAACATAGTCATTATTAAAATGTAAATGATATAAGCTTGCAATTAAATAAATTGTATTAAAAAAACAAAGATAATAGTATTCAAAGCAGTTTCCTCATTCTTTTGTCTGATTTCTTTCCTGGTATATTGCTCCTTTATGATGAACAACCACATACTAATTACCTAGGGTTCATCTCTTCAATGCCACCATAAAGATGGCGCACATTGATTCAAATAGGGAATTATAGAAATATTGTACCATAGAAATTTAGCAATCATGCCTGGTAGGGGTGGGGCACGTCTTTAATCAGAGCATTCAGGGGGCATATGTCTATGAGTTTGAGGCCATCCTGGTCTACAGAGTGAGTGCCAGGAAAGCCTCCAAAGCCAAACGGAGAAACACTGTCTTAAAACAAACAAACAAAAAAGAAATTTACCAATCTGGCCTTGAGTTCCTGTTTTTTCTTACTGAACTTGAGATCATTAGAGAAAATACTAAAACTAAGGCTAGCAAGATGACTCAGTGGGTCAGAGTACTTATTGCCAAGTCTGACCATATGAGTTCAATTCTTCCATGTGGTAGAAGGGAAGAATTGATGCTCACATGTTGTCCTCTGACCTCCCCAGGTCTGCTGTGCACCTATGCACCACTCTGCAAACAGATAAATTAAATGCAATAGCAATTGAAAAGAAAATACTAAAACTGCCAATTAAGCATAAAGATATGTCACAGTGATAAATTTTACAGCGATCAGCACAAAAATTTGAAAAAATATATCCTTTCAGTATTTGAAGATTGTTATCAGAGCTATATGTTTAGTCAACTAATATTTTCTTCCACACCCTCAAACAACAACAAATCCTCTTCCAAGTTCAGAACCTGTGTGGTCTACTTTGAAACAAAAGCAAAACATCTGGTGAGAAGTCCTCTGGCAGAGCTTGGTTGGACATCATCAGTAGTTACTTGGATTGGTTTGATTCCTGCTGTCAGTGAAGTTATTCCAGATTGGAGACACTACCAATCTGAAGAAGAGCCTTCTTGGGACAGACTTTTATTGGAAAAGCCTTAAACTATCCCATTAAATGCTATGAGTCCTAACTACCTTGGGCTGTCACATGCTCTCCACCCACATACTAATCTCATATTTTCCCACTTGTTTTTTTGTCATATCTTTCAGTGATGCTTATATTTTCTTTACTGAGACTGTGTTATAAATCAGAAAATAACTGAGGATGTAGAAACTTCCTGTTTGTTATGTGGGCCATTAAGACTGAATTGTAGAGATGTGCTGTGTTTGGGCACAGGTTCAATGTAGTTTGAGTGGCAGGACTTAACTGAATCTGTTAGAAATGTGGTTCAAAAAACAATGTTATCATGCACTAAATCAAGTCTAGACTAAATAAGAATTGTCCTTCTTTAATGGGCTGTGGTGGGGAGTAACAAGTGTCCAGGCAGGAAATAAAGGCATCACAAGACCTCTCTCCAGACATGTACAGGAAAGGTGAGGGCCTGCTCTTTTCTCCTTTTCCTTAACTTTCATCCTGTTCTTATTTTAACTTGTTTTTCTGCTTCCTAAGAGTATTGAAATGGGGTTTGCTGAGTGGATTTATATTTCAGAAGTAGTGAAAAAATGAATTTCTTACCAAGTCATCCCCCTTCTATGACAAAGCCCTTACAGCTGCTAGCACAAACGCTCCCATTTCTGGCTTGTGTGTCCTGGTGTCTTTTTACCTTGTGGTACTTCACTTTATCCGTAAAAAAAAAAGGAATTAATTCTTTTCCCCCAATAACTTTGGGAGGAGGGGCTGTTTCAATTCATGACCAGACTGTGCTCATCAGCCTGTGCTTGGAAGCTGCCAGGAATTTCAGGTTTTCTGTGGTGTCCTGCTTTTTACTTACGTTTAATCACAAATTTATCCTAGATCACTTAGATCTGTCTGATTGGCTTTGTTCTGCTAAGTCTTATTATGTATCTTTTTTGTCAGAGAATCTTTCATAGATAAGGTATATAGTCAATTTTGCCTAATGAATAAGTGAATGGATAGGTGAAAGGAGAAAGACCATTCGCAACTCCTGTTTCTCCCAAGAAGATCTAGAGACACTGTTATCACTGTTTCATTATTGGTTGACCTTTTCTCTCTGTCTCTCTGTCTCTCTGTCTCTCTGTCTCTCTGTCTCTCTGTCTCTCTGTCTCTCTCTCTCTCTCTCTCTCTCACACACACACACACACACACACACACACACACACACACACTATAAGATCACAGTAAACTTCTAAGTATGGCTTCCAGAATACTAGTTCGGAGAAAATAACAGGACTTTCCTTGACTTCCATAAACCAAAGGAACTCTGAATGCTTTCTAAATATGTTAACCTTCTTTCCCTTGCTATACACTTGTTTTCTTTATCTTTGCTGATATGCTTGATTGAACATGGAAAGTTTTGAAGAGAAAAATATTATTATCCTAAGATATATCTCTTATTATTGATCATGAGACCAAACAGTGAAACAGGAGAAAGGTAGTGAGTAGTGAGATACAGAATAAGACCAAGTCCAACCAAGAACAGTAAGGGGGAATCATAGTACTCTGTGGTATAGCCTCTGATAAATTCCACTTGCTCAAGTAAATAACCCATGACCCATGCTCATATAAGGAAACCTAACTGAATGCAGTGATCAAATGCACTTACACACACACACACACACACACACACACACACACACACACACACACACACACACACACACTGTGGTCATTTAACTGAGAATGACTCCTATAGGATCATGTATTTGAATGATTGTTCCACTGCTGGAGGAACTATTTGGGAAAGATTAGGAAGTGTGGCCTTGTTGGAGGAGGTGTATTACTGAATGGGGCTTTGAGGTTTCAAAAGCCCACACTGTTTTCAGTTAGCTCTCTGCCTTCAACTTTCAGATAAGATGTGAGCTCTCAGTTACTACTCCAGTGCCATGACTGCCTGCCTGATGCCATGCTCCTCGCCATGATAATCATGGACTAACCCTCTGGAACTATGAGCCCCAAACTAAATGCTTTATTCCGTTAGATTTGGCCATAGTGTTCTGTCATCTCAATAGAAAAGTACTAATACACGCACACACACACACACACACACACACACACACACACACACACACACACACACACGCATGACAGAAAAGTAGGAAAGGGACTAGTTGGGAAGAGGGGGTTTAGCCAGACGAAGAGAGGTGGTCAGAATACATTATATATGCAGAAAATTATAAATAAATGGTCACACCAAATACAGTAGATTCTGTGTGACAAGACTGAGGCGATAACTTCAAAAGGAGGTCTCTTGGAAATGGTTGTGGAACTCTTGTCCAGAGAAAAATATTGAGTCGTAGTTCTCATGGCAATCTCTGTTATTCTATACTAACGAAATGTTCCTGAAAGCCTATGTTGACATTTTAAACAAAAGATATAAATGAGAAACCATCCCCTGAATGTCCTTCATATAAGTACAAATAGTATTGATGAAAACTTTCCCAGCAATAAAATTTCATATGGCTGTACATGTGTAATTCAGAGTAGGTTTAAACATTTGGTAAAGAAAGTTTTTGATAAGAAAAAGTCAAAATAGCTCAATATTTCAAAGGTTCACAAAGCTAGGCAACGAATGTTAAACAAAAACTGACCATAAAAAATTATTAACCTGACCTTAGAAAATAGGTGTTTAGCTGTGGTTAGCTTTAAATGATTTTCTGATTTATTGTTAGCCTTGGATAAGTTTGTGTTACTGTGCCTAGTAACAATGATATCATTTGTTCCATCTAGGTTTGCTTCATTGAACACAAATTCTGAGAAGCTATGCTTTATCCTGATAAAAGGCCTTGCTTGAAAACTGCAAAATACACTCGGATTCAAACTGCCTCTGTGTTTGTTTCTGTTTGTCACCACCAAATACTTACCCACCTAGTCTTTGAGAACCCTCATCCCAGGGATCCCCATACCTGGCTGGGGTGGTCCATGGCAAATAATAAATTTTAAAAAGAAAACATTAAAAAAAAAACTGAGTACTGAGTTCTCCCATGTGCTTGTTCCTCTATGGATTCCTATTTGCTAACCACTCTGAAAGTCTTTCATTTGCTTTCTCATCCTTCAAAGTCCTTTGAAATTCCCAGATTTCATCAATGTTACATTACTATATCATCAACTTACAGACTCACTTTTAAGAATTTGAAAGGACATAGCTGACCTGAACTGTTGGCCCAGATTGCCTGGTATAGGCTGAAAGTCTGAGTGCTGTTTGCTCCCCATGACTGAGTATTCACTGCAACTTTGACATCTTCTAGATAAATACCAATGATTCCCAGGAAATCTAGAGCAGAGTGAATTCAGCTGCTCAGTCCTCAGCTCATTATTTCATGGCTTGCTATTTTGTTTAAACTTTAAATTGTACTGTTCTTTGAAAATTTTTTATATACTTATGTTCATACTATAGGCCTAAACCCTCAACCTTGGTCAGAGAAGCTTCTCTTCGTAGTAGATGGCAGCTAGTGTGGAGACTCCTAACTGTGTGAAGTGCTGAAAACCAATGAGTGACTATTTAGACCTAAATAAATCATCTTTATCAAAGCCTTGCCAAGTCTCAGAGAATCTTATGAAAGCAGAGGTGAAAAGAATGTAGGAATTGAAGGATGGAGATGAATCCTGTGAATTTCTGGACATCATAGGTTTATTTCACTCGCGAACTCACGAGTGATAGTGTTTGTTACATGACAAAGACCTGCATAAGATCAGGCCAGTGAAAATCCCAGCATGCATGGGTATGGAGCCCATCAAGTTCCATTCCTAACCTATAAGATAATGATAACTGATAGAAACTGGGGAAATGGTCATCATTCTACTTTGGTGTTGCCACTTATAGGTTACCCCATGCCCCAATTGATGGTCCATGCCCAAACCTGTGTGGCAGTACTAAATAGACTTAATGTGTTGGAAGAAGGAGAAGGGGAATGGAAAAATGGGAAGAGGAAGGGGAAGGGGAATGGGGAGGAGAAAAAGAAGAAGGAGGTAGAGGAGGAGGAGCAGGAGGAGGGGAAGCAGAAGAAGAAGAAGAAGAAGAAGAAGAAGAAGAAGAAGAAGAAGAAGAAGAAGAAGAAGAAGAAGAAGAAGATGTCTTCCCAACTCTCATGCTTTGCATGTTTGTAGAAGAGATAGACTTTCCATATCCCAGTTTGGGTACTGAGAACTGAACACCAGTCTTTTAGAAGAGCATTAAATACTCTTGAGCACTGACCATCTGTTTATCCGAATCCACTATTTTTTGTTTTGTTTTTTCGAAACAGGGTTTCTCTGTATTGTTTTGGAGCCTGTCCTGGAAATCACTCGGTAGATGAGGCTGGCCTCAAACTCACAGAGATCCACTTGCCTCTGCCTCCACTATTTTTTTTTATTGGGTTGCAAGATAATATATTTCCATATGGCTTTCCAATACACCTTTCTTTAGGTTAACCCTTTCTGTGCCCCTTTATTTCCTCATCTTCCCATGCCCTCTTTGGTTATGCCTTTCTGCCCTAGGTATTCCTCCTCTCTACTTTCATTTTACCTGTAATCTACTCCACCCTCCTTTAATGAAGTCCCCAAACACTGTCATCTTTGTAGTTTCCTGTTTTCTACTTGTTCTCCAAGTTAAGCCAAACCAAATGTTTGAAGCTAGGATCTGCATATGAGAATAAAGTTGCAGCAGCATTTCTCTTTCAGGGCCTGAATTACCACACTCAGTGTATTTTTTCCAGTTCTACCCACTGATTTAAAAATATCACAATATATTATTACATAGAAAAACAGAACCATACCCAGACCAATGAATATTAGCTATTAAGTTGCTATCGTTATTAGTATTCCATACTGTTTTTTATAAACAGATATCCTGCGTTTTACCTAAAATTACTTACTTGCTTTTTCATATATTTTAATAAATCATATCTCTATATATCTTGGTTTTTAATTTTGTTTTGGTGGTAAGGTTGAAAACCCTACAGCATACTAGGGCAGCACTCTACTGTTTGCTGCTGGGCCATATCCTCCTTCCTTTTCAGAATTTTATCTTGATACAGAGAGACTGTTCAGTGATTAAGGTCAAGTGCTGCGTTTGTAAAAAACTTGAGTACAGTTCCCAATACCTACATCCAGTGGCTCACAACCTCTTATAATGCCAGTTCCAGGAGATCTTATACCTTATGCTAGCTTCCACCTACACTAAACTCTTGAACACCCCACCCCCTCATATTAAACATATTAAAAATATGTTTAAGGTATTATTAATGTCTTAGCTTGAGTCAGTGAAATGGGGTCTTGTCAAGATACCCAGACAAGCTGTGAAGTAACTATGTAATGTAGAATGTCTTTGAACTCACTATGCAACCCCACCAGGCCTTGAACTTATCCTACAGGCCCAGGTTCCCAAATAGCTGAATTTGAGGCCTGTGCCATCAGGCCTGGCTCATAATCTCATGATGTTCCTCTTAATTTAAATGTGTTTTGTTCTAGACTATCTATGTTCTGTCCATCCTTTATGGTATATACTGCATAAATGACCTTGGTGTTTTGTTTTTAAGCCCTCCAGCTATATGAGGTTTGCTCATCCTTTGACACTGTAGTACATTTTTGGGCATCTCTTCGTTACTTTTTAAAAGATTTAACTATTATTGTGGTGGTTTGAATGAAAATGGCTCCCATAGGGCGTGATGTGGCCTTATTGAAGTAGGTATTGCCTTATTGGAGGATGTCACTGTGGGTGTTCTATGTGACTTCAGATGCTCAAGCCATGTCCAGTGTCACTCTCTTCCTTCTGCCTGCTGATCCAGATATAGAGCTCTCAGCTACCTCTCCAGTACCATATCTGTCTGCATTCTATCATATCTCCCACCATGCTGAAAATGGACTTGACCTCTGAAACTGTAAGCCACTTTTTCTTTTATAAGAGTTGTTGTGGTCATGGTGTCTTTTCACAGCAATAGAAATCCTAAGAGAGAGAGTTGGTACCAGAAACTAGGGTGTTTCTGTAATAGGCCTGACCATGTTTTGGCCTAGAAGAATATGGAACAGTTTTGGACTTTGGACAAGAAAAGCAATTGGACATTTTAAGTTTAGCTTAATGGGCCATCTTTAAAGGAACATGGAAGCCTGTGGTGCTGGGATGATTTGAACTGTGCAGTCCAAGCTTAATAGGTTTCAGAGAACAAGATATGTGTATGTGACCTGGAGATCATTCTTGTGATATTTTGGTGAAGAATCTGGCTGTTTTCTGCAATTGTCAAAAAAAAAACCACTTTTGTCTGGGGTAAATTAAGGAATTATGGATTAATAGTGTTTGCAGAAGACATTTCTAAGCAACCTAGCCTTGACTATGTTGCATGGCTATTAGTGGCCAATCTTATGCAGATCTATAATCAGCAAAAAAAATACAGTTTGAGGAGAATATGGGGGTCAGGAAGTGTAAATAGTGTAAAAGAAAAGCCCCTGCTATGTGGAATAAAGAGAGTTGTGACCTCAGAGCAAGGTCTCACCCAGCTAAGTTTTCAGGTTTCACAAGGGAATTAAAAAAATTAAGAAGGAATAAGGGCCAGGTGTGGTGTGCACACCTTTAATTCCAGCACTCTAGAGTCAGAGACTGGCAAATCTCTGAGTTCAAAGCCAGCATGGTCTACAGAGCAAATCTCTAGATAGGCAAGGTTGGGCAGTGAAGGAAACGATCAAAAACAGAAAGCTAGTAAAGATGTAATTCAACAAAAGGGCTATGTTCCAGCCCTAGGAAGCAAAATAACTTGACAGTTTCAGCCACATAGTTCTGGCTTTAGAATCAAGGATAGAAGAAAGGGGTTATGGAATTCTGGCTCCATGGCTAAGGAAGTCTACTAAGGCCAGGCATGTGTCAGGGGTGTCCCTGCAGAGAGATCTAGAGAGATCATTGCATGAAGCTATGAAGGTGAAATCTGGATTGCCGTGGATACCCCAAAATATTGGAGATGCCAGAACCATAGGATACCTGCCAAGGAGAGATGCTAACAGGGACTGGAAACACTCCAAGAGTTTTGCAGTCAACAAAGCTGAAAGGAGTTGCAGATCTGAAGGGCACTTTGACATCAGATGTAGAGATACAGAATTTGGAATTTGCCAAGCTAGTTTTTGATCTTGCTTTAGTGCAGTATTTCCTTATTAGGCTTCCTTTCCTCCATTTTTGAATGGTAGTGTGTATCCTGTGTCATTATATGTTGGAAGTATGTGATCTGTTTCTTATTATTTTGATTTCACTTGTGATTATGGTTAAGAGTTTGAATCTCAGAAGAGACTTTGAACTTGGGACTTTTAAACATTGTTGAAACTGTGACAGACTATGGGGACCTTTGAAATTTGACTGAATGCACTTTTGCATTAGGATAAAGCTATAAGCCTATGATGTCCAAGGAGCAGAATGTGGTAGTTTGAATTAAAATTGTCATTATAGACCCATAGGTAGTGGCACTATTAGGATGTAATGCTTTGTTGAAGTAGGTGTGGCCTTGTTGGAGGAAGTGTGTCAGTGGGGTAGGCTTTGGGGTTTCAGATGCTCAAGCCAGGCCCATTGTCACTCTCTCCTGATGCCTGCTGATCCAGATATAGAACTCTCAGCTACCTTTTCAACATCATGTCCGCCTGCATGACTCCACACTTCCTGCCATGATGATAAAGGACTGAACTTCTGAACTGTAAACCAGCCCCAATTAAAAGTTTTCCCCTTTAAGAGTTGCATGGTCATGGTGTCTCTTCATAGCAACAGAAACCCTAATTAAGACAATTATATTTATTTTTATATATAAGTACTTTGCTTGTGTGTATATTTGTGCACAGTATGTGTGCAGTTTTATGAAGGCCAAAAGAAGGTGCTAGATCAATGAATCTGGAATCAAGAACAGCTATAAGTTACCATGTGGGTGCTAGGAACCCAACCCTGGTCCTCTACAGGAACAGAAAGTACTCTTAAACTCTGAGCCATCTCCAACCTGTACAAGACATCTCTTCTTGAACTATAATCATTTCAATCATTGTAAGTGCTACAGGGAGTTACTTACTTGCTTCTGAGGAGTATCTTTTCCACAGCTGTATTCCCTATTCAGCCTTGATAACAACAGAGCCACTGTGCTGTTAAGTAAACAAGTGTTAAATGAAGGTGGGCAGATGCTAATGAGGTATGGCTATTTTAAGCATCCATAGCAAGAGCCTGCTGTGTATTACAAGGAAGCCACAAAAAGCAATTTGTAATCTCTCCATCATAGTATCTTGCCTTTATGTAGCCTCAACAAAGTTATATTTAATAATTTTGCTTGAGGTGGCCTTGTGGAAATGCTTCTACCTCAGGATGTAAATGTATGTATGCTTCAGTAGTTTCTCTAAGGGCTCATAAATCTGAACACTCTGTTGCTTTTTATTAGCCATAGGACATTTTCATGGGATGAATAATTATCAGAGATGATTTGCTACACAGCAATTTAAAAAAACCTGCTCTTGATAGGAATGACCATCCAAACATTGGCCTAGACACATTGTTTATAATGTGATTTCATAGATATTATTGCACACTTTCAAATGCCAAAGAAGTGGACTGGAAGCATTGTTTACAAAGTTAGAGTAATAAAAGGTTTTCATTTCTTTTGATGTCAGATAACACTCAATGATCTCAGTGAGTTCTCGATGAATTTGTTGTCCATCCACCAAGATTTGGAGATCTCAGAGCCCAGTGACATCTGAAATCACCATGCTGTGCCAGACTGAAGCACTTTCCCATAGCTTAGGTCTTTGCTCATTTCTCATTCTCTCACTGAGACAAAGGCTTACAGCATAACCAAGTGTTGTCAGATGACTTCAGTATCTAATGACTTACATTCAGTCCAATAGCTGGAATGGAAGGAGGATCAAGGTAATCCAGCCCAAGATACTGCTTTGTCAAGTTAATCTTCAAAGCCAACATTATTTTTGTCATAGTAGCTTACACACTGGGCTTTCTGAAGTGTCTAAAAGTGACTTAGCAAATTGATGGACAGCAGCTCAGATGTAGTCAGCCTCTAAGATCTAAGCCTGTCTACTACTGTTTTCCTGGTTTTATTTATTCCTTGTAGGGTCTGCCTTAGATGAGGGGTTGCCAGGGATGCCAGCACTTGAGACTGTAGGATCCTGGGCTTCAGGGCTCACAGTGGAGTAGAGGAGATGAAAACAAGAAGGTGCCCTCTTGTGACCAAGAAAGCCTCTGGTATCTGTCTGCCTATGCATTGTGGTGTCTTTGAATTATGTGATTATAAAGGAAGAAGTGAGATACCCACTACAATATACTGTTTGTTTCTCTAAACTTAGACACATTATAAAAAAATATAAGAAGCCTGTGTTGGTGGGGCTGCAAGATTTTGTTTTTAATGTTAAGGATGAATGCACATTTTCCCCTGTATTTTAATTTACCTTGGGCTATGTCCAAAACATTGTACAACAGACTTCTTAAGTGACAAAAAAGAAAGGTTCATGGCTTTACTTCTGTAGCTAACAAATAGATGAGTAATGCTGTAGTAACTCCTTATGTGTAGGTTGTGTTTCTAGCGAGAGGGAAATAGAATGGGACATGGACAGGTAGGGGAAGAGAAGACAGAGCCAGGAGGCATAATTATATTTGAGTTTCATGTTCATGAAAGCCCTACATTTGGTCACCTAAGATTATGTATTATTGTAATTGTCATATTGTAAAAATTCAGGGGCAAAGATGAACAGCTCATTTTCAACCTTGGAAAGATGTCCCTTCCATATGCTATGTTGCCTGAAGTTCATTGTGCTGTATTAGCACACACACACACACACACACACACACACACACAGAGAGAGAGAGAGAGAGAGAGAGAGAGAGAGAGAGAGAGAGAGAGAGAGAGAGGAGGGATATTCATATGTGCATCACTATTGTTTAAAAATCTCAGTATCTTATATAGTAAGAGATTCATCATTGGATAACAGATATCTCCAGCTATAGAGGAGCCAAAGCTGTCAAATGACTCACTCACTCCAATATATAGAAAAAGAATGAACTCCAGATATAGGCATGATTCCAGGCCAGATCCACAGTCAATAAGCTCAGACATCTTTTCTTAGAAAGCTATGATCACTCATGAATTAAGAGCAATGCAGTTTGTGGTTTTGATCAGTTGGAATTACTAAACAATTTTAAGCATAATGTGTATATGTTAATATGGCTGGAGTCTGTGCAGCCCTTCTTTGTTCCTAAACTATACATACATATCATTGAATCTTCCCAATTGCCCTGTGTCCTGAGTACTTACGTTATATCCACTTCACCAATGAGGACATTGGGGCTTAGAAAGGTTGAGTACATTGCCCATTCTCTATTTGTTTTCTGAGCTGGTGTTTTGAGATGTGCTGTCTAGCTCCAGAGCCTATATATTTAAACAGTGTAGCATGATGTATGTTATGTAAGCTTTTACTGACTCACTGGCTGTGCCATAAAGATAGAGACACCATGTAGAATCAGCTCATAAGTCTGTGTGCCCTTTAGTCGCACATGCTTTCGCAAACATGCATCTACATTAAACTAGAATTGAATGGCCATTTGCTGATACAGCTTTGTAGTAAATATTTGGCCAGAAGAGGGGAAGTGGAAGTTATGATTATAGTGCCATTTAGAAAGCTATTATATAATGCATCTTTTTCTAAGAATATGTACATACATGCACACATACACACTCCCACACACAGACACACACATATATATTTTATATATATTCTTAAGAATTATATATGCATATTATCAATAGATTTTATATATATATATATATATATATATATCAACTTACCCATATATATATATATATGGGTAAGTTTTACAATAAAAATAAAGGACAATCAGGAGAAGTCAATTCAGTCACATTGTAAATAGGCTACATCCCTTTGGAATATATAAGTCTTTTCAAATACAAGTGACTTTGGGGGGGATAACTAATTAAGATAACTGACATAACAACAAGTCCAATGGAATGGTATTATATGCGCTTTGAAACAGGGTATCTTCAGTTGTCCTACCAATGGGGATCAGCTTAGGAAGAGAAGAGATAAAACCATGTCAGCTATTTAATAAGAGAAGGGCCTCATCACAGCAGTGGATAAAGGTGGGTCATCTGTATGTGTTATAATTTTCTTGAATTCACATGGTTGTCTGAATGAAAATGATCCCCATAGGCTCATAACTAGTGGCATTATTTGAAAGGATTAGGACATGTGGGCTTGTTGTAGGTGTGGCCTTGTTGAAGGAAATGTGTCACTGGAGGTGGGTGTTGAGGTTTCAGAAACTCAAGCCAGGTTCAGTGGTTTCCCTCTCTCTTCTGGCTGTGTGCTGACCCAGATGTAGAACTCTCAGCTCCTTCTCCAGCATCATGTCTGCCTGTGTGCTGTCATGATTCCTGCCATGATGATAATGGACCAGATCTCTGAACCTGTCAGCAAGTACCTTGTGTATGCTCAGCAGTGCATAGATCTGTCTAAAGAAATTATCTACTCTGGTTCTGTTGGGGAGTTTTCTGGTCTCCAATGTTATCTAGCCCCTGTCATTTTCGAAAATATATCCACAATGATAGGAAACCAATTCTCTGGCTTCCAATGAATGGAGAACCAAAGAAATGTTTTCCTTTATAAGAGCTGCTGTAGTTATGGTGTCTGTTCACAGCAATAGAAACCCTAAGGAGGGTGCAGCTAACTGAAATTTCCATTAAAGCTTATTTTTCAAAAAAAAAAAAAAAAAGGCCCCATTCCAGGCACATTGAATTCCTAGATTAAGATTAGTCCATGGGAATCTGGCTTACCTCTCTCCGTGTCTTCAGTAAACCATGCCCTCTGCTGGTTCTCTGCCTCAATGGACTCTTACTTGTGTGACAACATGACTACTAACAAGCCCGGTATTGTACATAGTTTCAAGTTCAAACTCAGAAGCTGTATTTCTTGTATTTCCAAAGCTATGTACTGGGCCTAGACTTAATTGAGAATACTGGCTTGGACCTATTTCTCGGACAATCACTAATGTGAACAGAACAAGGTGTCATATTTGAGGTTAATTCCCTGCTCCCTTGAAAATCATGTTATGTCAACACAGAAGAGAATTGGCTTCCTACCATCGTGGGTATGTTTTCTAAAAATGAAGGTAGTTAATGTTGTGAACCAGAAAAAACAAAAACACAAACAAAAAAACAGAACCAGAATAGATCATTTCTTTAGACAGATGGGTGCTCTGTCTTATTGAGAGGAATATATGATCTTCCATAAAGGGAGATTTTTCAGCTACCTGACTGATTGGTGTGTGGATTTCCAGAATGTTCTGAGTTCTGCTTTAACTGCTGTTTTGAAAAATCCTCTCTTATGTAACAATTACCGCTGACACACTTTCTTGAGAGATCAAGTGAGAATCTTCTTCACTTTTTACTTTAAGATACAATTGTTTCTGACAACCAGTGTCATCTAAAGTGTCACATGTCACGTCTGACTCTCAGGTCAGACAACTGAGCACAAGGAGAATGCTCAGCTCTGATAATGGCTTTAATTCTTCCATAAAAGAGCCAGCAAATGAAAACATTCTTATTTGGGGGATCCACATGGAAATATGGGCAGGGTAAAGACTGAATTATTGTTACAGAAACAGACACCTGAGACACTCAATTCTTAAAATATTATTTATTTATTCTTCACTCATATAGTACATCCCTGAAATCTTTCCCTTTCCCAGATAGATCCATGTGTACCCCTTGAGCCCTCCTTATTATTTAACCTCTCTACGACTGTGGATTGTAGCATGATTATCCTTTATTTTCCAGATAATATCTACTTATAAGTGAGTGGATAGTATCCCTGTTTGTCTTTGTCAAGACCCTGTTTCTCTTTCTGGGTCTGGGTTACCCCACTCAAGATTATTTTTTTTCTAGTTCCATTCACTTGCCTTTAAATTTTCTTGTTGTCATTTATTTTAACAGCTGAGTAATACTCCATTGTGTAAATGTACCACATTTTCTTTTTCTATTCTTTTGTGGAAGGGAATCTAGGTTGTTTCCAGTTTCTGGCTCTCATGAATAAAGCTGCTATGATCATAGTTGATTGAGCAAGTGTCCTTGTGGTAGGATAGAGGGTCCTTTGGGTATATGCCCAGGGGTGGTATAGCTGGGTCTTGAGGTAGATCAATTCCCAATTTTCTGAGAAACTATCATATTGATTTCCAAAATGGCTGTTCAAGTTTGCATTCCTACCAGCAATGGAGGAGTGTTCCTCTTGCACCACATCCTCACCAGCATGAGCTATAACTTGAATTTTCATTCTTAGCCATTCTGACAGATGTAAGATGGAATCTCAAAGTCATTTTGATTTGCATTTCCCTGATGGCTAGGGATGTTGAACATTTCTTTAAGTGTTTCTTAGCCATTTGTGAGTCCTCAGTTGAGAATTTTCTGTTTAGAACTATAACCCATTTTAAATCAGATTATTTGCTTTGTCAATGTCCAGTTTCTTAACTTTCTATAAATATATTTTAGATGTTAGCCCTATGTCAGATGTAGAGTTGGTGAAAGTCTTTTCCCATTGTGTAGGCTACTTTTTTGTCTTATCGACAGTGTCCTTTGCTTTACAGAATCTTTTCAATTTCACTATTCACTATTCACTAATTATCAATCATAATGCCTGAATTATTGAGGAAGTTGTTTCCTGTACCAATGCCTTCAAGGCTCTTCCATAGTTTCTCTTCTAACAGGTTCACTGTGTCTGGTTTTATGTTGAGGTCTTTGATCCACTTGAACTTGAGTTTTGTGCAGAATGATAGATGTAGATTTATTTGCATTCTTCTACATACTGACATCTAGGTATACCAGCGCCATTTGTTGAAGATGCTTTCCTCTGGCTTCCTCATCAAAAGCCAGGTGTCCATAGGTGTGTAGATTTACAACTGGGTCTTCAATAAGATTCCATTGATCACCCTGACTATTTTTACACTAATACTATGCAGTTTTTATTGCTAAAGCTTTGTAATAGAGCTTGAAATCAGGGATGCTGATTAACTCCAGAAGTTCCTTAATTGTACAGGACTGTTTTAGTTATCCTGTCTTTTTTTGTTTTTCCATATGAAGTTTAATATTGTTCGTTCAAGTTCCATAAAGAATTGTATTGAAATTTTGATGGGGATTGCATTGAATCTGTAGATCATTTTTGATAAAACAACCATATTTACTCTGTTAATGCTACTGATCTATGAGCATGGGAAGTCTTTCCATCTTCTCATATCTCTAATTTCTTTCATCAAAGACTTGAAGCTATTGTCTTCAAGTCTTTCACTTGCTTGGTTATAGTTATACCAAGACATTTTGTATTATTTGTGGTTATTGTGAATGGTATTGTTCCCCTTATTTCTTTCTCCAACCATTTGTTGTTTCTATATAGGAGGGCTACTGGGTTTTTCTGAGTTAATCTTATACCCAGTCACTTTGCTGAAGGTGTTTATCAATTGTAGGTGTTCCCTGGTAGAATTTTGGGGGTTGATTATGTATACTATCATGTCCTCTGTGATTAATGATACTTTGACTTTTTCCTTTTCAATTTGTATCTCCTCTATCTCCTTTAGTTTGTCATATTGTTCTAGCTAGAACTTCAAGTACTATATTGAATAGATATGAAGAGAGTGGACAGCCTTGTCTTGTTCCTGATTTTAGTGGGATTGCTTTGATTTTCTTTTCATTTAATTTGATGCTGGCTATGGGCTTGCTGTGAATTGTCTTTTTCAGGTTTAGGTATATGCCTTGCATTCCTGATCTCTCCAAAACTTTTATCATGAAGTGGTGTTGGATTTTGTCAAAAGCTTTTTCTGCATCTAATAAGATAATCATGTGGGGTTTTTTCCAGTTGTTTATATGGTGGATTACATTGACGTATTTTTGTGTGTTGACTAATCTCTGGGTCTCTCCAATGAAGCCTACTTGATCATGGTGGATGATATTTTTGATGTGTTCTTGGATTTAGTTTACAATAATTTTCCTGAGTATCTTTGAATCAATATTCACGAGGTAAATCTAAATCGGTCTTTAATTCTAATCTTTGTGTGATTTGTGTATCAGAATGAATGTGGCCTCGTAAAATGAATCTGGCAGTGTTCCTTCTGTTTGTATTTAGTAGAATAATTTGAAGAGTGATGGTGTTGGGTCTTCTTTGAAAGTCTGATAGAATTCTGCACTAAAGCTGTCTGGCCCTGGGAGTTACTAATCATATTTCCTTAGAGATTATAGGTCTATTTAAATTGTGTATCTGATCTTTTTAATGTCGATGCATAGTATCTATCTAGAAAAAGTATCCATTTCTTTTATATTTTCCAATTTTGTGGAGAATTATTTAAAGTATGACCTAAGGATTCTTTGGATTTCCTCGGGGCCTGCTTTATGTCCCCCTTTTTATTTCTGATTTTGTTAATTTAGATAGGATTTAGTTAGTTTGGATAAAGGTTGGATAATTGATATCTTGTTGATTATCTCAAGAAACCAATGCTTTGTTTCATTAATTCTTTGTGTCATTCTCTGTGTTTCTTTTTTATTGATTTCAGCCCTCAGTTTGATTATTTCCTGCCATCTACTCCTCTTAGTTGTGTTTGCTTCCTTTTTTTCTAGAGATTTCGGGTGTGCTATTAAGTAACTAGTATGAGATTTCTCCAACTTCTTTATGTAGGCATTTAGTGCTATGAAATTTCTTCTTAGCACCACTTTCATTGTGTTCTGTACTTTTGGATACATTTGGCACTTGTTTTTGTCAACTTTTTAGACAACCTGTGCAGCTCTTGTCTGCTGGACCTGGGATCTGAGGACCTAAAGAATGGTGCAGGTTATAGTCTATTGCTGTACACAACTTACTTCAGTTTCAGTACACTTTTATACATGAATGTAACAAAGTAACAATGATCCAACAAAGATTGCTTGAGTTCAGAAAAACATGATCAGAAAAACATAAATAAACATCAGTACCCACATACTAAACGTTAACAGAGCAGACATTCCCCAGAACTTTCTCAGGACAAACCAATCTAAGCACTATTGCCTGAAATATACTAAAGATTATATCCAAGAAAGCAAAAAAGAAAGGCAGAAAGCCATATCCAGGTTCAGAGTACACTGACCAGATTGGGTTCTATAGCGATGACCTGACCTCCAACAAGAATAAACATGTCTAACAAATTGAATGTAAATGCATGTCATAGGAGGCATGAAATCATGCCCAAGAACAATCCAGGGAATAAAATGCACCTGAGGTAAAAAGGCCCTCTGGCTTTTTCCCTATAACCCTTCTCACAGTTCTCCAAGGCATTGCTCATCATGCATCATTCTTTTGACTGTGTTCTGAAATTTTTTATTACATCCTATGATGTCTTTAATTTTTCTGTATTTCTGCCTTGACCAAGTAGTTATTCAGTAGAGAGGTGTTCAGTTTCCATGAATTTGTTTATTTTTTGTTTGGGGCTGGACTTCTGTTGGCTACTTGGCCTTTGGTCTAGCAAGGGTTTTGTGTCAAAGTTGGGGAGTGGGACACAGTGATGAGGAGCCGCATGGTGATTGGGTACAGTTTCAAGGGGTCACTCAGAGAGTGGAGGAGATCCACAGGTGGGATGCTTATCTTGAGTTCTGGTGGCCAGTGTGGTCTCTGGTCCAACAGAGAGTCTCTGCATGAGTCCACCTATCTGTTTTTCTGGCTGTTTGACCTGCAACTGAGCAGTGGCTGTTTGAGGTGGGGATGGGAGCACAGTAGCAGGGGTGGGGTGTGAAGGGGTGATAGTGAGTTTCATCTTTGGGATCTGAACTGAGGCCATGAGAAGTTTCTAGGGGCAGGTGGGCCTGTTACCTGTTCTTCTGCCTGGAAACATACAGGTTTTTTGTTGTTGTTGTTGTTTATGATTTTTTAAAGAGAGGGGTAAATTTGTCCTGGTTCTGGAGATACCAATCCATAGACAGATGAATGCTGGAACCACAGAGCATAGTGGAATCACAGAGCATAGTGGAATATGGGAAGGAAGAAACAGGAAGGAGAGGGTATAAGGTCTCACTATCCCCTGCTCTAGCATCCTCAATGACCTAATCTACTAGATTCTACTTCTGAGAATTTCTAAAATGTTTCAAAAATGACCAGCTGAGGACCAAAATTCTAACACATGGGCTTTTAGGATCTATTTAAGGTTTAAGTAAAAGCACCATCTTTCTGAAATTTCATGCAATTTATGTACCTCCTTATCATCAGACACCATACCTGGACTTCAAATGACTTGTTTTAATACATTGCCATGTAAGCTCCAAGGAAGGCAGACAGTAAGTCTTGTTGTTGGCTTTGTGTTTTTTAACTAGGATAGTGTGGGCGTATAGTTAGTTTAATATGCAATAGTATATAGTACAAATAGAAATACATTAAATAGTTGAGTGAAATAATACATATGGAAATATTAAATGAAATTTAGGACTTATGATAGTATTGTGTGTGTAAATGTGTGTGTGTGTTTAAGTAGTGTATTTGTGTCATTTTTATCTTTTGCTCAAATGAGAAATTGATCAGAGAATTTGTATAAGTCCCAATAGGAAACCAACATCATGGCTGAAATGTAGCATGTTAGCACATTTTTAAAATCACTTGAAGAAGCTATTTGTCTCTCTTAAATATCTTTTCTCTTAAGAATATTTTCAATTAATTTCTGTCTTAGTTCGTTTTATTAGGTAATTATTATTTTAGGCCAGTTTAACATTCTCATTTTGATTTTATAGCTCACAATAAGGAAGGTTTTTGTCACCAAAGGGGAAATGGAGGCCCAATGGGTCTCATTATTGTCTCATAATCAATTGCAACAAGTAGTGACAATAAGCTTCTTCCTGAGCACTTCTGATCTTAGGTCTTGTATGTGTCTCCATTGAATAGAGTCTGGCGCACTAGCAGAGCCTGTGGAGTCTTGGAGACTCTTCTTCCATCTGTTTAACTTTACGAGTGACATTTATTAAGCTTTGTTGATACCTAGGAATAGACAGACATGATATATTCCACAATTATGATGGGTGCTAGTACTTAGTGTGGACTAGTAGTTGGTTTCTTTTTTATTCTCTGTTATGATAAATCTTTCCACCAAAAGCTGCTGAGCCCTACCGCCACATTAGTGGCTTCTGCCAGCCGCCTGAGTTCTGCCCACCACGTGGATGGACAAAATAATACACAGACTTATATTATGTACAAATGCTGTTTGGCCAATGATTATGATTTCTCATCTGCTATCTCAGTCTTAATTATCATAAATCTATATATTTTATAAGATTTATCTTATCAGACACTTTCCATTGGTGTTCTCCCTTGCCGGTGGATCACATCGCACTGCTGGAGGATGCAAAGGGGAAAAGGGGCCACTTCCTACTTCTCTTTCCTTAAATATGAGTCTCCTTGCTATGTCACTTCCTGCCCGGATCACCACTTCTCTACTACATTTCTCAGAATCCTCTTTTACTCCTAGTCCTGCCTAACTTGCTGTCTCATTGGCCAAACAGTACTTTATTTATCATCCAGTAAGATAAACACGTACACATTAACACTTCCCCCATCAACTCTCTATAGACATTAAGTTCATGAAATGGACTATAGGTCACTAGAAAAAAATTTCCCCCAAAATCTTGGGCTCTCAGGGTCCTAGGTTTTTAGACTAAATTAGGTCACTGATGCAGACTTTGATTTTGAGCAGGGCATCATAAATAAGAAGAGGATAATAAAATGTTTTAAGAACATGCATGATCTCACATCTCTATCTCAGCATCTGATATGGCATACTTTATCCTAATTTGTCAATCCTTGTTTGTCTGATTTTTGATTGAAGTTATTGAGGATAACAGTTTTTTTTAATTCAGCATAATTGTGCTGCACAATTTTCATAAATGTCTTTGACATTTGGGTTTTAAACATTAACATTAGCTACAATATTGATAGTGCCATGGGAAAGTAACTATATGAATTCAACTGGTCTTTCCTTTAAATAAGCTAGTTGCATGTGCTTCATTTATTTCTCAGGTGAGCAAACTGAGATACAGAACATAAGTGGATATTTAGATCTAGATGCATGACTCCAGGTTCTTAATTTTCTCCTCTCTACAAGGCTTCTGGGGCTCAGCTATGCATTTTTGACATAAGGAACTGAATCTTCATAGGTCAATTTAACAAAGTGAGTTAGTAGGAAGTTGTAGGTTTAAAAGCCTGTCCAAGGGTCACAGAATGGACAAGGGTCACTAGCTAACCATAGAGGTCTGGAGGTCTGTAAAGACAGACAGGAAGTGAGGTAGCTGGGCATAAACAGAATATAAGCAGGGAGAAAGAGGAAATCACTTTCTGGTCTGCTGAGACGCTAAGGAGGTAAGACATAGAGTGGCTTGCTGGTTCTCTCTGATCTCTCAGCATTTCTCTTTATATCTGACTCTGACCTTTTATTATCTAGACCAATTAAGAATTCCATCTACAAAATGGTGCCCAAACTTGGAGCAAGAATTTCTATATAAACTGTCATTGGTGTTTTTCATCTTAGCCATTCTGATAGGAGCAAGATGGTATCTCAGAGTTGTTTTGATTTGCATTTCCCCTGATGGCTAAGGATGTTGAGCACTTTCTTAAGTGTTTTTCAGACATTTTAGATTCCTCTATTGAGAATTCTTTATTATTTTCTATATCCCACTTTTTAATTGGATTGTTTGGTGTTTGGTAACTAGCTTCTTGAATTCTTTGTATATTTTGGAAATGAGCCCTCTGTCAGATGTGAGGTTGGTGAATATTTTTTCCCATTCTGTGGGCTGCTGTTTTGTCTTGTTGACTGTGTCATTTGCCTTACAAAAGTTTCTCAGTTGTAGGAGGTCCCATTTATTAATTGTCAGTCTCAGTGTCTGTGCTACTAGAGTCATAAAGCTGGGGAACCAGCATTGGACCGAAAGAAACCCCCTGAATGTGCATGCCAGGTAGGAGGTCTGGGCAGTCTATGGGACCTCTAACAGTGGAACCAGTATTTATCCCTAGAGCACAAATGAACTTTGGGAGCCCATTCCTTTTGGAGGGATACTATTTCAGCCCAGATACTAGGCCCTCCCCCAAATGATGTGACATACTTTGATGATTCCCCCCATGGAAGACCTCACTATCCTTGGAGAGTGGGTGGGTGGGGGGTTTTGGTGGGGAGCATGGAGGGTGGGAGGGGAGGGAACAGGGGATTGATATGTCAAATATGATTGTTTCTAAATAAAAAATATTTTAAAAAGAATTTCACATAAAAACTGACAAAAGCTTAAGAAGTGATTCTAAACATAAAAGAACAGAGACAAGAATGGCTTCTTGGTAGCAACATTTTCTTGGGTAGGCTCTATTTGCTAGTGGCAAGCTCCATTCTCTGACCTTCATACAGGCTTTATTTGTACAAGCAAGATATCACCACATAAAACAAAAGGTAGAAAGGAAGACATGCAATCTTATTGAGTTAGATATTATGTTTGGCCTTCTTTGGTGTAACAATTTTTCTGTACTTACCATTTTACTCCTATAGTTCAGAGAGTACCTGTCAATACTAGAATCTCAACATATATTGAATGTGGAATAAAAAGAGATAGTATATGTGACAACATCTACTGTTTATGAAGTGTATACCAGGAGCTAATCATGACTCTTTACATGGATTACTTTATCTTCACTCATCCTGTGCAACCGCAGCATAATTATCTCCTTTCACAGATGAAAAATGGTGAATTAAATGACTAGCTTATGATGACAAAAATAGTATGTACATTAGCTGAGATGGTAATAAAGGACCATAATTTATAGAAGTTGGTTTCCTTAGAATACAAAACAAGGTTTCAAGAGAGCAGTGAGGCTTGGGAGAAATTGAATTTCAGAGACAATGGGTATCATCCCAAATCTCCCCTCTCTTTCTCTTCCTCTCCCTCTCTCCCATCCCCTCTTTCTGTCTTTCTATTGTCTATGTATATACTCTTATATAAATTTTATTAATTTTATTCTTTCTCATGACTTACCTATTTTCCATTTTCTAAATATATCCCCCATTCAGACTTGAGTTCTGTTTCCTTATGGGTTTTTCTTCATAACTCAGAGTCACCAGCCCTTTTGCTTCACAGGGTCCTGCCCCATTTAAAATGGTTTGTTTAATAGCTTAGTCTTCACTTTTCACTATCAAACATCTCCTATTGAATTTTCTCATTCAAGTTCATTATAACAAGTTTCCACATGTCCAGGTGTTAGATGAAGCTATGCTTTTAGAAAGACATGAATGCACTGATGGCCTTGGTTGGTGGGGGCAACAGTAGTGAAAACCTCAGAAAGGCCACTTGGCTTGATGTGATAAAGCTAGAAGCTAGAGATGAATCCACTACTACATGAAGATTGTGTTCTTCATGTTGGTTGGGGGAAGAAGTTTCAGAGGAATGTCCGGAGCCTTCCCTCAGTAGGTTGGACCTACAAATCTTTCAATGAGACCTAGAGCTGCTGGGTTGGATTCTGAGGCCAAAGAGAGAACTTATTCCACCTTTTCATTCTTATTACCCACAGGTTTATCATGAATGAAAACACTAAAAACAAGTAAAGTGACACCATCTCACATGATCTGTAATTTAAGATCTACTACAGCATGCCCATTTCATGGATTAATGGTACAACAGTGCCACAGAAAAAAGGAGCCTGTAAACCAGGGCAGAATTCTGTATGCAAGCTCAGCTTTCTCAGATCCCAAAGATGGCTAGATGGTTTCTGTTGCTAGTGCAAAGAAGAAGCATGATCCCCAAAGGGAAAAATTAAAGATTCACAGAAAATGCAACCAGAAGAGAAGCCTTATTCTTTTAAATCTCATGACTAAAAGAGACAGATTATCTGTAGGAAATGGGTTTTATAAATTCTGTTTGGAGCTGTCAAGATAACTCAGGAAAGTGAATGCCACACAAACAAAAAGACCTGAGTCTGGTTACCAGCACCACATAGAAGCTGGGCATGAAGGATGGATGCTCTCAGCAACACTCTAAGGTGGGGTGTAAGTTAGGGAGCAGACAGGAAACACTGTCCCTGTTGGGTGTGACACTGGGGTGCAGTTATTTTGGGTGTGAAGCTGCATTGGTACACAGGGAAGAGAGATTGAAAACACTTTATATCCCAGAGGAATAGAAGGATCTTTAACCTTGAGTGTGTCTGTCCTTCAGTAAGGAACTAAGGGTTGCTTGCTCAAGAGCTCAAGCTGCTTAGTGCTCTGGATTCAGTCTAACACCCCAACATCCACTTCCTCTAATCAAGCCATCCATCTTATACAGCCACAAAGATATTCTTATTTTCCAATGATCTAGGCTCCTTAACTTCTTATCTTCACTCTCAGTATTGGTCTTTTATATCCTGGACACTTGAGCTTCCAGAAAGTCTATTAAATTATCTACGGGGGCAAATGTGTGACATTAGGTGCAAGGTAAGTTTTCAGAAGAATTGATCATTTCCTCAACTGCTATCTGTGGAAATATACTGAGTGTCTACTGCATTCATAAAAAACATCATGTTTGACAAATGTAGCTGGATATTTTTATACACTTTCTCTATTGCTTGATAAGTAGGAGTAAAGGAGGTGGAATTTATCTGAATATTTGTAAAGTGTCTGACATTGAGCCCATAGGTGGGATGATTTATGAAGCCAGCAAAGCTTTCTTTCTCCAGAGAACAGAAGTCAGTAAGATCAGTGGTTATCTATATCAGCTTTAGGGTCACATCCAGCTGGGTTTGAATCCTGATTGTCCCATTTATTTGGCAAATTTCTATGCCTTGGTTTTCTCAAGGTAATAAAGCCATCTGGTCTACCTCTTATTATTCTGTGAAGATTGGTCGTATTTCCATGGTGTTTTACACAGTCTCTGATGAAGGAAGGGTTGGTTGTTAGTAAGTGGTAATAATTATAACAGATGGAAATTAGATGGTGTCAAAAGAACTCTAGAAAGCATAGCAAGCATAGCCAAAATCTCCCAGGGAGTTTTTCAATGGTATTTGTATACTCATTTTTTTTCCTAGCCTGGAGTTTTGATTGGATCTTTTCTATTAGTTAACTAGCAGAAACTGAGTTGCTTAAAATTTGTAAATTCAATGCCATGAAATGATAGGATTGCATAGGAATGTTATTTCTATTTTATTTAGGTTTTTCACTGCTCAAAGTTGAACAGAATTTGTGCCCCTAGGAGAAAAAAGGAAGAGGGAACATTAAGTTCCAGACTTCCCTGGGTGTGAGATGAAGTCATTTGAAATTCAAAGTGTTAATATGATAGCCATGAATTTTTTAAATAAGGATTTAAAAAACTACCATGTCAAAGTTGGACAAGAAAAACCAATGGAGGGAAAGGAGCCTTTGAAGAAGAACAAGAGTCAGAGACCCACTCACTTAACACACCCAGGAGTCTCATAAAAACACTAAACTGGAAGCCATAATATATACCCAAAGGCCATTGGCCTTGCTGCTTCAGTTTCTGTGAGTTCATGTGAGCTTTGCTCATGCTGATCTAGAGGACTTTGTATTCTTGGCACCTTCAATCTCCTCTGGCTCTTACATTCTTTAGATTCCTCTTCTGAGGTGTTCCCTGAGCTCTGAGGGAAGGGATTAAAAGGAGACATCTCATTTAGAGATGAGTGTTCTATGGTCTCCCATTCTCTATGTAATGTCCAGCTGTGGGTCTCTCTCTGTATTTGTTCCCAGAACCCACATTGGTTACTTCACTAGATCTCAAGGATGTAATATCTTCAGCCTCCACAGGTAGATACTCTGGCACTCAGGTACACATACCCACATGTATGCACATAATTAATAATAATAAAGTAAAATTATTTTTAAAATATGTATACACACACACACACACACACACACACACACACACACACACATGTGTTATTTGAGATGAGCCAGGACACTTGGGGCAAATAGAGTTCCTTCTCTGTTCCTCTAAACATCAAAATATCAGCATCTCCAGCTGAAAATGGAACTGCCATGCTTACATCACAGAGCCTACATCTCAGGGCCTACATCACAGGGCCTACATCACAGGGCCTATATCACAGAGCCTACATCACAGGGCTTACATCCCAGGGCCTATATCACAGGGCCTACATCATAGGGCCTACATCACAGGGCTTGCATCACAGTACTTATCACAGGGCTGTCATCATAGGGATTACATCATAGGGCTGACATCACAGGGCTTACATCACAGGGCTTACATCGCAGGGCTTATATCACAGGGATTATACCACAGGCCCTAAAACACAGGGCCCACATCACATGACTCCTGGAACTTAAGTGATGCAAAACACATTGGTCAGCAAAGTCTGGCTCTTCCTGTTAACTCATAAATGAAACCAGAAGTTCACACACTCTTCTTATGCTGGAGATTCTTGAAGAAACAGCTGTGGTATGAGGTAACACTGGGCTGTAAACCCAGTTTCCAGTAAGGCTCCATCCACTGTACTGCTTTCAGCCAGATCCACAGTGCCTTTCACTTGCAATCTTCAGAAAAGTGGAAAAGACCAATGAGGAGGCAGGCAAGCAGAGGCCATGTCTTACTGCCTCTGTTTCCTGAATTCAGGCCAAGCACATAGCTGTTTGTAAGAGCTTCAGAGTCTTAAGAATCTGATCAGTGATAGTGCCAAGAGCTTAAAAGTTCCAAGCTACCCCCAGCTGTCCTGGCTGTTACAAGCATTGATCAGTTGGAGTTCAGTGCCTTGAGATTTTGCTGGGAGCTGCTCTGGGATAAGTGGCTGGCTGGGTGTAGAAGCATCCAGCCAGGACAAGTGTGCTTATCCTTCCATGAGGAAGGCCGAACTGTTGCTAGGGACCATTACAGCAAGAATCCACAGTCAAAGGCTCTGCCCTTTCACAGTTCTGCACTATTTGTGTCCAAATCCCTTATTTAGTATGGAAGGTTTACAGATACTGATCCCATTATGCTAATTGCCTAAAAAAAGCTAGATGCTCAGAACAGAGTAGAATCAATACTATGCTTCATTTACCTTTGTAGTCTCCTGGCTTTAACATAAAACTTAAAATAACAATACATTTTCCAAATTTCATTTACCATTCCATTCACATGTTCCTCATTATTCATGCGAAGAGGCTGTCTGATATGATGGACTATGTCCATTACACAGATGAAACCAATGTGGCCCAGAGAGAAGAAAGACATTTTATGGGCTCCTGTCCATGCTTGATAGTTTAGGTGTTTATGTTTTTTTTGTTTTGTTTTGTTTTATGTATTGTTATGAACAGCTATCCACTGTAAAAGCTGTGATGGTTAATGCCAATTGTCAACTTGATTAAACTAAGAGATATCTATGAAATCAGTAAAGCCTACTTCTAGATTTGCCTAGGAGGATGTTTCTGGAAATGATTAAATTTTGATGCCCTGAGCTTTATCAGAGGCTTAAATCATGGAAGAATTAAACTGAGTAGACCACTGAAGGATGGTAGAGACTTAGAAGGTTCTAGCCAGGTTAGGAAAACAGGTAGCCTGGGGCTATGCCTTGCTCTAGCTCTGTCCTGTTACTTCTCTGCTGCATCCTGGCCACCATGAGTTGAACACCTCTGTTCCTCTGCAAGCTCTAGTTACCATCATGCTTATGCCTCACTACCAGTCCCCAGGGCCTGAGTAAGCCAGTCAAGGACTCAAGCCCCGAAAACCATGGACCCAAATACACAATTCTTCCTTTGAAGTTGTTTATATGAGGTATCATACTATTGCCATTAGTAGTTGACAACATGGCAACCGAAGCAACAGGTAGACAAACAGTTCGATAAATAAGGAAGGTACTGGAGTTCTCGTGACACTGAGAATAGCTGAAGATGTAAATTCTAGAAAAGACACATGTTCTCAGTGAGGTGTGGCAGAAACTGGAGGATTCTGCTGTGGTGTCTTTCAGTCTCAGCTATATCATCATGACTGCTCAAGGTCCAGATTCCTATTGGAAAATCTGATTGTCAGCAAGTCAAATCCTGACCTGATCTTCATAAGCTTTGGTCTGGACTGTAGGTCCACTGCTGTCATCTGTCTGTGATTATGGTAAGGTCAGAGTCTGTTTCCCAAAGCAACCTGAACACAGAAAAAGGACAACTTACATAAAACAAGTGTTTATTGCATGTTTAAAACAAGGCAGATACTTTTCCAAGAAGAAATGGTAGTTAACTTTAAATTTGGTCACTTTTAACTTTCTAGAAAGTTCAGAAATAGGACATTCTTGATGTCAACTGACTTCTGTAGTGCAATGTCTGCTCCATGGATGATGGTCATGATACCAGTATCCACTTCAGAATTTTCCTCCTGAGCCATAGCCTTGACATCTTAGAAAACGAGGAAACTTGTGGTTGTAAAACTTTAATTATCTCTAGATAATGACTCAGACATGATGACCATGACTTCATTCCAATCACCTGGAAATTTTGATTTGCACAATTAAAAAAAATGTTTTAATAATGTCTCCAAAAATGACAAACAAACAAACATAACCCTAAGGTAAATCTATGATCTGGAGAGAAGCACAGTAGTTCAAGAATAAGAAGGCAGAGTTTGGCTTTCCTAACTTTCCTGGTCTACATAAGGCTATGTTACTATAGTGGATATGATAAGAATCTTGAGCTAGAAACATTCTAATGAAATGCAAATGTGAATGTGAATAAATGTAAAAGTAGATTCTGGTTGGCAAGGGTATAAACAAACACATAATGTAAAGACCATCAAACATTCTACTGATTATCTAATTATAGTGGCTATTATGATGCAAGCCATTACTTGTGACTTCTGAAACTATGTTTATTTGGAATTCCTGAACATTCTTAGATGGCCTTTCTTCTCATGAATGTCTTTCCAAGCCATGTGTCACATGGACAAAGTGGAGGGCAGAGAAGGATAAGTGGCCCAAACACTGGCCTCTAGCGTTGTTCCTTTCTCAAGAGCAGAAGTTATATATGGTATTTATGTTCAGCTATCACTACTGGAGATTGGCTGAGGTAATAGGATTGATTGATGTCCCTTCAAATAAGAGCATAAAACAGTGAGTAAACATAAATTTGGGACAAAAAGAGCCTTTGGGGGATTTGGGACATTACTTTTTTCATATATATTTATTTATCTAAACTGTAAAACAGAAATTCTTTAGTGGAGTCCGTTCCTAACACCGTGACGTGGGATGCCAATGAAGGATCTCTGTGAGTTATCTAGACTTAACTCTAAATTAAAGTGACAGAGCCTTAGTGTTTTTTCTTAAGAACCCTCGAGTGGTTGGGTGGAGGTAGAGTGCCTTCCATTAACCCACAAAGCATGAGATGTATGTGTTTTGTGGTTGATTGTAAATGTCCCATAATGTCTGATGTGTCTGATGTGTTTGAACACTTGAACCCAAACTGGTGATGCTGTTTGGTAATACAATATTATGAAAATATCTCTTTATCTAAGAGGCTGGAAATTTTCCTGGACCTCACAGCCTTGAAGTCACTAAAAGACTTATATCCTACTGTGTACTCAGTCAATTTGTTTAACCTGCCCATAAAAGAACAATGTAACACCAACATTTCATGCCTTGGATTTCCCATGTAATCAATGTTTACCACCTAAGCTAACAAATAGCTGTAATCTTAAGATATGTACTCTTCCATGCCCCTGAACCAGAGAACAATGTATATGTTAATATGTGTGTGCTAACATGTTGATTTATTGAAAGCAACAAATCAGTTGAAAGCAACCTTATAAAAATGTCCATCATAAATATTGGACACAACATAGATGTCTGTAAGTATGTTTATAGTGATGTTTATGGTACTATTCATTATCTCAGTCAGTTCATGTCAGTAGGAGTCAGAGACTTAATCCCCTTATAAAATGAAGTTACAGTTCTCTAATGTATTCCTCATTCCTTCCGTATATTATGTTTTATGTGTTGCTCAATATACACAAAGCAAAAGCCCCTTGTTAGGGACACACAGACATGGGAACAAACAAGATAGCATTCAGGTGGTCACAAATTCAGACCTGTATAGACAGACAGAAGTCAGACACACAGAGAGAAGTAGAGAATTCAAATCCACAAGGAGAAGTGTTTTTATTTATTTTCCTTAACAAGACCAGTGTCTTAGTGGTGACTCTGAATTTATCACTAATGCACTCAAACTGACACAAAAAAGTTTGTGGAACCTGGGAGGTAGGCCCTTGCTGGTGGAAGTGAGTTACAGGGGCAGGCCTTGAGGATGGGAAGCCCAGCCCCACTCATTTCCTCTTCTCTTTTTGCTTCCAGAACTCCAGTGCAGCAGGACCAGCAGCTTACTGATCCTGTGTTATGCCTTTTCAGCCATGATGAGTAGTTATTTTCCCTTGAACTGTAGGCAAAATAAACCTATCCTTTCTTGACCTGCTTCTTGTTGGGTATTTTGTGACAGCAACGAGAAAACTACATAATCCTATAGATTAATTAAAATTAAGCTCCATGTAAGTCCCAGTGTTCCCTTTGGTCAGCTATCAAACAGGAAATGAAAGGGCAGACACAGGATAGATTCGTGATGAGTAAGCACTCTTTACATACTCCATGGTTTAAAAAGGGGTTATTTTCATGGTACTACCAAAACAAGCTAATCAATGGAGTTTAATTATCAGCTTTATTTGCCACTTAGATATAATCAAACTCCAGGGAGTAAATCTCTTTCATTATTATAGAAGTTGATAGAGTATTTCTCCAAGAACCAGAGGCAAAATTGTGTCCCCTCTCTCCTTCCTTGTGGTTCTGCTGAGCATGTAGCCATTGCATTTTCCCCTACTGCGTGTGTGCTCACTGGTACAAATGGCCAGTGCTTCTCTCTTGTAAAGATTCTGATAAAAGAAGATGGGAACATCTTAAATATTGCATGGGGCCAGAGCGTACCAGCTGCCAGGTCTGAGACAATGGTCCCAATTGGGCTTTTGTTGCATCAGTGCTGAAGCAGCACTTTGTCCTAGTCAAGGCTTATTTTTGTTACAATTAACATGTTTCCTCACAGAAGCTGAAATATGAAAGATTATGGTGTAAAGACAGGAGTGTTATTTAGAACGCAGGCTTGTTAATTACAGTGTGACCTCTGAAAAGACTGAGTTTAAATTGAGTTTCTCTTCTCTGTCTCTGTGTTCTCTCTGTGAGGCCATATGTTCTCTTATTTCTCTTTATTTCGAACCTCAGCTTCACTCTCCTGTTTTTGACACTTCTGTAGAATCTCCATCTCTACACATATGGCAGAAGTTGCCCCAGGCTTTTTTATTCACACACCCTTGGCAGTGAGGGAAGGCGGAAGGGTCTGGAACTTTCAAAGAAAGACTCCCTGATAAAAAGAGTTGAACCTGCTCCTCCATGTGGAGTCCATCCAAGAATTTCATGGAGACATTAATGCCCACCAAGGACAAAGAATCCGATACTGAGTATTTTGATGGGTAATTCATGGGCATTACCCTTGCTGAAAATTCACTGAAACCCTAGAAGATGGATATTGTAAACACATTTTATACACAACAAAGAAGACAATCAGAGCAGTTGAGTAAGCCTCACAGGTTTATACGTCTGGAACTTGCAGGAGAATTTGAACATAGACCTGGTCGTTCCCCAAGCCTGTGTTTGTACCACCTACTCCTGCCCTAAAACAATTTCAAATTGCAATTAACACCAGAATTACCTGGATAAAAATTCAAATTACTCATCCCTAGGCTTAAAAATATTGATTCTGAAAAAGTAGGGGCAAGGCGCCTGAAGCTGCTTCCTGGAAAGGAGGCTCCCTGGGGATCACAGCTCTGAATGACCAACTCAATGCCTGATTTCTCTGGGTATCCCAGCCTGTTCTTCTAAGAACTGGTAAATGTGAGCATGTTTGTCTTAATGTTCTCTTCTACCTCAGAGGGACAATCATTATGCCATTGCTTTAGTCTCCGAATGTCTAGTTTGTATTGTACCGAGGTATTTTCTCTTTATGTATGGAGAATTTTGTAATGAGGGGATGTTGCCTTTCTGGAAATTCCTTCTCTGCCTCTGAGATGATCACATGGGTCTGCATTCTTTCTGTTAAGGGAATACATCACATTTATTGATTTGAAATGACAGTGGATACAATGTGTCTTATTTGGGAAATTAGAACTCAGGAAAGTACAGGGTGAAATTGTAGCCTCTAGAGGCTGGGGGTGAGGAGTAAGTGTACAGGGAAAGGAGGTGTTGATCAGTGGCCACAAAGTTAGTTGTGCAGGACATAAATGGAATTTTTATGTAATAGAGCTGTTTAGCAAATAATAATGTATTGTCTTATTCAGAATATCTAGGATTTTGTGTGTGCTCAGTGTTAAAAATGATAAATGTTTGAGGTAAAGTCTGATAAAGTGCATACTTCCCTGAGGCACCATGTTGTGCCTATTAACATGTTTGTCAACAAATAACTTCTTCATGAATTAAAAAGTCCTTCTGAGTTCTAAATGTACCCTAGAAAAAGAAAATTCTAGGGAGTTCATTTATTTGTTGTGTCTAATTCCAAAGTTTGCTCATTTTGCTTTTAGCATATCTTCTAAGAAAACAAGCTCTTTTAAATGTGGAATACTCCATTCTGAGTGACTCTCAGGAGCCCTGGACATGGGCACATCTCTAGGGTCCAGTTTGAGAGTCCCCCTTACACACAAATGAAAACGTTACCCTGATGCTCTATTTGTGTGCATAAAGCGTGTGTGCTATGGCCTGAAATAAGTTTTGTATAGATTCTGCTTTGAGCCATTAATTATCATTGACTGCTATTAATTGTTCAATGGGTACTGGGGAGATAGGTCAATTTTGTAACTTATTAACTTCCATAAGTATCTCAAATCCTTACAAACATTTAAATTTGTATGAAATTCTGGAAAGCACTGGTTCACGGGAAGATTCCAAACATCAGTTTCATGATCTACAGTGTATCTATGAACATCAGTCTTCTTATCCACTACTCTAAAATGCTGTTTTTCTTGAGCAAAGAGAATGAACCACTGCTACTACAGCATTGTAGGTGGGCCTCACACAAAAATTGTTGTAGGAGAAACACTGAACATGAAGGAATGCCCACTCCTGCTCCCATGTGTATGAAGCTTTAAACCTGACTAATCACTCTCTCCTCAGGGTAAGAAGCTGGAAAGATGCCAAACACAGGGTGGGGCTTGTCCTCTGAAGCCCCGATGTTCTGTTTTGTGGTACATTTACTGGTCATTAGGGCATGCTCAGAGTATGGTCATGAGCTTACATACTAATTAACTAAGAATTGCTCTGGTTGTTCCCTTCAGTGTAAACATCCAGTGGTATTTTTCAGTATATAAAACTGCATTGGCAGATTTATCACAAACTTGATAAACTTTGGCACTAAAATAATTGTGAAAAGAAACCTTTCAACATGGAAGCCTCTGGAGAGTGGAAATATGGCTGAGTTCATTTTTATACTTTCATGTATTATCTGAATTTTTTAGCGAAGCATAAAAAGCACATATATCAATCATTTCGACCTACTGAGTTATTTAGAAGTTTCTGTTTTAGAACAAATTGACTTTAAAAATGAAGAAGTAAATAAAAGATGCCACACCAACAAATCCAAAAACCTGAGAACAGCAACTAACACAGATGTCACAACCAAAATGTGGCATGGGGAGTTCAGGGACTTCAACACTGACTTCACCCTTCATAAGTGATATTTCTCTAGTGACACTTTTTACTTGTGTTGCTTCATGCAAAGCAAGCCTCATGGGATGAGATTTTAGCAAGTGAGCAAATGACCTTTTTATGGGCTTTCATGACAGAATACAAATGTCCAGGGTTCAAGTGATAAAGTAAAAAGTGAGATTTTGGCCAAAGATGAAATATGCTAGGAGTGCTTGAAAAAGCATCCTGTCGTCTTAACTACCTTTCATAACATGACAATCAGAAACTTGGATAAAAACACATGTCTGCAATCAGAATATCTAAAGACTTCTTTTGTCATTTCCCCTTAAAGTTCCAGTTCCAGTGAGGTCTTTTCATGGAGCCTGCACATTTTATATCAGGCATTCTAAAGCTCTCAACAAAAAGAACAACCTGCTCCCAGAAAAGGAAACAGGATGGTGAGCTCATCATAGGCCTGGTCTCCAACTCAGAGTCCAGAGTCACTAGTTTTGGCAACACTGAGTACCCCAGAAAAGTTGAGGTGCTGTGGATGTTACTATGGCTGCCCAAAGGTTCACCTCTTGCATGTATTTTGGAGAGTCTAACACTTTGATAATTATTTGGTATAAGAACAATTCTCCCCTCAACAAAATGGTAATTCTTGATATGAATTAGTCAGTTATACACACACACACACACACACACACACACACACACACACACACACACACACACACACACACACACACCAATGACAGGGCATCTTAGTGAGGCTCTACATTCTGAAGCCAATCCCAGACCCTCCAGTTCCTATGGGTATGATGTTAAGCAGCTTTTTCAGCTTGCCTGAATCTCAGCTTGCTCATCTATAAAAGAATAGTGACCTATTCTTTAATTCTGGGATTTTTTTTAATCTATATATGTCAGTTTTCTCCTTTACTATGAGACAGTTTTAAGCTTTCTTGGTAGGCATCATTAAAAGAGTTCATGTTATCTTCCAGACTTGAAGAAATTGTCTTTTCATGGCCTCGTGCTCACAATTTCTGCAGTGTTCAACCTCACAGGTAGATGTGTGTCTGTCTTTGTGTTTTGTGTGAACCACATGTTGAAATTAGTTTTCATTTTCTGACTTTCAGGAATTATTTTGGGGCTCAGTTGTTGTTGTGAGCATGAAGGCTCTATGAAGGCTCTCTTGATAAAAGCTAGAGGTGAGCTATGGATGAACACACTTGCTCTATTGGTGTTGGTTATGAGTCTTCCTCATTTGATGGTTGACCTGGGATTATTGCACTAATCACAATAAAAATTAGAAGGAAGTATAGATAAGTTTGGCTTGTACAGATACAATAATTTCTGGGGTCATTTGGGAAGGCCCCCATTGTATGGTCTTTTGTTGTTTGATTTTTTGTTGTTGTTGTTGTTGTTGTTCAACTGGTTTTGAGACAGGCCCTCACTGAATGTCCGGGAATTTACTATCTAAAACAAGCTGGCCTCAGACTGATAGAGACCCAACTGCTTATTTCTTTCCCATGTGCTGGGATTAAATCTTCCACTACCATACCTGGCTTTAAGTTCTTAGCAGGGCATTGTTCACACATCTCTGAGTTTCTGTTGGGTGCTTTTTCCATGGTTTCTGGGCTGTATCTATGCTTTACAATCTTACCACTAAGTATATTGTGTTTTTGTTTAAACTAGAGAACCTGGCATTTCAAATGTACTTCAATAAACTAAATACATAGAGATGATGATGAAGTGTGTGTCTGCTAAGTGTGTAGAATGATAAATACTCATGATGGAACTGTTGATGAGCTGAAAATTTAAGATTTAATATCTTTATCTTCAGACTACAAAAAAAACATTTACTTTGATCCTTTCCCCTAATTTAGGCATCAGGCATCAAAATTTAGGCTAAAACTTCCTCACTGCCTCCTTTTTATGCAGTTTTTAGTTTGAATAAACACCCTCCTTCCTTTTCACTGTAAAGGACAGATCATGTCCCTCCTTACTACATCCAAGAGAAAAGTGGAGTCTTTCTTTTCACACACAGATTCTTGTCTTCATTCAGCCAAGATAGAATTGCTTCTCTGGGTTTTTCTTTGTCTTGTCTTTACTAGAGAGGAACTATAACACACACAAGAACCACCTGGTTATTCTTGGGAGGAGGAACTTGCTGCCCAGGAAGTGTAAGGTCAGAAGACAGCCTCAAGCTCCAGTTCTTTCAAAGTTGCCATCTTGCATGGGGGCTTTGTACTAAGGTCTTGCACTGTCTGGGGAAGCCTAAATGCAGTGATGGAATAGGGTAGAGGTACAAAGGACCAGAGCTTTCTCTGGGATGTGAAACACTCTAACAAGTGGGATGCACTTCCAAGTTTCCACAACACTTGGCTAATCCTGTGGAGGTCCTATATCATTGATTTTTCCTGTCCCTTTCTTTTCATAGTATCCATTCCCATTAATCTGTCACCACAAACTTTTTCTCAGAATCTGTGGCTGTGCAGTTTAATCTGTGATAGAGAATTAGGCTCCCCTTAACATGAAAAGAAATTAATTTTATTTAAATTTATTTTATATTAATATATTTTAGTATATGCAATATATTTTAGTAGCTAATACACACACACACACACCACACACGGGCATTCCAGATGCAGTGGAGTGGCATCAGTAAAATTATACACCTTACATTCTTCACTATGCTGCTCAAATTTTTAAATATGTAATGAACATGAAAAGACAAATGAGCATGGCTAGATAGACAAGCCAGATTTTTTTTATATTGTAGTTGTAGTTGACTCATTAATATTTTTATGCCCTCCACAAATTGACCCAAGTAATTTTCCTATGGATCTTTGATAGAACTTGCTTATAAAATATTGGACAGTTGTCACAGAGTTTTCCTTTAGGTCAATAAGTTCCCTCTTTTCCTTCTCTTTCTTCATTTTTGATTAAGAAAGTCATTTGGTAGAGGATGCAGGATTGGTTCAACATATGGAAATCTATCAATGTAATCCACCATAAAAATGAACTGAAAAAGAAAAACCACATGATCATCTCACTAGGATGCTGAAAAAGCCTTTGATGAAATCCAACATCCCTTCATGATAAAGGTCCTGGAGAGATCAGGGATAACAGGAACATACCTAAACAAAATAAAAATAATATACAGGAAACCAACAGCCAACATCAAACTAAATGGAGAGAAACTCAACAGGATTCCCCTAAAATCAGGAAAAAGACAAGGCTGACCACTCTCTCCATATCTCTTCAATATTATACTTGAAGTTCTAGCTAGAACAGTAAGGCAACAAAAGGAGATCCAGGGGATACAAATTGGAAAGGAGGAAGTCAAACTTTCACTTTTTGCAGATGCTATGATAGTCTACATAAGTGACCAGAAAAACTTTACCAGGGAACTCCTATAGCTGATAAACACTTTCAGAAAAGTGGTAGGATACAAGATTAACTAAAAAAAGTCAGTAGTGCTAGTATATACAGAAGATAAATGGGCTGAGAAAGAAATCATAGAAGCATCACCCTTTACAATAGCCACAAGCGACATAAAATATCTTGGGGCAAATGCTAACCAAACAAGTGAAAGACCTGTATAGCAAGAACTTCGAGCCTTTAAAGAATTTAAAGAAAGAAATTAAAGAAGATACCAGAAAATGGAAAGATCTCCCATGCTCTTAGATATATAGGATCAACACAGTAAAAATGGCAATCTTGCCAAAAGCAATATGTAGATCCAATGCAATCCCCATCAAATTACCAGCACAATTCTTCAAAGACCTTCAAAGAACATTACTCAACTTTATATGGAGAAACAAAAGACCCAGGGTAGCCAAAACAACCCTGTACAATAAAGGAACTTCCGGAGGCATCACCATCCCTGACTTCAAGCTCTATTATAGAGCTATAGTCCTGAAAACAGCATGTTATTGGCACAAAAATAGACACGTAGAATAATAGAATCCAATCGAAAACCCTGATATTAACCCACACACCTACAAACACCTGATTTTTGACAAAGAAGCTAAAATTATACAATGAGTAAAAAAAAAAAAAAACATCTTCAACAAATGGTGCTGGGATAACTGGATGCTGGCATGTAGAACACTACAGATAGATCCATGTCTATCACCATGCACAAAACTGTTAAAAGACAAAGATCTCAAAGCTTGGCATGAGATCCTAGGCCATTCTTGGCCAGCCACATAGTTAACCTTTACATAGCAGCTCCTTAGAACCTCAGCTCAAGAAAAGAAACTTGACCCAGTCTTCCACTCACAGGCTCAGTCACTTAGGCAACACTTCCTGGACTTCTTACTCATGAACTTTTTACCCTGACAAACATCCTCTTTGTGGCTTCCTAATATCCTGCCTACCCTAACACCTGGTACACAAACAACCCATTCTACTCCTCCCCATTTCCTATCTGATGACTATGTAAGCTAGTTTGAGAAAAATAAAGTTTGCCACTTGATCAGAATCCTGTCTTGTGGTCGTTCTTTCTTCGTCTCTTGTCTCCATTCCCTATCCCTGGCTTTCTTGCCCCAGGTTGATGTCATGCAGGTCAGTACACAAAACTTAAGTCCAAATGGATCAAAGACCTCAACATAAACCCAGCCACACTGAACTTATTGGAAGAGAAAGTAGAAAATACCCTTGAAAGAACTGGTACAAGACTGGTCCACATCCCTTGAAAGAAGATGTCAGTGAAGAGGCCTTGGCAATCTATGGGTCCTCTGGTAATAGATCATTACTTATCCCTAGTATAGGAATGGACTTTGGGAGTTCATTCCTCATAGAGGGATATTATCTCAGCTTAGACACATGGGAGAAGGCCTAGGCCCTGATCCAAATCATATGACAAACTCCGAAGACAGAAAGATTATGAGATAGGGCGTTAGTGGAAGGCAGGGGAGGAGGGCAGGGAGAGGGAACTGGGGTTGACATGTAAAACAAGCTTGTTTCTAATTTAAATTAAAAAAATGGAAAAAAAGCAGAAAATAAAAAAAGAATATCATTTGGACTACAGCTTTCTCATTTTACATCCCCTCTGGCAATTTGAACACCTATTTTGGAAATGTAATTGAAAACACTGAAGATGCTGAGAAAGAAGCCAAAATCAGTTTAGTCAAGACTTCAGCAATAACACTTTATATTGACAGGAGATGAGGTTTCCTTGCTACTGCTTCAAGTACTGGCAGGGGTTAGTCAGGGTGACACAGAGATGTTGAAGAGGTGGAAGCTTGGGCCTAGTGACGGGAGAAAACTGGTTATCTTGCCAGTAGCTTTCACTCTGCAATATTTTCTTTGCCAAACACTTTTATATTGAGCTAGCTTTTGTCTCTTGGGACTTGGACAGGCTCTAAAAGAACACATGCAGATTGCTTGTGCATTTTCTCATTAAGTATTATCTTTCTAAGCTCCCTGATGGCAAATTAGCTAGGTCTGAAGAGTTATTATTGCATCCAAGCCACCATGTATGCTTTGGGATTATGATGTAAGAGAATATTAACTCCTTACTAAGCATGCCTAGAGTTTAAGAAAGTTCTTAGGTAGACAATGTTTGCGATGAAAGTATAATGGTAGTTAACAAATACTGAGTACTCACAATGAGCTAAATGCTGTGCCTAACACAGTCATATACTTTGTTATTTAGATTCTCAAAAGAACCCTACTAGGCAGGTGTTTTCATCATTTCCATTATACAAAAGAGCAAACTGATGTTTGGGTGAGTTAAATAATCTGCTTTAGAAACCAATCAGCAATACATTCAAAGCCAGTGCTATGCATTGTTATACCACTTTATGTTCATAATATTGTCCCATTCATTTGGAAGCTACCAACTATTTAATACAATCATCCTACAAACAATAGCTTACAGCATGAATTTATGTATCCCTTCCAATACTGCTCCAATCAGACTCCATGTTTATTCCATTTTACTTCCATTTCTAGATGACTGACATGCTCAAAAATCATATGAGTTTCTGGAGGAAGGAAAGGAAAGCAAAGATAAATATCTTGACTGTGATAAAGTCAGTCAATTAGCAGATTCCAGTATTTATTCTCTTGGAGTCTGTGACCCTGATTCTTGTATCTTTTCTGTGCTTAATGGAAGATAGTCTGAAAAATGATGAAGGATATTCATGCCACAAAGCATTATGGAATAGAAGTAGTCATAGAACAGTGGGCTATCTGGAGAACTAAGTTCATCTTATGGCTATCATGAGACGTATGATCTCTGTCTTATTAGTATCAATATGTACTAGAAAATGCCAATCTACTATGTAATTACCCTATAATGACCATCATTTCACTGGGTGGTTCCTTCCAGTCACTGTCCAATGAGTTCCACCTTTCAGGGAGCAATATTTTCTACATGTGCACAGAAATCGCTAGCTCACAAGGCTACCCCTCTCTGATTGCCTATAGGAAGATGATAGTTGCCAGGGGATTGAGGTCACTTTTTATCATGATATAGACACTAGTAAGGTACCATGCTCCTGTAAATAATCTTTTGTTTGTGCTCCTGTAGGCGACTCATTGGGCTTTACATATGTGAAAAGACAAAATGACAAGAAAACAGAGGGGAGCTAGTTGGGAACAGGAAGGGAATAAGCAGGAGGGGAGGGGACAATAAAGGGTAATGGAAGTGACATTACATACAGGTATGAAAACATAATGAGACTCATTATTAGTATAATTAATATATGCCATATAAACATTTAATTTTAAATAAAATACACAAAACATAAAAAGAAACACATTCATAGAAATATTAGAAGTACATAGCTGAGTACCAGACTACAGTTGCTTAATTTGTTGATTAATAATACTCAACTTTGACCAATCAGGTTATTTTAGATGGGTGGTTCCCAACACTGTACTGGATATCAAATCTAGGGCTCCACACACTATAGGCAAACAGTTTAACCCTGGGCTATTTCCCCAGGCCTTTTTAGTGTTATTTTGAATCAGGATCTTAGTAAAATTTCCATCCTGGATTTCAACTACTTAGACTATATCTCAGGTTGGCCTTGAACTTGTAATGCTTCTGCCAAAACCTAAGTAGCTAGAATTAGTGCCACCACGTCTGGCTTTATCTGAGATATTTAGACACCATAGCTCTGTCCTTGCTTAATTTTGGAGTCACAAAATGAGCACAATTTGTAAGAAAGTCTACCTGCATATAGAAAGACAAGCAATGCTGAGTTACAGCGGGAAGTGTTCATGAAAAGTGGAGGAAGTTAAGATTCATATGCAGTGACCCTGATCTTCGAGAACTTTGTTTCAGTTGGCTTTCTGTTGCTATAACTAAGTTACAGGGATAACCCAGCTAATAGAAAGAAAGCTTTATTTTGGCTCACAGCTTGGAGATGACACTCTATGATCAGCTTTGGGCAAGGAATTACATCTTGATGCCAGTGTAGCAGAGAACTGTTAATCATATGGCAGTGGGGAAGGAAGAAGGGAGAAGTGCACTGGGGTCTCACTGTATTCTCTTATCCATTTATAGTTTATGCTTCATGAATTTCCCTGTTGTGAAGTTTAATGTCAGCTTGACAAGATATAGAATCACCAAGTCAAGGAGGAGGAGCCAGTACTCATCCCAACTGAGCCATCTCTCCAGCTGTCTTGTCAGGAGACATGACAGCAAAATGAAAAGTAAATAATACATATGTCATCATTATGCAGAAGCCAAGAAAATCTGTTTTGCCTGACTTTGGGTATATGTGCTGTGAAAATGAGCACATATTATCCCTTTTAAGGGAATGTCCACGATCACCCAAAACCTTCCACTAGGTCCCACCACCTTCCAATAGTGCCACATTGACCACCAGATCTTTACCAAGGAACTTCTGGAGAATGCTAAGACAAAAACTAGAGTATTCACCGAATTCTTTAGCAGCACATGTCCTAACTATTCAACTCAATTCATTATATATTGCGCACCTATTCTGCTGCACTCTATTCTAGAGACTGTGCTACCCACCAGACACAAACCTAACAAGCAAATGTGGGCTGCACACTGCACATAGTCAGCATCTGTGATGGATATTCTTGGTTTCAAGCTGACTATGTCTGTACTTAACTAAAATTTAAATGGCCTACCACACCTCTCAGGGATTTTTTTCTTAAAGCATTTGAAGTGCGAAGACTTACTTCTAATTCAGATATTTCTGGTGGAAAGACCTCCCTTTAATATGGATCTTTTGAAGTGGGGAGATATGCTTTTAAAAGGGGCCACACCTTTTGCTGGCAGTCTCTCTAAGGGACATGGAAAAAGGAAGTTTCTCTCTTCACCTGCTTACTCTAACTCTTGCTAGCAAGTCCATTCACTAGAGAATATAATTTTTCAGTATTCTGACATATAGTGAAGACAAGATAAGACATTCAGCCTTGCAGATTGAACAACTACTGGATTCTTGGACATTCTATTGGTAGATAGCAGTTGTTGGACTAGCTGGACCACAACCTGTTAGCCATTCTAATAAATCCCTGTGTGTGTGTGTGTGTGTGTGTGTGTGTGTGTGTGTGCGCGCGCGCGCGCATGCGCGCGCGCGTGCGTGTGTTTATTCTTTAAGTTCTATTTCTCTGGAGCACCCTGACTAATATACCATCTAAGAAAGCATACCAATCCAACCTAATCACAACACAGTATATAGATAATACAAGATTTCAGAAAGGCTCCTCTGGGAAGGGTCACAGAGGCCTCAGGAAAAGAATACTCAAGGAAAGTCAGGCACAAGAAGCATCTGTAAGGAGGTAAGTGGACTATCCCAGTATTTGTACTGTGGATAGTTTCAGATGCTGAAGAAGAGTAGGAAGTGTTATGGGGAGTTAGGGCACAACTCATAAAGAGCTTGGCAGACCAGGTAAATCTGAACTGAGGTCCACATGCTTAGAGAGACATTATTCTGGAGTCAGGTCATGGGTTTCTTACTAAAATGCATCTTCTGACTCAACAGATCCAGAGTGAAACAAATGACTTTCTTTAATTTTACTACTCCATGATTATAGCAATGCTGCAAGTCCACAGGCCATCACACTTGGGGTTGAAAGGCTTGAAGAAATGCCATCATGAAGACTACTAAAGAGGGGACAGTGTAGCATTTCAGACAGAGTCCTTTGATGGGGCAGTATGGCCATGCTAGTCATAAAATAAGGGAAGAATAAAGGCAGGAGGTCCATAGTGGAAGGATGAAGGCAGAAATTGGGTTTACTGCAGAGCCAGGAAGCAGTAATAAAAGTAGTAAGAGTGGTTCAAGAGCTATTGGCTTCTCTTTGAATTTTACAGAATAATGAAGAATTTGAGGTTTATGTTTTTAAATAACTCAGTGATTGCTGATTGTTTGTTTTCTATCTTTGTCCTGTGTCCATAACTAATTTAAGAATATTTTTATTATAGTGTGCAAAATCTCTTGACAAGTGATTTTCAATCATGTGGTCATTTTGAGTAGGATGAATAAGATACTAAAATAGATCTGTGAAGATCTGAAATCAACACAGGAAAATGGAAGACATTATTGTTTACCTGGAGGTGGGCGCAGTGAGTTCAGGTTCCAGTTGTGACAGAAATGAGAAGACACCTGGGCTTCCATAAGAAGTTACCTGAGGTCGTTGTGAGAACATGGGCATTTAGCCCATCCCTACCTGTGCCTCAAACTTTCTACTTCTTCCTTCTTCATCTGTAATTTTAACAGAACCCCTGATGCATATGTAATGCCCAAGAGGACTGAATAATGAGCCTAGCTGATCTTGGCAAAAATGTGTTGCCTTTTAATATGAGATGTTATAAGAATATAACCAAACTAACTAATATTATTAAACTCATAAACAGAAGGTGCCTGCTTCCTGTGAATTTATATTCTCAACAAGTTAAGTGGTCAGGTCTTGGAATACATCTTTATCTAACATCATTAGCTCAACTTCATGTTTGTAAAGATTTGTATCTGGCAAAATCTATAGAGTGCATAACCTTCATTAGTAACACAAAAGTAATTTCAGCAAGGTTTGTCTCTATGTGTAGTGTATGTGTTGCATATTTGTGGTTTACGTGTGCATGAAAGTACACGTGCACTCATGTATGAGGGTGTGATGAGGCCTGAGATTGATGTTGGGTGTCTTGTGTTTTCACTTATACCTTTTGAGACATATTTTTCCACTGAAATATGGAGCTCCCTGATTCTCTAGACTTGTGGGCCAAAGAGCTCTGAAGATCCACCATCTCTGCCTTCCCAAGCACTAGGGTTTGGATCCCCAGCTTTTATGTGGGTGCTGGGGATCCAAACTCAGGTACATATGCTATGCTTCAGAGTAAGTGTTTTACTGACATTTCCATTCCCCTTCATTATGTTTTATATCTATTGGTTATACTTCATTATGAAAAATAGGTAATAAGAACTTGCTTTCTGTGTCTAGACAGAAAACTGGCTAGAGCATGTCTTGCTGACCCTGGTATGCTGGGTGGCAGAAACAGTGATGTATAGGTTTGTAACACCTGCAAAAAAGCAAAGCTAGGAATGTGAATTTCTTTCAAGGGGAGCTTCCCTCAACCTATGAAGACTTTAGAATCTGCCTTGGTTCCTTGAAAAGTCAAGTCATATTCTAGACTTGGGTGGATAAACATCATCAGTATTTTTTCCTCAATGTGCACCCATGTTTGGGAAGTCATAGTAGAAATTTTACAGGTGTGGTGTAATTTCGGTACTCAGGAGGTAGAGGCAGATGAGTTCAGGGCCAGCCTTGTCTGCAGGGTAAGTTTCAGAAGAAGCAGGCTATGTGAAGAGACACTGTCTAAAAGAAAAAGTAATGAAAGACAGAAGGAAGGGATGGAAATACAGAAGGAGGGAGAGAGGACAATAAAAAACAAGGTAGAAATTTTGTGCCAGAGGAGGATATACTGTGAAGCAAAGGAAGCATAAATGCTAAGGATCGTTGGCTTTCCTGTGGATTGATTATCAGGTCCTACATTTACATTTGAGTCTGTGATTTATTTATCTCAAGAGAGGCATCTTGTGTCAGCTGGAGGCCTGTAGATGAGGTTTATTGGAAGGATGGAGAGGAAGAAGAGCAGGATACAGTAGAGAAGACTTAGAGCTGTGCAAGTCAGACACTTGTGAAGGACAAGAGGAAAATCAGGCTGGGGACTGTCTTTATTGGTGTCAGTTGCTGTAATAAATAATATGACCAAAAGTAACCTGGAGAGGAAAGGTTTGTTTGGCATGTAGATCCAGGGTCACAGTCCATTGAGGGAGGTAGCCAAAGCAGAAATTAAGGCAGGAACCTGCAGGCAAGAACTGAAGCAGAAGTCATGGAGGAGTGCTGCTTACGTGCTTGCTCACTCAGTCTGCTTTCTTCTATACCCTAAGAGCCCCTGCCCAAGGGGATCACTTCCCACTAACCAAGAAAAATCCCTCAGTCTTGCACACAGGACAGTCTTATGAAGGCATTTTCTCGGGTTCCCTCCTCTAGCTTGTGTCAAGTTGACAAAAACAAAGAAATAAATAGACAGACATAGAGCAAGAGTGTCAGGCCATACTGAAGTTTCAGGATAGTCTTGGAGAAGTCAGTGTGGCATCCATGAGTGAGATGGGAGAATGCTGTGTCAAGAACAAAATGAGGCTTTGAACCCTTTCCTGTGCCCAGTTTTTTTTTTTTTTTTTTCTGAAACAGTCAAGGGGAGGCATAGCCATGGGGTAGATGTCACACTGGGGCTAGCAGTGCTGTACTGGAGGCTGTCAACACTCCACCATCCAGGCAGTGGTTCAGGCAGTGGTTTCTCTGAGTGACTCACCTCCATGGCCACAACTCTATCTATTTTAATACTCCCAAACCTGCCCTAACAGCTGGCCAAATTGAAAACGGAAGACATATATTTGACCACACCAAGATTAGCCTTGAGAATTTCCAGCAATAATTCATGACCTGCTGTAAAGTTTCATTTAAAAAAATCATGGATTATCCAGGGTTGGAATATGCAAGTGTTTTCCCCAGAGGGAATAAACACTGAGTGAATAAATACCAGTGAGACTGTGATCAATCTGCCTAAAAGTTGTCTTCAGGGACATGCCATTTAGGAAAATAGGTAAAATGTGGATGTGTTCATTGAGTTAGTCATACAATATGTGTTGAGCACTGTGAAGTATGCCTGGTTCAAAATACAAAACCCAGTTCATGTTTTCCTTGGAGAGTAAATTTGAATGAGGAGCAATAAAGCTCAAGCCAGTGCATTCACAAAAAAATAAAATTGTCACAGCTTCTAATAAATTTTAAGGTGGATGCAGAGAGAGTGCCATGATAAAATCATAAAATTAATAATAATAGTAATATAGTGGTTGCAGTGGTTGGGAGTGACTTCATGTAGGACCTTTAGAAAAAGCATCAATGATTTTGGCATTGATGTGAGACTTGAATTTGGAGGAATGTGGTGATGTGGGTAGACAAGAACTCTTGGTTTACTGCAAGCATGGCTCAAGGCCTGGTGTGCAAGGACATATGATGGTTGTAGAGAAGCCAGAAGGTTACGGTACCCTGTAGGCCAGAACAAGGAGTGCAAAAAGTATTTTAAATGTTATGGCATATGAACTGTACTTCAAAATACCAGAACTCATTCCTACCACTGAACTATATTTTTATATGTTAATAACCTCTATCTGCACTCTCCTCCCTGGCCTCTAGTAATCACCATTCTCTTCATTTATAAGATCAAGTTTTACTTTGAGAAGTATTCTGAATACATACACTGTAGAATGTATAGACTCTTCAAATGTGCAGTTCAGGGGGAAGGGGGAGGGGGGAATCTCTCTCCATGCCTCCTTTACCTTCTCCCTTCTTTTCCTACTGCCCTGTCTTCTCTCTCTCTCTCTCTCTCTCTCTATATATATATATATATATATATATATGTGTGTGTGTGTGTGTGTGTGTGTGTGTGTCTGTCTGTCTGTCTGTCTGTCTGTCTACACACACAGAGAGAGAGAAAGAAAGAGAGAGAGAGAGAGAGAGAGAGAGAGAGAGAGAGAGAGAGATCAAAGACCTCAAGGTAAAACTTAAAAGTGAAATTACTAGAAAATTAATGGAGAGGGAATACTTTAAGCATCAGTTTAGCAATAATTTGGGGGACAGATATCAAGCACACAAAAACAAAAATAATCAAATGTGATTATATAAAACTAAGAATGTTTTGCACAGAAAAGGAAACTATAAACAGAACGAGGAGTTGGCAACCTAAAGAATGGAGAAAAATGTGTTAGCTCTTCATCTGGCATAAGATTAATTTTTCAACTATGGAAGGAACTAAAACAAACAGACAAAATCCTGATGCATAAACACAGGCTGGAGAAATGGTTCACATAGTAAAGAGCTACCATGCAAGCATAAGCACCTGAGTTCAGTCCCCGGCACCTTTGGGAAAAAGCTGGGCATGGTTGTTCCTGCTTATAACCTTAGTACTAGGGAGGAAGAGACAGTGGACCCATGGGGCCCAGCCTCCTTGGTGAGTTTCAGGCCAACTGAGAGACACTGTCTTAAAAATCAAGGTAAGCAGGGAACCTGAGGTTGATCCCTGGCCTCTACCACTTGTACACATGTGCATGTGTATACTCAGCCATGCACACGTACACACGTACACACGTACACACACACACACACACACACACACACACACACACACACACACAGAAAGAGAGAGAGAATTCCTCCAAAGAACTTATCTTCTAAATGTCTGTATCTAAGGTATAGAGGGCCATAAAGACCATGAGGATTACAACAATTTATGAAACAGTAGCAAAGAACACAGAAATGGTTCTGAGACATTATTACTGAGTGATTTAGCCATGCATACAGCCTTGCCCCCATTTCAGGATGAACTTTGGTGTTCCTTGGATATGGGCTGGTTTGTAAAACATCTAGAGGCGTTTGCAGCAGTGGCATGGCAAACACAAGCATGGGTCCCATGCTGCACCTGGTGATTATTCTGGTATTGATTTTCTGTCATTGTTTCCACTCATCTCTCCTTTTCTTCACAGCTGACCACAGTGAACAATTCTCCTCCTGCCATGCATTAAATTTCATTCTGGTGGCAATCAGTTGAATCAAATATATCTGCAAGAGACATCTTTTGGGCAGCTCTGAGAGTGCTCATGCCTTGGTTTGCAATAGAACACAGAGGAGTTGAGGATATTTAGATTATAAAATGTCAGACACGATAGAATCTCTGCAAATAATGGACTGGATCTCACACAAACATAGAACCAAGCCTCTATGGAAGTGCTAAGCAGTGGCATCAAGATAAGAGCAGAAGCCACTTAGCTCATCCATCCCATCTGCCACTCAGAAACCCTAAAGGGAGTCAGTATAAACTTAGTTTAATTTTGGGCCTTGCAACAGACTTTCTCTTGGAGGTGATATTTAAATTGAGACCTGAAGGATGCTGTCAGCAAAGCTCAGTGAAAAGAGTGGACAAGCCTTGCAAACAGAAAATGGGAGAGGGAGAGAGAATTTGGTGCATTCACTGACCTGAGAGGAAGCCAGTAGATGCTTCTGGAGAATGCAAGGAGCCAAAAGTCAGACCATGGAGACAGACCATTGTAGAGAGACACCATAACCACGCCTCCTTAGGGCTGGCTACAGGTATGCCTGACCACACCCTGATGGTGAGGCTGTGTTGAAATGTCAATAATACTGATACAAGTCTACCATACACAGCTATCTCCAAACATAACTGGACTCTGTATGAGCTATGTTGTGGATAAAGAAAAGCGAAATGATTGCTTTGTTACTGTTGAGGTTGGGTTCTATTGTGTAGCAAGGCTAGCTACAAGCAACAGTCCTCATGCCTCAGTCTCCTGTACTAAACATGTGCTCTGTGATCCAGTTCTCAGTGACCCTTCAAGAAAAAATAACATGCTAAATAAATCAAGCATTAGGTCGGGAGGTGGAGGGGAGAAGGACTAAATGACAAGGTTCATCAGGCTAATTCTAAAATGGAGAATACACTGCTCCTTTCTCCCAACCAATACCCAAAGTGCATCCATCTTAATTCTGGGAAATTTCCAAATTGTCAATATTACTTCAGTGAAAGTTGTTTGTAATAAAGCCTAGATTTTAGATGCTCTGAACAATAGCAAGTAAAATAGTGAAAGAAGACATACTGTGGTTAAGGGTTTGGGCTTAAGTTCAATGTTCTTAACTTGGGGTTCAAATTTCAGATACCAAGTGTATGTCCAATGACATCAGAGCCAAGTAGCTGGGATCATAGGCTCTTATCTGTTTCCTGATATACCCCAGCCAGGGCATTCTAATAAGTATTAGCTGAGTGAGTGACATTCCTTCTATGGTGGAATGCCCAGAGATGTCCCTCTGAGACTGTCAAATGAAGGCTGCTCTCACTCTACCCTTACGTTCCTGGTGATGCCGGAGAGGGAAAGGAGAAATAATGAACTCTTTGGTGTAATCAGTCTTTTACTCTCAGGGAAGGGAAATTGAGCTGTCCTTCTAGCTTCTGTATCCTCTGACCCCATCTGGTCACTTTTGCTTTCCTTCATGGCTGCCTGTGATATCCCCTTGACCTGCTTTCTCCAGTGCAGTGTTGACGATGATTAAGCTGGCCAGCTCAAGCTTGCATATGAGGAGATGGCCGAACTTTCCTTGTGGGCAGCTCTACTTTTAATGTGAACACTAAGCCAGTTTATTGGCCTCGAGTACACCACTGCACTGTAATTTAGGTACTCAGATGCAGTTCAGGAGTTTTGAGCTGTGAATGCCAAGTTCATAAATGCTTAGAGAGGAAGCTGTGCAGTGTGTCCTTCTCCTGGGGCTTCCTGTGTTGGGCTGGAGCCCAGGCATTTCAGCAAAATCTCTGCGTGATCTATTGCTCCTGGAAAAGCCCATGAAGGACAAGACTGCCTGCCCAGAAACTACAAAAAATATTAAAGGACAGAGTCTCGTCTGATCATCTGGGTGTCTGGAGACTGTCCGTGCCTACTAGATTTAACCTGGGTTACCTGAAGCCGTTGATACAGACAGGGAACTGCTCAAACAGGCATAGGAATCAAGATCACAGAAATGACCAGGAGGCCTGGGGTCAGAGCTGTGAGTTACTAATTGCTTCTGAGGCATGAGGCTCACACAGTGCTCTGTTTCTGCCTGTGGTATACACTGATGAGCCACCTGGGGCTCCTTCAAGCTGCTGCAACAGCTGCCAGGAGTCCTGCTGAAAGACAGCCTTCTGTCCAAGGCCATGCCCTTCCCTAAGTGAAGGACACCAGTAACATATCCAGGTGTGTCTGGATGGCCAATTGCAGCACAATTTGGGACTTCTCTGACAGCATTTCAGCTCTCTGCTCCCCTGGGGTCACCCCAGGCTGTCCTTGCCCCTACAAAGCAGTCTGACTTCTACCCCATCCAACGAGCCCCCTTCTCTTTCTTTGCTAGGTATTTTCCCAAGTGCTGTGTTCTGTCAACAACCTACATGTAAAACTCAGCCCTCCTCTGCTTTCAGAAGAACCCAGCCTATGACAGGGATGATGGGATCCCAAGACAAATGCCATGGCAATCCAAAAGGACTCTGGACCTTCCAACTCCTCTTCTTTTACCCTCTGAGGAAAGTCTGAATACTCCAAACACATTCAAGGAAGAACTGAAAAGCATGAGCAGGGGCAGGATTTGGGGGCCTATAGACCCCAAATTGTGGCTAGCTGGAGTGTATATAGAAGGGCTGTTTATTTGCTATGGTTACTAAAAACACAGAGATGACTAGTTATTCCAAAACCACTGGCTTTTTGGTTGTTTTTTTGTTTTTTGTTTTTTTTGTTTTTTTTGTTTTTTTCTTTTCGGGCAGGAGTACTTCCCAAGTTCTAGACTGTTTGGGGCTATGAAACTACTCTGAACTTTGACCTTTGACTACCACAACAATTCAGCTTTGTTATTTCTATCCCCAGATAAATAAACTGAGGCTGAGGACTGCACACACACACTAGGAGCCATTTTGTATTTGGCGGTGAGCTATTTCTTCCCTTTGGGGTGTGTGGGGAGACCTGGTCTCAGTCTTGCTTGAGCATCCTTACAGCATGCAGACCTCAACCAAAATGAGCAATCCAAGAAGGGGAAGCTAATGGCTTCCATGACCTTTGTCAAAAGTCACAACTACCACTTTCTTCACATTCCATTCACTATAAAAGATTTATTAAGTCTTAGCAATATGCAACAGGAGTGGTATTGAGCTCCAAATACTAAAGGAGAGAAAAACTTGTAAAGATATGTTAAAGCTACCATAGCCCTGCTCTGGGGTGGTTTTAAAAACCCCTGTGTAAAGTTAGGTGAACTTTTCTTCCCCTCTAAGGAAATTGAATGAGTTCTTTTTTTTTTTAAGATATCATGTTAGATAGCAGTTTGGGAAACCCCTTTATTATTTATGCAGGGCTTCTTTAAACTTTCAGATATTGCTCTAATAAGAATGTGATATCAAATAATAGCTACAGTTTTTGACTGCCCAGAGTTTACTCCATGTTCTTCTAATTTCATTTCCAGAAACCTACACTTGTGGCTATTTATCAGTGTGGTACCGGTTATTGCAATCTACTTTCTTCAGTTCCGGAGGTGGGTGTGTGAGCAAGACTGACTAATGAGCACAGTGTTATTACCCTGTCGGCAGTGATTGACACTGGGGCTGGCATGGCAACATATATGTTCAATGAAAGTCACTCCTCAGACCTGCTAGTTGGGCATTGTTTTTGCTTCAGTTATTTCCTGAGTGCCTTCTGTCATACCTAGGTTGCTTGCTTAAGACTGCAGTCATCACAGAAGGAAAATGGCACCAAGAGGAAGGCAATGGGGGAGGATAGAGAGCAAGAGAGAGATCAGTTTGGAGATGCATTGGTATTTTCATGGAGTAAATCAAGGAACAATCTGATCACTTCAAATCCTAGGTCTTTAAACCATCAACTAATAAAATCCATACTTTATGTCACTCAACTAGAAAGCCCTAATGCACTGTTTTGCACTTAGAATTTGCTATAAGCCGGGACTGATGTGAAGAGCCAAGATGTTTTCATTTCTTCCTTGAAGAAAATAACATTTTGAGAGGTGTTCTTATACTTTACAAGTGAGGCTTGGTGAGGATAAAAATGGAGCTCCATTATTCCCCTAAGTTGTTGAGACTCTGGGATCCGGATCACATTTGTACTAGGCTGTGAGGACCAAAGCTAAGGTGACCAGGTATACACACTGCTGTCACTATGCTGCCTTGCCCATGTTTATTAGAGAAGTTCTTTACATCACCAAGTCAATTGGTTAGGTGAAAATCATAATTACTATCAGTTACACCAAGTACTTGGTACTACTTCAAGCTTGTGTGCATGGCACACTCACCTTACAGATGAGGACACTCAGGGTTAAGACTGTTAGAGACAGAACACTGGTATTCTATTAGCAGAACCAGTCTGGTTCTCATCCAGACTGGATTCAGACAGGAGTTCAACAACTGTTCTTTCATTTCCACTAAGACAAACAGCTAATGGAATATATGTATATTTTATAAAGAATGCCAGGGTCCAATTCAGGATGGGCTTTTAAATATTTCCTCTCCTCTTTTAGGATTAACTAACTTGCTTCAATTTCCCCCAGACTTTCCAAGGTTTTGTTTTTTTATTCTTATTTTTTGCTTATTCTTTGAAAATGTTTGCTCTCCACAAAATGGTGGCATTCTGGGAGTAACCAATGAATATCTGGTTGGATTTAAGGCCCATTTCATGAGATAGAACCTTTGCCTGTCACTGCTAGAGTGGCCACAAACCTGAGCCTCAAAAATTCTTGGGTCTAAGGGAAAACTAATTCCTGCTGTTCTGCTAAAGAAATATAGCAATAAGATGTCCAATGACATCCTGCTGTACTTGTGGATCAGTGTCTTTCTCACCCATCATCAAAGAAGCTGCTTCCTGCACTAGGTAGGAGCAAATACAGAGGCCCACAACTGGAAAATACACAGGGTGGGAAACCTTGGAACCCTCAGTTCTAAATGGGATGTCTCCTTCAAATCCCTCCCCTCAGGGCTCAGGGAACTTAGTGGAAGAGGAGGCTTATCACTGCCTGGAGGACCAGCCTCCAGCAGCATAGGGAATCCACAGATAGCATACTATGATGTTCTTATCTGAAGGGGTAAGGGGAAAGACACTCACCACTCTCCTGATTTTTTTCAGAACCTTTTTTAAATATTCTTCTCTCATATTCTCTATTTTTCATTTTCCTGGTGATTTCCTTCTCTCATTATTGATGTTTCCCTTCTTACTCTATCTTTATTCTTGATGTTTTCCTTCTAATCCTATCATTATTCTTTCTTATTCTCTCATTCTGGATGTGTTCCTTCTAACACTTTCTAACTCTATCTTATTTTTTCCTTTACAGCTTATATACCCCAGCAAAATCTTTGAGGCAATATAAAAATTATAATGTTGTTACATTCTATTTTTCAACTAAATGATTACAATAAATACCATTTAAAAACAGCATCGTTTTCCATACCCCTTACATGACTAAGCATTTTATGTATAACAGGTAAACAACAAATTATTGCAAGAAATCACATATATTCATTCCCAAGCAACTAGTTATAGATTGATTAACAGTGTAGGCAACCAAGGTATTATTTTACTGGCATGCTGCATTTTGTGGTTACAAAAGAAAAGCCCAATCACATTATTTCATATCTTGAAAGGAAATCTTATAAGGAATCATAAAGGAATCACAAAGCTAAACTTTTCCATATGAAAAAGAATTAATTGGCTCTACTTTAAATCTTCAGGGTGCATACCCACTCATATTGCAGGCAGAAATGGGTATAAAGAATTAACTATCACCTTTGGTCATCAACCAATCCTAGCAAGGAAGACACATCAGCTAATGGTAATTGAGCTGCTTAGTTCTTGTTTCCTGACATCAACTAGTTCCTCATTCAATGATTTGTCTTTCTAAAACTTTAGGATTGTCTTCTTGGGTTTTTCATCTCAAAGCTATTTGATAAAAATGTATTAGCCTAACTTTAAATTATTTTCAAATAACTGTGATGTACTCCAAAACTTGTAAGCACATCTCCCAACATTAAGGTTAAAAGAATTTAAGCTAGCTGGACTACTGGGACTCAATTGTTTTCCTTATCATTAACCTAAGCCACAGTATATGATGCTCCTCAGTAGACACATGTTCTAGCTGTGTGACTTCCTTGTATTTATTTTTATCATCAAAACTCTATTTAAACTAACATCATTATTATTATTATTATTATTATTATTATTATTATTATTATTATTATTATCACTTAGTACATCTTAGGAAGAAATCAACTTCATAATAATTCACAGGTAAAAATTCCCAGTAGAATGGGATATTTCCAAAAGATGATCATATTGAATTAGGGAAATGGGGAATCTCCCCATACCCATTCATGGCATGCCAGATACCAGATGAAGATGCAGGGGCAAACATGTAAAGTCACAGCAAAAGTAAAGGACACTCTAGGGTCTGTGGTCTCAAGGTCTTGCCTATCTGAGATTCATCCATCAGTGATTTTCCTCCTGGTGAGCTGATACCCTGAAGTCAATTACCATCTGCTGCTTCTCTGACATTGCCTCCAGCAGAGGCAGAAGACTGTAGGAGCCAAAGGGCATGGAAGACACCAAGGAACAAAGGCCTTCTAGAAACAACAGGAATGATGAACACATGAACTCACAGAACCTGAGGCAGCACACACTGAACCTGTAGAGGTCTAAACCAGATGGGGTCCAAGTGCTGAGGGGAAATGGATACATGCTCCCATCCCTAACAAACGGAGTCTCACTGGTACACAAACAACATTTTTTAAGAAGCACTATTATTTACATATCTATAACCCTATTTCTTCACCCTCTTATCCTCCCATGCTCCCCCCAACTCACCCCCACCCCCTCCCCAAGGATAGTGAGGCCCTCCACGGGGTACCATCAAAGTCCATCACATCATTTGGGGGAGGGCCCAGGCCCTCCTTGCTGTATCTGGGCCGAAATAGTATCCTCCATAGGGAATGGACTCCCAAAGTCCATTTGTGCTCTAGGAATAAACACTGGATTCACTGTTAGAGGTCCCAAAGACTGCCCTGGTCTCCTACCTGGCACCCACATTCCAAGAGCTTGGTTCAGTACAATGATGGTTCCCCAGCTTTACAACTAGGGTCTCCATGCTCTCACTAGGTCAGGACAACTGTTTCTGTGGGTTTCTCCAGCACCCTCTTAGCTCCTTTGCTCATCCCTCCTCTCTCTACAACTGGATTCCTTGAGTATGTCTCAGTGTTAGCTGTGAGTGCCTGTTTCTGTTTCGATCAACTACTGGATGAAGGCTCTAGGAATGGTAACCAAGGTAGTCATCAATCTCATTATAGGGGAAGGGCATCAAAGGCAGCATCTCCACCACTACCTAGATTATTAGTTGGGGTCATCCCTCTGGATCCCCTAATACTTCCCCTGTGCCAGACCTCTCTCCAAAACTGTACTGTCTCCCTCTATCAAGGCATCTCCTTTCTTGCCTTACTCTATTCCTCCCTGTCTCAGTCTTCTTGTTCTCCTCCCCCTCCCCTTCTCCCCTCTCCTCTTCCCACCTCCTTCCTCTCCCCCACCACCTCCCATGCTCCCAATTTGCTCAGGGGCTCTTGTCCCCCTCCCCTTCTTCCAGGGTCCATGCAATCTACTCTTGGGGCCCTCCTTGTTTCCTAGCTCTTCTGACGGTGTGGAATGTAGGCTGGTAATCCTTTGCTCTTTGTCTAAAATCCATATATGAGTGATTACATACCATGTTTGTCTTTTTGTGTCTGGGTTACCTCACTCAGGATGGTTTCTTCTAGTCCATCCATTTGCCTGTGAATTTCAAGATTCCCACTGAGTAGTACTCCATTGTGTAAATATACCACATATTCTCTATCCGTTCTTCAGTTGAGGGGCATCTAGGTTGCTTCCAGGTTCTGGATATTAAAAACAAAACTGCTATGAACATAGTTGAACAAATGTCCTTATTGTATGAATGTGCATTTTTGGGGTATATGCCCAAGAGAGGAATTGCTGGATCTTGAGGTAGACTGTTTTCAGGACTATCAGGACTATGGCTGTATAATAGAGCTTGAAGTCAGGGATGGTGATTCCTCCACAAGTTGGTTTTTTTTTTTTTCAGGGTTGTTTTGGCCATCCTGGGTCTTTTGTTTTTTCATATGAAGTTGAGAACTGTTCTTTCAAGGTCTGTGAAGAATTGTGTTGGGATTTTGATGGGGATTGCATTGAATCTGTAGATTGCTTTTGACAAGATTGCAATTTTTACTATGTTGATCCTACTTATCCAAGAGCATGGGAGATATTTCCATTTTCTGGTATTTTCTTTAATTTCTTTCTTTAAAGACTCAAAGTTCTTACTATACAGGTCTTTGACTTGTTTGGCTGGGGTTACCGCAAGATATTTTTATGTTGCTTGTAGCTATTGTAAAGAGTGATACTTCTCTGTTTTCTTTCTCAGTGAGTTTATAATCTGTATATTGTAGGGCTACTGATTTTTTTGAGTTAATTTTGTATGCTGTCACATTGCTGAAGGTTTTTATCAGCTGTAGGAGTTCCCTGATAGAGTTTGTTAGGTCACTTATGTAAAGTAACATATCATCTGCAAATAGTGAAAGTTTGACTTCTTCCTTTTCAATTTGTATCCCCTTGATCTCCTTGTGTTGTTGTATTGCTCTAGCTAGGACTTCAAGTACAATATTGAAGATATATGGAGGGCGTGGGCAGCCTTGTCTTGTTCCTGATTTTAGAGGAATCTTGTTGAGTTTCTCTCCATTTAGTTTGATGTTGGCTGTTGGTTTGCTGTATGTTGCTTTTATCGTGTTTAGGTATGTTCCAATTATTCCTGATCTCTCCAAACCTTTATCATGAAGGGATGTTGAATTTTTTCAAAGGATTTTACAGCATCTAGTGATATGATCATGTGGTTTTTCTTTTGCAGTTTGTTTATATGGTGGATTACATTGGTGGTTTTTCATATGTTGAACCATCCCTGCATCCCTTGGATGAAGCCTACTAGATCATGGCTTTCCTGAGACCACCATGCTTTAAAGATAGAATTCAACACCAACACAAATTGCAGAAACCCTACAAACTCATGTAAATTGAATAATGCACAATTGCACCATTCCTGGGTCAAGGAAGAAATAAAAAAATGAAATTAAAGACTTCCTAGAATTTAATGAGAATGAAGACACAACACACTCAAACTTATGGGACACTTTGAAAGCAGTGGTAAGAGGAAAGTTCACAGTACTAAGTGCCCACATGAAGAAACTGGAGAGTAGTCACACTAGAGAATTAACAGAACTGAAAGCTCTAGAACAAAAAGAAACAAACTCACCCTGGAGGAGTAGACACCAGGAAATAATCAAACTGAGGGCTGAAATCAATAAAGTAGAAACTAGAAAAACATTACAAAGACTCAATGAAACAAATAGCTGGTTCTTTAAGAAAATCAACAAGATACACAAACCTCTATCCAAACTAACCAAAATGCAGAGAGAGAGAGAGAGAGAGAGAGAGAGAGAGAGAGAATGCTAATTAACAAATTAACAAAATCAGTGATGAAAAGGGGGACATAACAACGGACACTGAGGAAATCCAGAGAATCTTCAGGTCATACTTTGAAAACCTGTACTCCCCAAATTCAAAAATTTAAAGGAAATGGACAATTTCCTGGATAGATATCACTTACCAAAATTAAATCAAGAACAGATAAGCAATTTAAATAGACCTATAACCCCTAATAGAATAGAAGCAGTCATCAAAAGTCTCCCAACCTAAAAAAGCCCAGGGCCAGATGGTTTCAGCGCAGGATTCTACCAGAAATTCAAAGAAGAACTAATACCAGTACTCCTCAAATTGTTCCACACAATAGAAGCAGAAGGGACATTGCCAAAATATTTTTATGTGGCTACAATCACTTTGATACCCAAGCCACACAAAGTCACAACTAAAAAACTGAACTACAGACCAATATCTCTCATGAACATTAATGTAAAAATACTCAACAAAATACTGGCAAAACAAATACTAACAACATTTAAGGGCAGGTCCCATGTCCAGAAATAGATGGCCAACACAAAATAAATTCAATGATAATTTTGGAGGGTTTATTTTTGTCTCATAATGCTTTGCCACGGTTTTTGTTTTTGTTGTTTGGTTTTGCTTTTCTAAACTTACAGATGGTTTGCTTATGTATTATGGTTTCCATTTTGTTGTTGTTTTATGGGATTTCTTTGTGTGTGAATGTGTATTTCCCTGTGTCTTTGTGTGTTTTTTATGAGTTTTTCATTTGGCTCTTTTTTGTTTGTTTGTTTTGTCTTATTCTGGTTTTGTTTAGTTTTAAACTCATTTTATTTTTTAATGTCTGTTTTCCAATGAGAGATAAATAAGGGGTAGGGATTTGGGTGGGTAGAGAGTTGGAAACGACCTTAGAGGAGATGGGGGGGGAAACTAAGGAGAATATATTATCTGAAAAAAATCTAATTTCTTTTTTTAAAGAAATTTCACAGTGTACATAATATATTACCATCACATCTACTCTTCCCCCAATTCTCTATCTCCCACTCACCTGTGCTTCTCTTCAACACATGTCCTTCCCAACCTCATGTCCTCTTCCTTCAGTCAGCCTTGACCATATTCTCATGCATGTCAGGTCACCCACTGAGATGTGGGCAACCTACCCACATTTACTCCACCTGAAAGACCCCCGAAGAGGTACTTTCATAGAAGGAGACCCGCACCCAGGAATCAGCGAGACCACGAACTTGGATGCAAAACCGCAAGAGGCTTTATTGGAGATACGGGTACCCGGGCGACTTAGCTTCTGTGAGGCCAAGCGCGCCGAGCCAAGGGAAAGGGGTCCTTATATAGGGAAAAAGGCGCAAGCTAGGAGCAGGGATTCTATTGGATAATTCTAATGAGGCATTGTACAGAGCTATTCCCATTGGTCAATGTAAATGAGGCGCTATACAGGGTTATTCAAATGAGGTGAAACACAGAGTCTTTCAAATGAGGCAAAATATAGAATCATTTCTATTGGATGGTTCAAATGAGACACAGAGCCATTCCAGATCAGCATATTCTCAAGGTCTGGTGTCTGGTACAACAGACTCAATTCCCCCCCCTCCGCGTCCAGATGGCTGACCTTGGGGGCGGAGACCTTGGGACGGAGTGTTTCTCATCGGGCGGGGGCTCAGGGGCAGGGCTCCAGGCCGGCTCACTTGGTGTTCGTTCTCGTGCCGGCCCACCTGGTGCTCGTTCTCGGGCCGGGCATGTGGCGGGTGGTGGGGGAAGGCCGCCGGGGGTGGGGATCGGGGAAGCCGCCGATAGGAGGAAGAGGAGACAAACTTGAGAAAGAAAGGGCTAAGGGGCAGGGGTCTTTCACACCCAAAGGAAACTATCTCTCCTTCCCCCAGAAGCCATAACTGCCAATAGCTCCTCAATGGGCTTGAGGGATTCAAGCCTCTTACTCACTCCATGCTGAACTTTTTAATTGGCTTGAAGTACAGGTCTTGTGCAGGTCACTGCAGCTGCTGTGAGTCCATGAGTGCAACAGCCAAGTCTCATCCAAAGGACAACATTTCACAGCATCCCTCCTCATCCTCCAGCCCTTACATTCTTTCCACTCCCTCTTTTGCAATGCTCCCTGACTTTGGGGGGAGAGGTTAATACAGATCTGGAAATACAGATAGAGAAATCTGTCACTCTTCTAAACACTCTAAACAGAAATGTATCTCTGTATTCATGTATGCATCACTGTCCACTGCAATAAGAAGCTTCTCTGCTAAGGTGGAGAGCAGCACAAATCTATGGCCATTAACAGAAATATTTAAAACACAATTTGACAAAGTGACTAATAATCTGAAAAAATACATCAGTGGGTTATCCTCTAGGGTCTAAGGCTCCCTTAGCCATAAATTTTGTCTATATTTATAATACTAGACAATAAGTGTTTCATTCATGTGGACTTCAAGTCCAATCAAGGTACTTCCTTGAGCTGGTTACTTCCATGAGCAGTCCTAATATTGCAGCACAGGGAACATCTTGACTCCTAGATTAATGAGTTTCCTAGTCAGTTCAGGACGGATGTCTCTATTTCCTGCAACCGAAGTGTGCAGTGTCTTCAGCAACAGGGTCTTACCATGTAGTTATGGTGGAAAACAATAGCAATGCCAATAACCTGTGTTTGGATGCTTCCGGGGATTCCATGATCAATAACTCAGAGGGAGGTAACCCATGCCTGGCACTGAGATTTTTTATTTTATAATCTGTGATGGTGGTTTTAAAACTGGGTCTTTTGGCCTCTTTCCAGTGACAAATAGACATTTGACCTTGACTGATGGTTGAAAATAGGAGATTGGGATTTCTTGATGCCTGAAGGCCAGAGGTAACAGACCTTGTGTTTGAAAATTAGATGAGAAACTAAGAAAAGCTCTGTTGCCTGTCTAGGTTATCTGTGGAGTTATCTTGGAAGATGGACTTGGAAAATTCACTATTGATCATGGCCTGAGTATTAGTTCCTAAATATTGGCTTTTGTCAATAAATATACTTTGTGAGGTGTGACTCCTTCCTTGGATGAGCTGTGGGTGGTAGATACTGTGCAGATTGACTCAGAATGCTTAGGCTTCCACCATCAATAATTAACTCCTACATTGCCTCTATGCCTTCATTTTCTTATCCCTACAACTGAGTAGGTAGCAAACCTTGGAGTTTTTCAAGGCAGATTAGTAGGCTAGGACATAACAGTGCTTTGTATGCTCAAGTGTTCCTGAATATACTTTATGTTAAAGGATAGTTTTCTCATATGCTATATATTTTTAATTCCATTTTTTATTTTATGTAAATGGGAGGCACATATGTGCCATGGTGCCTGCGGAAACTTCAGAGGACAATTTTCAGGAATTGATTCTCTCCTTCCAAATGTAAGTTGCTGGGTTTGACTTGGGTCATTAGGCTTGGCAGCAAATGCTTTACGTAGTGTTCTATATCTCTGGTCCTACTCTACGTCTTTAAATCAACCCCTTTCTGGTATAGACTATCACTTCTGCTTTAATTATCGGTACTTCTGAAGGTTTGGGGCCCAAAGTCTAAGAACTTAGACGTAAATTTGGTGATGGACAGAATGCTCCCTTCCCCAAAAAAGTGTGTACAAGTTGATCCCTAAAATTCAACTGACCTTAACAAAGTCCTTAAATATGAATGAAAAGGGCAAGAGAGTCAGTAACAGAATACTACAGCCCACTAAATATGTGATCAGTCATTATTGACTTTGAGGATAGGGGAAGGGACCACTGCCAATGAACACTGCAATGTCTAGAAATGGAAAAGGCAAGGAAACCTGCCCTGCTCTTGTAAACTCCAGAAAGGAGAGCAGCCTTCCTAAGACTTTAGCCCAATGAGACCTGCAGTAGACTTCTGACTTCTAGATATATGATACATTAGTTTCTTCAAGCTATTGATTTACAACTTATTAAAATAAGAAGAGTAACCTAATACACTGTATAATCATTATAACTTACATGATATATGCATGAGATGGTCATGAAAGGTAGGTCCATTAGTTATTGGAGCTGAAACATTTACTCATATTTCTCTGAAAAGTATGGGGTATACTGCTCAATAACTCAAGATGTGGTTTTTCATTCGTGCGCTTTTAATTTTTTTCATTTGTTTTAAAATATTTGTTTATGCATGTGTGTATATGTTCTGTGTGCAGAGCCCTTGGAGTGAAAAAGAGGGCTCCAGTGTTTGTAAGCTACAATGCAGGTGCTGTGAATCGAACCCAGAACAAGTACTCATAGCCAGAGCTATCTTTTCAGCCCTGGAGACATGAACCACTGATATCTTCCTGGACTGGTGCACTGCACAGATGGCACAGAAGTAGTTTCTGCTGATGAAAAGGTAGTGCAAAAATTCCTCAATGTCACTTCTGGATTATGCCTCCAAACCTGTCCTGACTATTCTTAGTTTGCCTCTTTATATTTGTGGATAAATAACAAGGCAGCTAGTATTGCTTCAAGTTGTTTGGAAATATGATATTTTTCACCATTTTCTTTCTTAATTTTTGTAGAGCCAGTGTAGCAAAACGGCAAAGGACCTATACCTAGAATGATATTGAAAAGGGTTAAATTTTGTTCCCACTATCTACAAGGTGGTGATGTCAGACAAATTCCATAGCATCTTCTATTGGCTAGAGTCTGGAACTGGAATCATACTCAACTTACAAGCACAGAGGAAGTATGTCACTGCGGGTGGGCTTTGAATTTTCAGAAGGACAAGCTAGGCTCCGTGGCTCACTGCCTCTTCCTGCTGCCTCAGATGCAGAGAGATCATTTGATAATCTCTCACTGGAGAAACTTGGTTGATGAGAATAGACCTTTGAAAATCTATGAAGGGTAAAATAAATGAGGATAAAGAATGTTTTTACCCAAGAAATTATTTTTATTAGTTCACATTAGAAACAAGCCTGCTTCACTTGTCAATCCCTTCTCCCTCTCCCTCTCCCTCTCCCTCCCCTCCTCCCCTGCCCCCCAGGAGCCTCCACCCCATCCCCCTCTGCTCCCCAGGGAGGGTAAGACCTTCCATGGGGGATCCCAAAAGTCTGTCATATCATCCTGGTCAGGGCCTAGGCCCTTCCCCATATGTCCAGGTTGAGAGGACATCCCTCCACATGGAATGGGCTCCCAAAGTCCTTTCTTACACTAGGGATAAATACTTATCTACTACCAGAGTCGCCATAGAGTGCCCAGGCCTCCTCATTGACATCCACATTCAGGGGTCTGGATCAATCCTGTGCTGGCCTCCCAGAGGCTAGCCTAAATGCCCTTCCCTCTAATGAGACTGATGATTACCTTATTGCCATCCTAGAACCTTCATCCAGTGACTGATGGAAGCAAAGGCATACATCCACAGCTAAAGAGATTTTTTTGTATGATTCCTATCTTTTAGAAAAATTTCCAGGAATATTAACTATTTTACTAGTATCTATTCCCAATCTAAAGGAACTACACAAGAGAAGAGTAGAGGCCACCAGCATGCTGAGTGTTCTGCAAGAAGGCAGGTACTGTGGGATAATCAGAGGCTGAGGGTGGGGTCCAGTAGGGACAGTCCTCCCTCTGACTGTTGCTTGATCTTCACAATGCAGATGACTCAGCTCTCACAAGGCTCCTTCACTCTGCCTGTCTTTTCTGACATTGCAAATATCATATTTAAAGAACACCCCACTAAGTGCTCGTGTTTAATAAGTAATTATTAAATTATCTGTAGCCCCAGCTGTTATGGTTATGGAGTTCATCATCATAAATATCATCATGCTGCTAAGGCAATTGAAAGATTCTACCCAGAGTTGATATAATTGATTGAGCTGAACTGGGGCATAGGAGTCACACAGATTTCCAACTCCAAGTCTACTGCTTTCCAGCTGTCCATATTTCTTCATAGGAAGAAGATAGAAATACTTGCTTCCCAGAGTTTTCTTTGGGTGTAAATGTGATGTTTAGTTGAGGAGTTTGAATAGTCCCAGGGAGCCACAGTAGTTGTTATGAATTATTATTGTGCTACTAGAATTTGAAAGTCCCAATTCCAATATTGGCTACCATATAAACTAATTCTGAAGCTATTTTTCCCTTTTGTACAAAGAAGACAATGAAGGTTAGTTTACTGAGCTGGTATGTCACATGAGACAGTGTTTACATGTTTTGAAGCAATGAGGATGTAAATTTTCCTGTTTAGGCAAAATGACCCAATGTCTCTATTTCTCTCCCCTATCAACCTGTGTGAGTCAATGATACATAAAACAGGGTCTCAAGGGGTCCTGGCTGGCCTTAAATCTACTATATAGCTGAAGATGACCTTGAACTCCTGATTTTCCTGATTCCATCTCCCAAGTTCTGAGATTTTAGGTGTACACCACTGTGGTGGTTTGAATAAAAATGGCCCCGAAGGCTCATAGGGAGTGAGTAGTACTATTAGGAGATGTAGTATTATTGGAGTAGATGTGTCCTTGTTGGAGAAAGAATGTCACTGGGGTTGGGCTTTGAGGTTTCAGAAGCTCAAGCGAGGCCCAGTGGTTCACTGTCTCTTCCTGCTACCTACAGATACATATGTAGAACTCTCAGCTACCTCTCAAGAACCATGTCTACCTTTATGCTACCATGCTTCCTGGCATGATGATAATGGACTAAATCTCTGAAACTGTAAGCCAACCCCAGTTAAATGTTTTCCTTTATAAGAGCTATTGTGGGTATGGTGTCTCCTTATTGCAATAAAACTCTTAACTAAGAAAACTGCCTGCATGTCTTATTTATGCAGTGTTAAGCACCATGTCCATAGCCTTCTGCATGCTAGAAAAGTGCTCTACCAACTGAGTCATGTCCACAGCCCTCCAGAGAAGAAAATGCAAAAGTCTGATGAAGAACCAAATAGAAGACTACTATTGTAAGATGGCAGTTCTATGTCCTATGGTAGTTTAGTCAAACAGTTCTGAATATAGACCAAAAGCAGCCCTTTCCCTATGAACTTAACTTGATTACAGTCTTACCATGAGCTCTATCAGAGGACCTAAGAGAAGCCATGCCTGCCCGTGTCCTGATTACAGGACCACTGCTAGGGACTCAACCATGTATCCTAAAGGGATCTGCTCCCTGCAGGAGACTTTTTAAGAGCTGTGCCTATCTGTGCCATGGAAGCTGCCATCACACCCTGAAATTGTCTTGTAATGTCACTACACTGGTGCTCTGATACCAATCCAGAGTCAGCTATCATATAAAGACATTGTAGGAAACATACCTGCCCATGCTGTCAATCTTGGACCTGCTATCTTTGGTCCCAGTTTTGGGCCCTGAGGCATCCGTGGGACACAACTTCATTTCTACTTTTGCTCATGCCAAACAGAAACTAGAAATGTCTGTGATCTTGGCAGCAGGTTCACCAACCTCAGTTCCCTGAATTCTGCCCGGCATTGAACTCTCATGTGGCCCTGCTCTGCCAGGGTCCCAAAGCAAGTTCTGTTATGTAGAGATTTATCAGGATCATGTCTCCAATAATAGCCTGATAACTGCAGATCCAGTAACAGCCACATGACTTTCCTCCAGCCCCACGTAATTGTGGTCCAAAAGGCAATGTTGTCAAACTGAAGACACAGAAGAGAAAATATTTACTTGTTAAAACAATTCTGTGGAGACAGGAAGATATGCTTACATCTTCAAATGCAAGGCTCCATGGATTGTAAGGAAGAAGGTGAACATGATATCCCCAAGAAGACTTATCTAGCTCCACATAGTTATCTTTTTATAAATCCTAATAAACAATTCAAAGTACTTGTTTTGGGTTTTTTGTTGTTCTTGTTGTTTATTTGTTTTTCTGAGACATGGTCTCACTGTGTATCTCTGGCTGGCATAAAAACTGTTATGTAGACTAGGCTGACTACAAACTTACAGGAATCCACTTGCCTCTGCCTCCCAAGTGCTGGTATCAAAAGTGTGCATCACTCTAATCTGTTCAAAATACCTCTTTTTGAGAAGTTTATCTAGGTATATGAGAAAAGAGATAAAACTTACCTCATAAAAACAATCCTGTTAGAATTAATTAGTAAATTTGAAAGATATAAAATGTTCAGTTGGAACCTCTGCTCCCCTTACACAGACTTGGAAATACCATCTGCCCTGCTTACTTCAACCCTCTGAACAAAGGAATGGCACCCAGGTGTTTGCCCAGGGACCTAGCTTTTAACTATACTTTGGCATAGTTCCAGCTCCTGGCAGGCATGTTAGCACCTGTCACCTAAGGTCTATGAAACCTTCCTGCCTTAGCCTGGGCACACAACTTCTCTGGCCCCATTCTTTGGGACTAGTCAACCCACCAGGGAGCCATGCCCAATAAACCTGTATTTATCTGTTTTGAATCTCATTTGATTTGGCTGTTTGCATCTATAGGAACATATCATGAAGTTAGCATTCAAAGCTAAGTTTTGGTTTATATACTAAAGTCTAACTATACCCCCAAATATTAAATAAATTTAAAAAGCAATGCCTTTTAAAGTATCACCAAGAGAGGGAAAGAGTTAGAAATAAATTTAATCAAGTTGGTAAAATATCTGGACACTAAAAAGCTAGAAAACATTGATGAAAGAAGACATAAATACAAGGAAAGAAATCACACAGTCACAGGTTGTTAGTACTATCAAGATGTCCATGTACACAAGAAGAATGCAGAGTCAATGCAATAGAAACAAATTTCCATTTTTTCATAGAAATAAAAAAATAGTAAAATTTTTGTGGCACTATTTAAGACTCTGAACAGACAAACTTGAAGAAGAATACAGATGGAGGCCTCATAGTCGTTCACTTATAGTATGAAAACACTATACACTAGCATGCCAGTTGTTTCTGTTGTTTTTAAGGACACGTTAGACCAATGGATAAAATAGGCCACAAATAAATCTACTCATACATCTTCAATGTATCCCTGATAAAGACACCAAGAAAGCATAATATAGCGTCTCTTCAATGAATGCTAGTGGGGAAACTAGATTTCCACATGCAAGCAAGGGAGACTGGGCTTGTCTTAATTTAGCTGGAAATTGATTGATGACTTAAATGGAAAACCTGAAAATACAAACTCTGAAAGACAACACATGGAGAAGTCCTAATATTAATCTTGATCATAATTTCTTTAAAAAGAGCATCCAAATTTATGAATAAACTAATGAGATTACATCAAACTAAAAACTTGCAGTATATTAAACAAAATGGTACCTGTAAACTAGTAACACAGCCATGTGGAGAACTACCTGCATATTCACTCACAGTAGGCAAGGCATGGTCACAGTCTCCACCAAAGGACTGTAGAAGGACTAAAAAATGTTATACACACACAAATGGCAAATCTATATAGGATACATATGTTACTTCTAGTATGGTGATGAATCCACACTCAGTGTGTTGTATGGCAGGTTCCTCAATGAGATTTAGGAGGTAAACAAAATACCACATGCCTGGGAGGACAGAATCTACAAGGTCCCTCCACAAAAGTATATAAACTGGAGTGAACAACTGCTTGGAGAGGAGACTGACCAGAGAAAGCAGAGAGAAGATATTCTCTGATGTGGACTGACCTCTGATGTACAGAGGGCTCCAGGGCTGCAGGTCCTGGGAGTCATCACCTGCGTGGGGTGGGTTTTTCTATGGTTGGTGGGTTTTCCATAGTAATGACAGGATTCTGATGCCATCCAGGGGATTGCCAGATTCAGTCCCTGGCATCACAGAGAATTCAATACCCAGGAAAGACATGAGTCTGTGCTCAGGACAAAGAGCAGGGAACAGCTTTATCCCCTCAGGACCAGAGAAGCCTAAGGCAAGTAATCCATGCAATTATTTTGTAGGTCTTCTGACTAAGTAAGCCCGCCCCTGTGCCTTCTGGTTTTGCCTCACAGGGTCTTCTGAGAACTAGAAAGGCCCCTTTTATGTCCCCTGTCTCCCCGTGTCCTCTAATTCTCCTCCAGTTGGACTCTGCTGCAGTCATTACTTCGGGCTGGGGGTTCTCTTTCTGGAGTGAGGAGCCCTGCATGAGTACTGGGACATTTTTCAGGAAAAGTCTGTCATGCAGCAGTGTGTAATAGCAAAACATCACTTTGTACACACTAAATATTTACAGTTTTTATTTGTCAATCATTTCCTGATTAAAACTATGGGGAAAACCAGTTGGTTACAAAAATTCTCCAAGCCTTTAATGCTAATGGATTTGACTTTCCCTGAAGAGTACTTACTCACAGTTTGCCAGATGTGTTTATCTTATTGATGTATTGGGTATTTTTTTAAAATTCTGCCCTTCTATGTCTATCAGCCTGTCTGCTTTTTCATGTGAAGCAGATCTATGTAGTATGCTCAGATGTTTCCTAATTATCACTGAAAGCCACAGAGGATGTTTGTTTCACTTGTTTGTTTTGTTTTTTTCTCATTTCCAGGATCTCTTCCTGGTTGTGAACACTGAAAGAAGTAGAAAGAACTGGGACTTGCTTTTATAGAGACTTGCATCACAGGCAGTTTGAACTTCACATATGAGACCGCAGTTATCTGTTTCAGTGGGAGACACAGACCTGGGTTCTGAGGAAGAAGATGGATTGCTCTCTCTTTCTCTCTTGATAATCATAAAAAATAGCCTCAAAGGCTCTGTGTATGAATATGGTATTTTGCCCCATTGAATCCTACAGGAAATTGTATGGGTGCATGGCTTCCTTCAAGCATGAGATTTATAACATTCTTGGAACCCAACATAAAGTTAGGGGGCATATGGAGAATAATAGCAGAGATTATCACCTTCAACATCCTTATAATTTTAAGAATCATGGAGAAATGCTATAAGAGCACAAGGCAAACTAAAATACTTAAATATTCTGGCTTAGCTATATTACTAATTAATGTAAACATGTTTCTGTTTGTAAGTCAATTGAATTTATCAAAATCTATTTTCTGGCCTTCTGCTTTAAGTTAATTATGTAAAATCAACATTCTCCTTTTGAAGATCTGAGCATCTCATGGGATACAGAAGAAATTGAAACTCCACTTTGGATCAAGCCATCTTGCATTAAATGAAATATCTACCTCCCAACCTATATGATATGGAGAAGGCAAATAGAGGTATGGTCAGTGACTAAATATAGCTGTTGTTTCCTCACGCATAAAACTCCCTGAAAGCACTTAATACAGCTGAAGAATTAAATGCATCTGCTTTTGGAGATGTGGAAGTCAGATCGTGACTGGAACAGGGAAATGTTCTGAAACTCAGTATAAGTCACCATTGGACCTGTGGGTTGGTAAAACCTACCTCCAAGATGAAATAGAAATGGAGGGGTCTCTGACAAGATATGACAGGGAAGGTAGAGAGATTCAAAGAAAAACAGAGGCCTAAGAGGAAAACTACTACTACTACTACTACTACTACTACTACTACTACTACTACTACTACTACTACTACTACTACTGTGTGACCTAGAGCTCCAGCAGCAGGCATATCTGTGTTAGCATTAGTAATGGCACTAGCCCCAGGTATCAGACTGGAGGGATTTTCACTTGAGGAAAGTGAACTGCCACCAAGAATCTGCTTGGATCCTGGAAATGCCTAACTGCATATGCAATCTAAAGTTAGACTCCCAGGCAACAAGTCCCACCCTTGCACACAAACTTCCAATTACTACTTTAGCACCAATAAAACAATTGGAGTTAAGGATTACCAAGTATTTAGGGGAAGCTATAAATCTGTGTTTGTATAAGAGAGAGAGACAGAGACAGAGACAGAGACAGAGAGACAAGGAGAGAGACAGAGAGGCAGACAGGGAATGAAAGTATTAGAATAGAGAATGCAAAGAGTAAAAGAAAACTTAAATGAAGCTATAAAATATTTTCAAATAGTAATAGAAACAAGAGGTGGCTACAAAGATATCCTAATAAATATAATGTATACTATAAAAACAGCAGGTTAGTATATATCTGCTTCTTGTCATTAGAAGCTGACTTATTGGAGGCACAAAAGAAATGGGACTAATTGATCACGGCTGATACTTCCAGAAATGTGAACCAATTAAACTGTGTCAAGTTACTTCTCCTGGTTTTGAGTTGCAGTAATGGAGAGCTGAGTAACATAAGAGGAACTATAATGTCAGGTACTGAGGCTCAACAGAGTTGGGGGAATCTGAGGAATAGCATAGAATATATATGAGTTATAGAAAGAAAGGAAGGTCTGAGGGGTCCCTTGTACTGAAGCGTGTTCCCTCTGGAGCCCAGATTAGGCACAGGCCACACTCAAACACTAATTTCAAACATAAAGAGATCTTTTATTAAGCAAGGAAAAGAGACTTAAGTGTCTGACTCTGAGTGGGACAGAAACAGCTTCAAATGACTTTACAGGAGTAATTTTTAAATGGAAAAAGGGGGGCCTGGAGGTGGTGGCACATGCCTTTAATCCCAGCAATCAGAAGGCAGAGGCAGGCAGATCTCTGTGAGTTCGAGATCAGTCTGTTCTACAAGAACTAGTTCCAAGACAGCTTCTAAAGCCACAGAGAAACCCTGTCCTGAAAAACAAAAACAAAAAAGGGGGGAAAGAGGGTGGTCACACCAGAATGGATTAGAATGAGTTGGTTGGTTCTGAACGGTCATCTTAGTTAGGGTAGACAAATGGAGAATTTTGATTACTGGATCTTGGTGTTTTGATAGCTGAACCTTGGTGATCAGCCTCAGGAACAAGTAAGACCTAAGGAAGTGGGCAAATAGAGTAACTGACATTGGTGGCCAGGTTTAAAAATGCCAAAGTGTCTACACTGTGGAATCTTATGGCTTAGTAAGGGATAGGGAAACGGGAAGGGCAAGACCTGCCAGTGCCACGTTTGCCACACTTGGGCCTGCTAGAGCCCTTCAGGTAGAATCTGTGATACTTACTTACTAATTCTGTTTGAGGGTGGTCTCCAGCCATGTCTAGCTCATTCTCACAAAGGTCATGTGTGCCCATGGCTCAGGTAACAATCTCTAAGGCATGCAGTCACAGGAGGGAACACTCAGCGACTATACAGGCTTCTTGGAGGTGCAATTTCAAATCATCAGGAACTGGTGACTTAAAGCAACCACAGCTTATTTTGTCACAGTTCAGGAGGCCAGAAGTAAAAAAAAAAAAAAAAAAAAAATCAATGCTTCATCAAGATGGGCTACATCAGGCAGTTCAGAGGGAGGAAATAATCTGTGTCTTGCTCCTTGCTGTGGTGCCGTTGGTAGTCCTTAGGCATCACTAGAGACAGCTCTCCCTCCTCTGCGTCCACTGTATGTTATCTTCTCCATGTGTGCCCTCTGAGTGCCCTCCCCTTTTCTGCTTTTAAATATGTATTTAATTAAAATAAATTTGCAACACTTTCCTCCTTTTTTTGCCTCCCTCCAATCCCTCCCATGCCTCACCTCAAATTGCTTGCCCTTTTATCTTTAATATTGTTACATTCCTGTATGTATGTGTTTATATATGCATAAATATATAAATCCAGCCTGCTGGGTCTGTTTTTGCTGTTTGTGTGTATGGTTTCAGAACTGACCACTCTACAATGGATGGCCAATAATGAGGCTCAGCCCAAGGAAAGGTTAATCTTTTATTTTTCCAACAGTCATTAGTTACCCATGGTTCTTTGTTTAAGAGCAGGTCCCCAGAAAGTGTTTCCCTTTCTACAATAATATGCCCATATACTATCATTGTTCCAGTCTTATTTAGGCAGCCATTTCTAGGAAAGGCTGCTTCACCCAGACATCCTTGTATTCTGGCTCCTGTAATATTCTTGCTCACTTTTCCACAACGTCCCTGGACCATAGATGCAGGAGGTATGATGGTGATGTATCCATTGGAACTGGGCTTCTTAGAATATGTTGATTTTTGCATTGCATCCAGTGTGGTTTTCTGTGATGGCCTACATTTGCTGTAAAGAGAGGAATTTTTGATAAAGAATTTTAGCTATACTGATTGGTGTGTATAGGATAAGATTTAGAATGCCATAAGGAATTATGCTGGCCTAGCAAATGGCAGTAGTAGATTCTTTTCTAATGTCTGTGACCTCACTAGCACAGGAAGCTGGCTAGGTTTTCAGTATGAGGAGTGATTTCCCTCCTGTTGGGTAGGCCTTAAGCACAATTAGATAGCTTCAATGTATGAGTCTACAAAAGATTACACTGAGTGAAGTAACCCAGAAAGAAAAACACTGCATGTCCTTTCTTATCTGTATTTCCTGGCTCCAAATTCTCAGATGTGAGAATACAACATGGAATAACCACAGAAACCAAGAAAGTATAAAAGGAACATAGAGGAGAAGGAATTTGGGCTTGATTAAGGAATAGTAAGACATAAATAATATGAATTGGGAAATTGTAAAAGGGGCAGGGATCCCCAACAAGGGAGGAGAGAACAAGGTCAATACACATAGAGAAGGAGTTATGAGGGACAAATAATACAAGGTTATTTGATAAAGACTTAAGGAATCATATTTTTTGATATTTACTGAAAATTAGACATAATACATATAAGTCTTCACACACATACACACACACACACACACACACACACACACACACACACACACACACACAGTAAAAGAAGGTAAGCACCTTGTGCTGACATTTCTCTCCAAAATAATCATAGACTAACAAAACCCCAGTACCAAGCTGAAGAATACTCCTGTTGAGTATTTCAAGTGATTCTCTAAACAATACAGACTATTGATGCATCCCTAGGTTGTCTCTCAAGGGTTAAAGTTGGGTCCTATTGTTGATGACACCACATGCATAGTACACAAGATGGGTTATTAGGGCTGTATCTGACCTGTTAGCATCTTTCCTGCATTCTAGCTATCATGGTACCACAAAGTAATATTCAGTCTGTCGAGGGAGGGAAGGAATTAAATAGTGCTACCCAGTGTCAAAACCATGACCAGCATGGCAAGATATCTGTAAAGGTGCAATAAACAGAATTCACATCTTGTTGGTACTTTTTTTTTTTAAATTAGAACCCTAGTGATTGGATATAGAGCTGTCTCTAACCCAGGAGGGTCTCATTTTTATCCTTAACTGCTTTTATCCAAAAAGACCCCATTATCAGAAGCAATCACATTTTGAGGAAACATCATTTAACAGTTCAATAACTCCCTACATTGAAGTAACACTCAGGTAGTAAGATCAGTGAAATATCAGCATCTACTCCAAAAATGATCCCAGAACAGTATCAGAAAATTGTCTACGTCTCAAAAATGCATGTCTCCAGATTTAAAGAAATTACTTCTTAGCTTGCCTCAAGGTACAGGCACATAGATAAAGATAGCTATTCCTCATTCTGCAATGATGGAAAGCCAGAGATAAAGAAAGAACATGACATTCTCTAAAGTGGTTGAGGAAACACCACATATATACACATAAACATTTGTATCACAAATGCAGATGTATGCATACACAAATCACACACATGTGCATGCACACACACACACACCACAGAGACATGTACACACAAGGCACATACATAGACATATAAACATGCAACATATATATATATATATATATACATACAAATGCAACACACACAGACATATATACATACAACACTCATATGCAGGTATACACATGTGACATGCTGAAATACACATACACATGCACACATGTACAAATACATACATGTTGAGAAAGAGAGAGTAAGACAGGAAGGAGGATAGGAAGGAAGGAAGGAAGGAAGGAAGGAAGGAAGGAAGGAAGGAAGGAGGGAGGGAGGGAGGGAAGGAGGGAGAGAGGAAGGAATGAAGGAAGGAAGAGCACAGATATACAGAGGGTATAGAAAAGACATTTTACCAACAACATTAAAAGCCAAGACAGGGTAAAATTATACTCTTGAAACTCCAAGGGAAATAATTTTCAACCTGTAATTTTCTGCCTTCTAAACTACTAGTCAAGTATGAGAATCAGAAAATTTTTCACTTTCATATTTCAGAACAATTGCTTTTAGTGAACAATTTTCTTTGTTCCAATAAGATTGAAGAGTGGACTACAATGGATTAAGTAGTACAGCACAGAAAAGCTCAGTTCCAGGTAAGAGAATTTCCAAAATGGGATTGTCCAGAGTGCCAGGTAAGGAAGGTCAACCCAGGGCTCCTTGTGCAGAGGTGGTCATCCAGGTCAGAGCTAGGCAGTGATTCCAGGAGAACATTCTGTGAACTACACTGAGGGTTGGTAGATAACTTAGTTGGCAAAGTGTTTGCCTTGCCTTGAACCAGAGTTCAAACACTAGAATTCATTTTTAAAAAATCCAGCATGGTGGTGTGGGTTTGTAATCTCAGCACTGGGAGATGGAAATGGGCAGATCCGTGGGGCTCACTGTTTAGTTGGTCTATTGTAGACAAAACATGAGGAATGAAGGGTGAGGTTGTCTCTGTCCCCTCACACTTGTGTGTCCCCACATCCTCCCACAAGCACAAACACAGCACTGAAACCAAGATACTGGAAGTTGAAAACTGAGGAAAAATCTGTGTTGAAAAGCATCTTGGAAGTGATCTGGAGAGGCAGAAAGGGCTTACCTATTTCTGAACAGTATAGATAAAATCAGTTTAAATGCCAGGCAAAACCAAAGTAGCATACGAAATTAAACAAAGTGACAGCACCTCATTTGACTGAGCAGAGAAATATTTACATAGTCAAAATAATGAAAGAACTAAGGTGTAGTTAATCAAAAGCTGCAATATAATTACATAGAAGGTGGCAATGGTAAAGGAAATGTAACATAACCAAACCAAAATCTTCATTGATGTGAAGAATTTGGCAGATAATATCTAAATCTGGGAAATCAAGAGAAAGTTCAGCAAATTTGTATTTTATCTTTTCTTTATACTTCTTTTCTTTTAGAAACATAGGGTAGTATGGAGGATTAAGGAAGCTCTAAGGGAGTAAAGTCCTAAGTGAATGTGTTTTGTTGACATGAACCAGCCATGTCTAGGACCATAGCCTCAGACCTATGGGAAAAGGGCAAAGCCTTCCTCTAGAAGTGAGGTTCGGAGGGATGGCAAAGTCTTCCATGGTCCATGTGCTGATGTTGGGAGTGTGGGTAGAAAATGTCCATCATAGCTTTCTCCCACCAGATAGTTGTACCATGGAGACTGATATCCTACAGAGACTGTTCTACTAAGATCCACCTACCCTACCTCCTTGATCCAGCTGGACATAAAAACAGGGCATCCTTGATAAGCTCTGTATAACAAACATGATGAACTTCTGGGGTGCCCAGACCACCCAATTCCAGCTTTTATGTGCATGTGTCTATCAGTCTGTCTGTCATTTCTTCATTCATTCAACACGCAGACATGTCAGTCCCTCAAAGCTGTGTGAGGACTTGGTAGAGTGATAAGCTGAAGCCACAGCTAAGTGCCTAAAACCACTACAACTGAAGACAGTGAGAACAGAGAGTGAGTGTGTCTTGGGGTGCTGGGGTAACTTGATGATTTGGGATTTTTGTTTCTATTTCTTGTGTTCCAGACTTCTCGAGGTAGCTTTTTATTCCAGTGCAGCTTCAGTTTCTTTCCATGACTAATTACCTCAAGAATATTCTTTTACTGGATGGTGGTGGTCCACACCTTTAATCCCAGCACTTAGGAGGCAGAGGCAGGTAGATCTTAGTGAGTTCAAGTCCAGCCTGGTCTACAGAGTGGGTTCCAGGACAGCCAGGGCTACACAGAGAAACTCTGTCTCAAAAAAAGAGAATATTCCTTTATTTAATATCTTGTATATAGAAGTGATAGGGAATGTACTGTGTATGTTTATCTTATTGATTGTTGAATAAAGTTCTGTTTGGCCAATGAAACAGCAAGTTAGACAGGACTAGGAGTCAGAGAGGATTCTGGGAGATGTAGTAGAGAAGTGGTGATCCAGGCAGAAAGTGACATAGCAAGGAGACTCATATTTAAGCAAAGAAAACAGGAAGTGTTCCCCTTTCCCCTCTGTTCTTCCTCCAGTGGTGCCATGTGAGCCACCAGCAAGAGAGGGTGCCAGCGAAAGGCATCCTCAATAAGATAAGTCTTATAAAATATATAGGTTTATGATAATTAAGACTGAGCTAACAGATGAAGAATCCTAGTCATTGGCCAAGCAGCATTTGAACCTAATACAAGTCTCCCTGTGCATTAATTTGGGCCCTAACTTGGGCGGGCGGCTGTTGTAAAGCCCACATGTGGCGGTGGGGCTCCGGCGGTTTTTGGCAGAAAGATTTATCGTAACATAGAAGAGTACACAATATCACAAGGACAGAAATGTATCCCATCAATTCTGACGAAGCGGTACTTCATGGCCCATGTACAGCTTTATCACTGTGTGGTCCAATGCCTCATTACAGAAGAAAGTTAGCCACCTCCTAAAGTCCTCCTTAGTCACCACCATCTTCCAGCATGTTCCATTCACACCCAACTGCCTCTAGGTAGTGAAGCCTTCTGTTCCACCACTCCCACCCTTGTTCTCATGCTACCCCCCCTCATGCATTGCCAGTCTGTTGCCTTTCAAACATGGATAACTCTTACTCTTTGAAACTCAGCTGTATCTCCCTATGTCTTCTCTGATTTGGTAGTTCTGCTTGAATGGTCTTCAATGCACAGCCCAGCATTAGCACTGAAAGCAACTACACCATAACTCTATAGATCCACTTCTGTATGTTAGGAGGCTGCCTCTTTAAAGACCAGACTGCATGTCACCCACCTTCCTTCAATGACAGCAACTTGAGGCCCTTAGCTGCTGCTTCTGCTGATTACTATGCAAATGCTTTAAGCAATCATGAAGTTGCTCAATAGATGTGTGTTGAAGCAAGGCAGGGAAGACAAACCTCTTCTCTTGGTATCTTGGTTATTGCTGCATAAAACAACAAAAAACAAATAGCAAAAGCAAACACAAAAAAGCCTAAATCACTTAATCTCCTCACTCTGAGAACTAAACATAATAAGCAGGTTCAGCTTGTGGTGCCTTTTTGTGGGGCTGGCTGCAGTCACAGTTGTGTTTGCATGTGTAGAGATTTCATTAAAGCTGGAACATCTAAGATGGTCCCATTTCTGTGTCAGGTTCATTACTAAGATGTCAGGAAAATGTGATCTGGTCAGGGGACTCTGTCCATGAGATCCTTCCTCACTACATATCAATTGAGTTCCTTTCCATGAAAACTAAATCTCAAGAGGAAAGAAACACAGCCTGTTAATTTTCTTAAGACATGTGTGTTCAGAACATACCAGGTCACCTGTGTCCTATTCAACTGAGCAGCTAACTGGTGGGAATAGTGACAGGTGCATTCAAAGATGGAGAAAATTGTTGGCATCTGTCTTGTCAAACAAGCTACACTTGATAAATCAATCATTTGGGTATCTAACTAAATAATTATTACACTGAAATAAAATAGTTTTTAATGATTATCATAGTGAGTCAAGATGGGATTGGGAGATACCTTATTTTCCATTTTGTTTCAAAGATTAAATGATTGGATGAATCAATGTGGACATATGAATAGCCACACTGAAGTGTGGTGCTTATGTATGGTCTACAAACCAGAAGATGTTTGTACAGAAAGCTAATGAATAAAACCAGGCACGGGAGCTCACACTGTGCACCCAGCATCAGGAGGCAGAGGCAAGAATATATGAAGCTCAAGAGCATTCTAGGCTACTTAGCAAGACATCGTCTGGAGTTAAAACAACAAAAATAAACAACTAACAAATATTATGAGAGTAAAAAGGCCCAAGGGTGTTTCACTGACAGCAAAAAACATCACAGGAAGAGTCACTAGGATGGGCTATTTGAGACTGCTGGATTATTTAATCCAAATAATATCAAGTTTGAAGTCATTTATTATACATAGTCATTCTCATTTGGAACAGTCTTTCATATAATCATGTTTAAGAGACTATGGATCAGAATAATAAATAGATATACTTGCATTTTAGATGTGCCCGTTATGCTAATTAAAATACATGGCAGCCATGGCTTTTGAATTACTTCCCATCATTACTGTAGTCAGTGAAGTTAGCTTTATTACCAACTATAATACCTCACTTATAATAAATCATCATAAAGCCTGCAAACAGCATCGAACGATAGATGAAATTCCAACCACTGGCTTTCCTGTCTAGTCTTTACTTAGAGTGAAATGGAGAAATGACACCTGGTTGCTTATTGCCTAAGACAAACAATGCAAGTACAATCAGTCTAAATAGAACTTAGGCTTTTTTATGTCTTTATTTGAATATCATGTTCTCATATTCCAAAGAATCTCTAAGTCTTGAGGAATGACAGCCTCTTAGAAGAGTCAAGCATCCATCCACTGAGCCTCAGGATAGCTAGAGACCTGCGGTGAAGTCCCAGGCCCATTTCTGCTTCTGCCACTTCAGCTGTTAAGCCTCAGCTGAGTCTCTTGAGTTCCCTCCCAGTACCTTGCTCTTTTTAGATACACAAAAGAAGCCAGCCCATCCACTCCCTCTCTCACAGATGGGAGAAAGATAACGAAAGCACTCCCCAAACTATAAATCTCTAAGCAGATGGGAGGAAAGAAATTGATGAAACCATAAACAAGACAGCAGAAACCATAAAGAATCAAAGGTAGGTCTAGACATTCATTTATTTAGTCATTTAATATTTATTGAGTGTCTTGTGTATATTAGGCACTGTGCTGAGAGCTGGAGATTAGTGGTGAGCAAGACAGATGACCACTATCACCCTGCATTGAGGAAATAAATGCATGGACTACTGACATCCTGTAACCATTGTAGAAGGGAAGAGCAAAATGGCATCTATGATAAAAAAAAAAAAAACAGGGAGAGTTAACATAGAGACCCTTCCTGATATATGGAACTAAGTCTTCAGGGTAAGATGGAATGAGACCAGCAGACAAAGGAATGGACCTGCAGAAGGTCCTCTGCAACAAGAAGAAGATAGTTGTGAAAGTTAGATTCCCAGACTTCACATTTTAAAAGACAGGCATGAAGCCTTTAATCCTTTTGTCCCAGCACTTGGAGGCAGAGGCAGGCAGAGCTCTTGGAGTTTGAATCTAATATGGTCGACATAGTGAGTTCCAGAAGAGTCAGGATTATAGACATGGTAGCCTATGTTTTAATCTCAGCCCTGTGGAGGCAGAGACAGGAGGATCTACAGGGCTCCCCGGCCAGCCAGCCTAGCCTACTCAGGTTGATAAGAGACCTAGTCTCAAAAACCTGAGGTGGACAACACATTCTGAGTAGCAAAATCTAAGGCTGTCTCTATGCTTCCATGCACATGACTTCTACACCCCAACCACAAACAGACAAAACATAATGAAGAGAGAAAGTTTTCACAGTAATACAGGGCAGTGAGGGCAATGGCTCAGAAGAAGAACCAAGAGCAGAAGCAGAGGGGCTTAAACTGAATCTAGGTATCAACTGGAGGTGGAGACTGTGCAGTTTCCTCACAGAAGAACTAAAATGGGTAAGAGAAGGGAATGCCAACATTTCTTGCTTGAGCAGCTGAAAGGGTGACTTTCCTGCTTGCAGAATTGAGGAGCTGAGGTAGGTTTGTGAGGGGAATGAAAATGCATTCTTGTGGAATTCTGCCTTTGATCTTTAAATGGTATTATTAAGAAGACAACTAGTTAGAGAATCTGAGTAATGGACCAGAGAAACAGCCAAGCACTGGATACACAGACTGATGCCAGTGACTGCTAACATAGACTGCATGAGGGCTATTCACTCATGCTGCTGCTGCACTGCCAAGTACTGATTGTTGGGAGGTGGGTGACTTCTCAGGTCACAATCAAACCTTTTCAATTCTCTCCAACACAAACCTTAGTTTCTCATTCTATATACCAGAAAGAAGGACACACTTTCTGGAGAAATTGGGGATTATACAGTATATAAAGATGGCAAATGGTAAAGCTTTGCCTTCCCTTTTTTTCTTGCTATAGATGTCAAGGACATTCTTTACCAGACAAGCAGCTTGAAGGCAGAGAGAAGCATACATAAGGGTATCCAACGGTTTGAGCTGCTGAGTTACATATTGGGTAAAGTTCTGCATTTCTCTGTTGCTGCCTCTGGTGGTCATCCACATTCTCCTCTCTAACCTTATTTTACAATTGAATTGAGGACAATCGATCTGAACTGAAACACTTTCTAGCTTCCTGTAGTTACTTTTGTTCTGCCCCAGGTAACAGTGGAGCTGCCCTTTATTTATTAAAGCTGGGAACCGAAGGACCATGCTTTGTCCTTGAGAAAGCTGCCATAGGAGCCGCTGACAGTTTGAAATTAAGCTGCAGTACTTATAAGCTCTGTGTCCTTGACCTTGTTCTGTAATAACAAGGCCTTATTTTTCTCATTTTTTAAATGGTGCTAAGTACCTTGTACCAGGGAATTGGAAACAGTGTCAGTGCTGGATACAGTGTTAAAAGTCTGTAGTGATTATCATTACTATCATTACTTAGAGCCAAATGCTCTGATTCCACTTGGGACAGCACATCCTGGGATGGTAGGAGTTATGATGAGGGATACAAAAGCATCAGGTTAACAGCCCTCTCTGAATGTGAAAGTGAGTTGTGGTTATGGGAGCAAGGCTGACCTGAGCAAGCACAGTCAGTCCATATACAGGTTTTGAAATTTTTCTCCAAAAATCTGTGCTTGTGAAAACTGTCTGCTCCCAAGAAGGCATTAGCATCTTGATGACAGTGCTTTGCCCTAAGGAATTAGACATTGTAGTGTCCAATTTTGCCAGGTTACCCTGGTGAGTACAGGGAGACCACACATATCAAGAGATAAGGATGTAGTTGCAAAAAGAGGAGGAACCAGTCTTTGTAGGCTGTAGGAAGAAGGGATAGCAGACAGCTAGTTCTTTAAAGACTATTGCATGCTACATTTAGAGACAGACAAACAATGCTGTTTAAACCATTTGGAATTGGGCTTGGGCTCTGTGGTGCTAGAGCCACCATAGAAGTGGGCACTCTACCACTGAGCTATATCTTCAGCCCAAATACTTAGATTTTTAATCATACCTTATTTTTGTCTAGTGAGTTTCCACTCATGTTCTTTTGTTCATACAAATTTCTCAACTATTCTAAAAGTGTTTAACATCTGCTCCATTCCTGACCCCACACCTCACCAAGAACCTGCTATGAGACAGCTAGTGAGAGCAGGCTGGGGAGATGGAATTGCAAAGAAGTTACACCATTTGCTCCAAGTGGCACTCACTCCAAGTGGTTCTCAGAATCACTGTCCACTGTCAGTATGATCTATAAACCGTTTGGGAGTTGAAGAAAAAAAAGACTATGCCAAACCCTTGGAATTTAAATGTGTTTTGTTTTCACTGTTAATGAACAACTGAAAGTTGCATGATTGTAATGACTGTGTGTTTATTTTAATCTTGCAGAAACTCAAGAATGAATTGCCACAGAGCTCCCTCATGGAGGTGTCCATGCCATGCATCTGAGGTCAGAATTGTTCACTGTGGCTTCAGAAGTGTATCGCTATAAGGTTTTACCATGTTATCATGGTAACCAAAAATGATATGCCAGCCTGACACCTCATCTTCATTTTTCAGTAAGAGTTCCTTGGGTTTGTTTTGGATTCAGTGCCCTACCCATCAGATGATGTCTCAGTAGTGGGGGAGATCATTAAAAGGCTTAGCTCCCTTTGGGAAGTGTCTGGGTGTCTCACCCAAGTTCATTTAGCTTCTCCAAGAAATTTTCATCTTGAAATGAGATGTATATACACTGAAAATGGTGAGGGAACATGTAACTCATGCAGAAATTCTGAAAATATTCTCCATTCATTCCCGTGGTTGGCAGAGACAGTTGCTAAACTTTTTCTATAATAATGCCAATACTAGATATTTTAGGCTTTGGGGAGTACAGATTCCCTGCCTCAGCTGCAAGACTTCAACTGTTAGGGTAGTGGTCACTTGCACACAGGCTCACTGTGAGTTTGCCTGTGTTCCAGTGGACTGGGGAAAGCAAGATTTACCTTTGGGTTACAGTTTAGGAAACTGAAGATTTACAGATTCAGAAATATTATGTATCTGCTCTTTGCTAATATTTTTAACTCTTCTTTTTGCTCTAAGCTCTCTGCTTCCTAAGTAAATCTTTTTCTATGTAGAACATCATCACTGTCCAATTCTGTTGACCACCACCAAAGGTATCTTATTGATAGGGACTTTCTTGACTCTTAAGTGAATCAAGCTGAGTGCCTACATGTGCCAATGCATCTTCTTTGGGATGCCCACTAGTGTGTGAAAGAAAAGGTGAGAAGTTTTAAATCATTTTAGGTTTATTTGCTTTATTCTGTGTGTATGAGTGTTTTGCCTGTGTGCATATATGTGTACCACATGCATACTTTGTGCCCAAGGAAGTCATAAGATGGTGTCATATCCCCTGAAACTGGAGTTTCAGAGAGTTGTGAGACACCATGTGGGCACTGAGAATTGTACCTGAATCCTCTGCAAGAGCAACAAGTGTTTTGATAAAATCCTATTTAATAAAGGTTTCTATAGATTGCTTTTGGTATGATGGCCATTTTTTACTATGTTAATCCTACTGATCCATGCATGTTTGACATCTTTCAATTTTCTGATGTCTTCCCAATTTCTTTCTTCAAAGACTTAAAATTCTTGTCATACAGGTCCTTCACTTGTTTAGTTAATGTTACCCAAGATATTTTATGTAATTTATGGTTATTTTAAGGGTATTGTTTCTCTGATTTTTTTCTCAGCCCATTTAACATTTTTATATAGGAGGGCTACTGATATTTTTTTTTAGATAATCTTGTATACAGCCACATTACTGAAGGTGTTTATCAGCTATAAGAGGTCCTTGGTAGAACTTGTGGGGTCACTTATATATATTATCATATCATCTGCAAATAGTTAAAATTTCATTTCTTCCTTTCCAATTTGTATCCCCTTGGTCCCCACTTGTTTTATTGCTCTTGCTAGAACCTCAAGTACTATATTGAAGAGATATAGAGAGAGTAGACAGACTTATCTTATCTCTGACTTTAGTAGAATCGATTTGAGTTTCTCTCCATTTAATTTAATGTTGGCTGTTGGCTTGCTGTATATTTTCTTTATTATATTTAGGTATGTTCCTTGTATCCCCATTCTCTCCAGAAACTTTATCATGAAAGAGTGCAATCCCCATCAAAATCCCAACACAATTCTTCACAGACCTCAAAAGAACAATACTTAACTTCATATGGAAAAGCAAACAAACAAACAAACAAACAAACCCCACAGTAGCTAAAACTATCCTGTACAATAGAGGAACTTCTGGAGGTATCACCATCCATGGCTTCAATCTCTACTATAGAGATCTAGTAATAAAAACAGTTTAGTACTGACATAAAAACAGATATATGGATCAATAGAATTGAGTAAAACATTTAGCCATAAACCTACACACCTATGAGCACTTGATTTTTGACAAGGAAGCCAAAAGTATACAATGGGAAAAAGCATCTTCAACAAATGTGCTGGCATAACTGGATGGTGGCACATAGAAGAATGCAATAGATCCATATCTATCCCCATGCACACAACTCACGTCCAAGTGGATCAAATACCACAACATAAATCCAGTTGCACTGAAGCTGATAGAATAGAAAGTGGGAAATAGTCTTGAATGCATTAGCACAGGAGACTACTTCCTGAATATAACATCAGTAGCATAGATACTGAGATCTACAATTAGTAAATGGGACCTACTGAAACTGAAAAGCTTCTGTAAAGCAAGGGGTACTGTCAGTAAGACAAAACAGCAGCCTACAGAATGGGTAAAGATCTTCACCAACCCCACATCTGACAGAGGACTGATCTCCAAAATATACAAAGAACTCAAGAAGCTAGTCAGCAAACCACCAAATAATCAAATTTTAAAGGGGGGTACAGATTTAAACGGAGAATTCGCAAAAGAAGAATCTTGAATGGCTGAGATACACTTAAAGAAGTGTTCAACATCCTTAGCTATCAGGGAAATGCAAATCAAAATGACTCTGAGATTCCATCTTATACCTGTCAAAATGGCCAAGATCAAAAGCACTGATGAAAGCCTATGTTAGAGATCATGTGGAGAAAGGGGAACACTCATACATTGCTGGTGGGAGTGTAAACTTGTTCAGCCACGTTGGAAATCAATTTGGGACTTTCTCAGAAAATTGCCAATCAATATACCTCAAGAGCCAGCAATACCACTCTTGGGCATATACCCAAAGGATTCTCAACCATAGCCCAAGGACACTTGCTCAACTATGTTCACAGCAGCTTTATTAGTAATAGCCCAAAGAACAGATAGAGAAAATGTGGTACATCTACACAATGGAGTATTACTCAAAGGTTAAAAAAAATGACACCTTGAAACTTGCAGAAAAATGGATGGAACTAGAAAAAAAAAACATCCTCAGTGAGGTAACCCGGAACCAGAAAAACATACATGTTATGTACTCACTCATAATCAGGTTACAATCCTCAGCTCCAGAGAAGCTAAGTAAAAATGAGGACTCTAAGGGGGATACACAAGGAAGGCCGCAGAAAGAGGAAATAGTTAAGATCTTCTTAGTAAACTGGAAAGGAGTAGGAAGGAGGGGAAAGGGTATGGGAACATGAGGGATTGGGATGGTTAAGTTGGGGAGGGACTGAGAGGGAGAGCAATGAAAGATATAGTGACAGAGGGAGCAATTATGGGGTTAGGGAGAAACCTGGTGCTTAGGGAAACTCCTAGGAATCTACAAGGCTGACCCCAGTTAAGACTCCTAGCAATAGTGGAGAGGATGCCTGAACAGGCCTTCCCTTTAATCAGATTAGTGTCCACCCTAACTCCCATCAAAGAACGGACTTCCAGTAACTGGTAGAAGCAGATGCAGTGATCTACAGCAAAGCACTGAGCTGAGCTCCTGGAGTTCAGTTGAAGAGAGTGAGGAGAGATTATTTAAGTAAGGGGTTGGGTGGGGGTCAATATCATGATGGGGAAAACCACAGACTGCCAACCCCAGGTAGAGATAGATCACAGGCTCTGGACTGACACCTGGGGAAGCTGCATGAGACAGAACCTCTGAATGAGGGTGACAGTTAGTGTGTTGACCTGTTGTAGGGGCTTGAAGTGGGACCAGGACTTATCCCAGGTACATGAACTGGCTTGTTGGAGAGCATTACCTATGGTGGAATACCTTGCCCAGCCTGATTGGAGGGGGGGGGCGCTTGGCCCTGCCCCAACTTGGTATCCCAGACTTTGGTGATTGCCCAAGAGAGGCCTTATCCCTTATTCAGAATAGATAGTAGATGGAGAGCAGGATGGGGGGAAGTGGGGAGGAGGGAGAAGGGGAGGGAGAGGGAACTGGAGTTGGAATGTAAAAATAACAAAAATAAAATAAATAGAATGTTGAATTTGGCTGTGGCTCAATTCTATAATTTGCTTTGGTCCTTTGCAATGAAATTAGAAACAGTTTACAACCTGTCTAAGTAAGCATTACAAATTTTTAAGTGACCTAGAGATTTATTTTTAAAATATTTTAAAGTGTTTAATATGTGAAAATGATGTTTACTTGTAGTATAGGTTGACCCAAGAAGACTTAAGCTTTACACATTGGAAATCTCTAACTGTGAGGGTCTCTGTCTTCTGACTGACTGTTAACAGTTAACAATGCTTGCCCTTTCTGTCTCCTACCACTCTAAGAGAAAGTTGCTGAGCAGCCATTTAGATAGAGCAGATAAAACCATGTTTTCCCACAGCCTGGTTCGCCCCCACCCGCTAAGTAAACACAGAAAATCAAAAATGGTTGGTGCATCAGAGAATGAATGGATCTGTCAAGATTCTCTGATGTTGCTAACCAGAGGGACACAATGACACTAACCTTGTCTCTAGCAGTGTAAGAACCCATTCTAACTCTGATCAGTGGTGTCCCTGGGACTAGAGGCTGGTCTTCCCAGGAGAATCATTTTTTAGGAACCACCTAAGAGCCCCACAATGAGATCATTGTTCCAATTCTAAGAAAGTCTCAGAGGAGTACTGATTAGCTTGAAGCCTCCTGTATTTGCAGATTTCCCTTGGGATAGACAGTGTAAGGCTAAGGCTCAGGTTTCAAGGCTTCAGCAGGGAATAGTGTTTATACAACCTTCATAGCATTGTTTAGGTTGTGTTTTGTGTTTCTTTTTAATTATTAGGGTTTTTATTTATAGGCACAAAGAATATCTTTTAAAATGAATGTGCCTGAGCTGTAGACATGACTCAGCAGGAAGTGCTTGGCACACCAACATCAGGATCTGAGTTTGGACTCCCAGATCCCTTGTAAAGCCAGGCAATGTAATTCTTCCCTGTGGGAAGATGGGAGGCAGAAGATCCTAGTGGACTAGCTAGTCTGTCATAAACAGCAGAAAAACAGGGAACTGTCTCAAGCAAGATAGAACATGAAGACTGATAGCTGAGGCTATCCTCTGACATCCATATGCATGCTGTTGATGTATGCATGTTAGTGAGCACACACACACACACACACACACACACACACACACACACACACACACGCATGCATATAAATACAACTGCATCACACACAAGATATTTTTAATATGTCAAAGTTTAAAAACATTAATTCAAAGGAAAATGTCATAAAGCACCCTCATGATAACTCTCTTAAGTAAGTATTATTTTATTTGACAAATGAGGCAAGCCTTATTTGCAAGATTAATTTACTCCAGGTCATAACACTAGGAGATAAGAAGAACCATGTTCTGGAACAGATGTGTTTCCAAATAATCCACCTGGAGGAAAGTCTACTGAAGACAAACTCCATTCAAACAACACAGATTAGTTCATTGAGGTCTTCATAGTGTAACTCTGTCCACTGCCACTGTGTGAGATGCTAGGCATTACACAAACACTGTATTTGACAGATGCAGCAATACCACAAAGTGTGATTGTTTTTCCTCCTTGCCTAAAAAGAAACCTGAGATCTATTTGTCCAAAAATGCCACCAGGTACAAAACAGAAATCCAAACCAATCTCTAGCTGCTCCCCAAACCTACACCATTTGCTACCTCCCCAGTCCAGTACCCTGTGTTATACAAGGCTGTGCTGACTCACTTCAACCCTCATACTTAAAGCCAGAAATGAGTTGAATATGTTTTTTCAAGAAATTTCCATCGTATTCCAGCTAAGTTGCTCAGAACCTTGATTTCCCATAGCCAAATTAACCAGTATTTGGAACTGAAGTTATATAACAAATGCCAGTGCAGAGAGTTGAAAATTATAGCTTGGCCAGTCTGGTGGCTGAAGGAATACTGCAAGACATACAGATAATAAACAGCAGGCTTTGGATAGAGTGCCATGACATTAAATAATTGAAAGCAGTGAAAGTAGAACAGGGGGCCAAGTCTGCATGGCTATTTGTGAAACTGAGAAATGGAATATTGATGTTTGGTTCCAGCACGGAGAGCTCTCTGGTTAATTACATTCCTGGGTAAAGTCAGAGAAAAATATGATACTTAACAGTTTTCAGAGAACACAATAATTTTCAGTCATTTGCTGGGAAATTGGTTAACTCTCTAGCTTACTTTCTTTCTGTAAGACCTGGAAGAACATTTTATTGACTATAACATTGAAATCTGTAGCTTTTTATCCTTACTTTTATTGAAAATTCGTTGAACACTTGCTTTTCCTGGAATGGGCCCTTTTGTAGCTCATAGTGGACAAACAAACATAGAGACAATTAAATCTATTTGAAAAACTACTGGAATTAATACCCATCTTTCTGACCAGCTTGTACTTATTTTTCATCACTCATTTTTGCTTATATGTCAGCTTCTAATGCTTGGAATTGTGCCTTAGGCACCAGTGGCAAAGCAATTGAGGCCACAGGGAATACAAAGTTGTCTATGATGTGCTGTGCTTACCATATTTAGTGACTTGTAAGATACACAGCACATTGGAGGAGTAATCTAAGAGCATATCAGAGGGAGGGGAAGGTAGGCAGAAGGATGGACATCATTCAAGATGTCTTCATGCTTGATAGAGCAAGGGAGGGAGAGTGTGCTGCTTGGCAAGGTGACTTGTGTGATGGTACCATCTGATTCTAGCTAACTGGGCCCCACACATTTCTCCCCTCCCAACTCATCTTCCAATGGCCTTTTGACATCTCTCAGCCTTTTCGGCTCAATTGTTTTTCTCCTCACTGTGCTTAGGGCAAGAAGATTTATTTCGGTTTCCAGCTCTAGTTCATCATGGTGGGGAATATCTGGTTACTTTATGGTGACGAGGAATCAGAGAAATAGGAGTACAGAAAGAAGCAGAGCAAAACCCCACCCCAAGACTGAAACGCCAGTGGCCCATTTCCATCAGCTTGTTCCCTCCTCCTTTCACTACCTTCCAATGACATCATCACATGTTAAAAACCCACCAGGGGCTCAACGTATGATTAGATCAGACCTCCTGGGGTCTAGACATAGTTGGGAATGTCTTCACACACACTCAAGTCACATTCTTTATTACTCATTAATCCAGTCTAGCTGCATTCCAGATGAACTGTCCCATCTTGTCGCTAGTGTGTGATCTAAATATGTGGCTTCTGACACCCATGTCCTTCAGACATGATATTATCTTGTCCCACCTATCATATGATTGTAGCAAAAGAATTTTAAGCTGAGAGTCCCTGTTACACACTGTGTAAAATTGCTTTTGATTGAAACTATAGGAACCCAGGGCAGAATTAGCCTGGATATGGCAAGGCTTCAAGTCTCCAAACATGTTGAAATCCATGGTATGTCATTTGCTTTCAACTTAGACCTTTGATTGTTGTTGGTTTCTAAATACACTGATTTTTTTAATGCCAAGCTGTTCCTAGTTTAAATTTTAGCTGCAAATAACAAGAATCAACAAAATCCCCAGTTATAAGAAAGGGAGGCAGGTATTGGAAGAATGTTATGCCATCCACTGAGCCTCAAATCAACTGTCCTCTCAAGCTTATAAAACTATGCCATTTTCAAGCCCTTAGCATCCACAAACCTGTCTGATTTTGTAATCAGAAACAGCAGTGTCTGTTTCTCTCTTCCCCCTCACCTTCACACTCTTTGGATCCTTGTCTGTCTCTCTCTGTCCTGTTTCTTTCTCTGTTGTGGTTTCCTTTTGTCCTATATGCCCCTCCAGGCCCCTCTCTCTCCACCTTTCAGTTGGCTTTGTTTGCTTCTACATGCCCCTGGCATCTAAGAGGCCAGCTCAGATAACTGACTATGCCCCTCAGTCTCTCAGATTTCAAGATCTATAGAAAGGAAATTTTACTGGTTCAGCTTATGCTCTACAAGCTCCATGCTGTAGTCAACTTCAATAGGAGAGAGAATCATACCATATTGAATCCCCTAGAGAGTTGGGCCATTATCCCATAGGGAAGAATTGAGCATTTCTTTAAGAATGCACATACCTCTGACCTAAACATGAGCTAAAACATGTACAATTCCTCCAAGGACAAAGATTAGTCAACATTATAGGAAGAATTACTGTTGTTTACACTGATATTGATTGGTCAAGAAGGCTTAACTCAGGGTACTATATAGAAATACTATGCTTCATGCTGATCAAGACTGGAATTCAGACCATTTTGTGTACTCAAGTCAACAGCTTCCTGACAACACTATAGGGAACAGAGTATGGCTACCTTCTGAATCTCTCAAGAAAGAACTTCAAGCAGCACTTGGACTTCTTAAGCAGGGGCTTTGGGCCTCTTCCCAAAGGCTCAGCCTTTGTCTTGGAGAGTGTTGACATCATGTAAAACAAAATCTATAGGCAAAATCTAGTGTTGTGTTATGTTGGGATAGAGAGACCACACATCACAATTTTGCCTGAATATGACCAAATTCTTTAAGTGGATTTGTAATTTTGCTTAGATTCATTTTGTTTAGTGATAAGTCTATGGAAAAGGAATACAGAAGCCATTAAGATGCTATTTTGTTTCTGTGTTGATGAGAAAGAGTATTATATACTTTAAGGTATTTTTTGAACTTTGAATTTTAAGATAATCATAAATGTATATGTAGTTGTAAGAAATATCATTATCAAGAGGCTCACTGTAGCCTTTTCCCATTTTAACTCAGTGGTAGCATCTTGCATATCCACATGTAACCCTGTAAGAAGTAGAACTCTATGCTCCATTTCAGTATGAGGTGTGTTCAGAGCTCATCTGTGACTCTCAGATAAGTAGGAGGCACTAAACCCCTGTCTTCCTTAGCTGACAGCTGGCATCTGCTTGCCTGGGTGCCTTTTAGTTTATCGGAGGGATGGAAAATGACAGACAGCCTACTACAGGGCTAAGCACATTTATCAGGAAAGCCTCCAGGAAGATAAGGATTTAGGGTTGGGACTAAACTAAACAGGTTGAAGGATTACACCTCTCAGCCAATAGGGAATTCAGGGGCAAGGAAATTTACTTACAAATGAATACAAAGCCTACTGTTTGAGCCAAATTGGTTTGTAGTTAGTTTTGCTCTTTTTTTCTTAGCTGATGCCCAACTTGCAAGGTAGAAAAATAAACTGCTTTGTATTCATTACTCTGAGTTTCCCCTGGGCAGATGGCCCTAAGTTATATAAAAAAGCAGTCTGAGCAAGCCACAAGGAGCAAGCAAGTAATCAGCATTCCTCCATAGCCTTTGTTTCATTTCCTGCCTCCTGAATCTTGAGTTTGTTGCATTGACTTCCCTGAATAATGGACTTGCAAGCAGAAAACTGAAATAAGCCTTTCCTCCCTGAGTTGTCTTTGCTCATGGTCTTTATCACAGCAATGGAAAACAAAATGAGATGCCCACCTTATTTAAGGGAGTGATATCACCAAACCCTATGCTATGCAGACTTGTTTTTCTACTACACACATACATATGAAAGAATTTAATTCATGGATCAGTCACAATAAGAGATATAATAAAATGTAATGAGAATAATAGAAGTTCTAGAATTGCATCTTTTTCTTACAAGATATGTATTTATCATCTCCTTGTTATGACTAAAAACATTGCTTCACAGCTTCTCCGTGTTCCATCCAAATTGCCTTTGGCACCACCCATGTGCTTTGGTAGTATCATTAAGAGAAGCTGGGTTTACTAGAACACAAACATGTGTGACAACAGGTCCAATGACTGAGACAAAAAAGGAACTAAGAGGAAGGCAGCATATTCATGGCGGATACTTTGTATAAAGAATGATCATGTTCAGAAAGATAATAGTTTGTCATGCTACTCCGAATGGCCTATAGTTTAAAACTAACAACTTGTTTGTTGCTGGAAGCTTTCATTGACTGTTTTGAATCCTTGTGAGATTTCATGAAACAGAAACTTTGAAAAGACTAGCAAGGCACGGTAGTATATCTCTCAGGAAGCTGAGGCAGTAGGATCAAGAATTTGAAGTTAGACTGGATTACATAATAAGACCCCCATCAAAGGCCCTGAAAAGTGAAACTGAGAATAGGGAGAACTATGGTCCTGTTATAGACTTTTACATTTCGGAATGTTATTTGTGCATTTATTTAAACACATTTGCCCCAAGGAAGTTTTTAGCAAGAATTTGTTGGGACTTCTTACCTCTCTTAAGGATTGTTAGGTTCCATGGACTCAACATAATGGGTGCTACTCTTCAAAACAATCCAAGTATTCTTAGAGAGGGGCAGAGTGCACTAGCTTGGACCTGAAACATGATTCTGATTGTTAAAGCTTCTCAGAGCCCATGAATAGACAAGAGTCAACAGTTATCCTTGAAGCAAGCCACCCATGTTATTGAGCAGTGCTTCTCTACCTCCCTAGTGCTGCGACCCTTTAATACAGTCCCTCATGTAGTGATGACCTCACAAATCATAACATTATTTCCTTGCTACTGTATAACTGTAATTTTGCTACTGTTATGAAACATAGTGTAAATACCTGATATTTGGGATATCTGGTATGTGACCCCTGTGAGGGTTGTGACCCACAGTTAAGAACTGCTGCCATAGAGTGTAGCAAGCTCTTTCTTTTGAGACACCAACCAGCTCCCAAATCATGACACAGAGACTTATTATTAATTATGAATGCTTGGCCATATCTTATGCTTGTTTCTTATATTAATCTATTTCTCTTCATCATGTTGCCTTGGGACTTTTTCATTCTGTATGTCTTACTCTGTGTCTTGCTGGCTAGCCCCCAGTGTCTCCCTTTCTTTCTCCCTTGTTCTCTCCTCTTCTTTCATTCCCTTCTTTTTCTCTCTGCCTGCCAGCTCCACCTATCCCTCTGCTGCCTAGCTATTGACCGTTCTGCCTAAGGTGCCTTAGGCAGACAAGGTGATACAGCAACATATCTTTACATTGTTGAACAAAGGCAGCATTTAAAAATGTAACACAATTTTGCCTAGCAAAAGTAATATTCCATAACACTAGAAGATAGCCTGACTCTCATGTCCTCGTCCTCTGTGGCATCTTTAGAGTCTGATTTCTGTGCTGAATGTTCCTTAAGTCTGCACAAACTGTTATCCTAAAGGCTATGTTTTAGGAAATGACCAGGCTGCCTCAGAGGCCTGTGTGAGAATCATGCACCAACACAGTATTGATCTATAGTTCTGAAGGATAAGTGCATCTTTAGATAGAGGCTTCCAGTGGAAGGCAATAAGCTGCTAGAGTGTGGATATGGAGATCTTGCCCACTGCTCTAGCGATGTAACATCTCACCAAGTGAAGCAATGAACCCTGTCCTGCAAATTCTCTGTATCCTGGAATGTAAGCGTGCAGGTCTGTTTCCTCTGGGTTGGAAATGACCATAGCAAAAGAAGTAGTAATGACCCCCATGAGATGCTCTTGAGATCATATCTATTCCCATTCCCCCACAGAGGGAGGCAAGTATGGAGTTCATGGTAC